>NC_140992.1:194073048-194674273 GCF_052327205.1 Somniosus microcephalus | reverse complement strand
TAGTGGGAGGATAGAGGATTGGGAAAACTTTAAAAGACAGCAAAAATTAACAAAAAGATTGATTAAGAAAGGGAAGATAGATTATGAAAGGAAATTAGCAAAAAATATAAAAACAGATAGTAAGAGTTTTTATAGTTATATAAAAAGAAAAAGGGTGGCTAAAGTAAATGTTGGTCCCTTAGAGGATGAGACTGGGAAATTATTGGTGGGAAATATGGAGATGGCAAAAACACTGAATGAATATTTTACATCAGTCTTTACAGTAGAAGACACTAAGAATATCCCAACACTGGACAAACAGGGGGCTAAAGGGGGGGAGGAGCTAAACACGATCAAAATCACTAAGGAAGTGGTACTCGGTAAAATAATGGGACTCAAGGTGGATAAATCACCTGGACCTGATGGCTTACATCCTAGGGTCTTGAGGGAAGTGGCGGTAGGGATTGTGGATGCATTGGTAATAATTTTCCAAAACTCCCTGGACTCAGCAAAGGTCCCGGCAGACTGGAAAACTGCTAATGTAACACCCTTATTTAAAAAGGGCAGTAGACAGAAGGCTGGAAACTATAGACCGGTTAGCCTAACATCTGTGGTAGGTAAAATTTTGGAGTCCATTATTAAGGAGACAGTAACAGGACATTTGGATAATCATAATTTAATAGGACAAAGTCAGCATGGTTTTATGAAGGGGAAGTCATGTTTGACAAATTTGCTGGAGTTCTTTGAGGAAGTAATGTATAGGGTGGATAAAGGGGAACCAGTGGACGTAGTGTATTTAGACTTCCAAAAGGCATTTGACAAGGTGCCACACAAAAGATTATTGCTTAAGATAAAAAATCATGGGATTGGGGGTAATATTCTGGCATGGATAGAGGATTGGCTATCGAACAGAAGGCAGAGAGTTGGGATAAATGGTTCATTCTCAGACTGGCAATCAGTAACTAGTGGTGTTCCGCAGGGGTCAGTGCTGGGTCCCCAACTCTTTACAATCTATATTAACGATTTGGAGGAGGGGACCGAGTGTAACATATCAAAGTTTGCAGATGATACTAAGATGGGAGGGAAAGTAGTGAGTGAGGAGGACATAAAAAACCTGCAAGGGGACATAGACAGGCTAAGTAAGTGGGCAGAGATTTGACAGATGGAATACAATAATGGAAAGTGTGAGGTTATGCACTTTGGCAGGAAAAATCGTAGAGCAAGTTATCTTAATGGCAAGAAACTGGAAAGTACTGAAATACAAAGGGATCTGGGGGTCCTGGTGCACGAAACTCAAAAGGTTAGTATGCAGGTGCAGCAAGTGATTAAGAAGGCCAATGGAATGTTGGCTTTCATTGCTAGGGGGATAGAATATAAAAATAGGGAGGTATTGCTTCAGTTGTACAAGGTATTGGTGAGACCGCACCTGGAATACTGCACACAGTTTTGGTGTCCATACTTAAGAACGGACATACTTGCTCTCGAGTCAGTACAAAGAAGGTTCACTCGGTTAATCCCGGGGATGAGGGGATGGACATATGAGGAGAGGTTGAGTAGATTGGGACTGTACTCATTGGAGTTCAGAAGAACGAGAGGCGATCTTATTGAAACATATAAGATTGTGAAGGGGTTGGATCGGGTGGATGCGGGGAAGATGTTCCCGATGATGGGTGAAACTAGAACTAGGGGGCATAGTCTTAGAATAAGGGGCTGCTCTTTCAAAACTGAGATGAGGAGGAACTACTTCACTCAGAGGGTGGTAGGTCCATGGAATATGCTGCCCCAAAAAGCTGTAGAAGCTACATCATTACATAAATTTAAAACAGAAATAGACAGTTTCCTAGAAGTAAAGGGAATTAAGGGTTACGGGGAGCGGGCAGGAATTTGGACATGAGTCTAGGTTCGGATTGGTCATGGCCCTGTGGGTAGCGGAGCGGGCCCAGGGGCCGTGTAGCCTGATCCTGCTCCTATTTCGTGTGTCTAATTCTGTTAGATTCAGGAGATGGTTCTGTGATAGTGGATTGGCGGTTAGGATCAGATCAGCCATGATCTTATTGAATGGCGGAGCAGGCTCGAGGGGCCGATTGGCCTACTCCTGCTCCTATTTCTTATGTTCTTATGTTCTTAAACTCCCAGTCATTCTGGGAGTTAGTTGTGATCAGTACTGATGGACCCCGAGTTTGGATCAATACTGACGGACCCTGAGTTGGGATCAATACTTGCGGACCCCTAGTTGTGATCAGTACTGGCGGACCCTAGGTTGTGATCAATACTGACGGACCCTAGATTGTGATCAATACTGACGGACCCCTAGTTGTGATCAATACTGGCAGACCCCTAGTTGGGATTAGCACTGTCCGGTCACCTGACGGATGTTTCTGTCTCGGATAACAGGCATCTGCCATGTCCTGTCTTCTTGTTCCTGAATTCCTTTGTTCTGCCTTCGACAGGGTGACTGCAACTGGAACCCGCACTGCAAGCAAGGTGTTTACTTCCTCAGCTCGGTGACCAATCCCGAAACCTCGACAGACGGGCTGACCTCAGTCGTCTACAGCGTGACCTTTCACCCAGAGACTGGCGAGTTAGCCATGGATTTCAAGTAGTCCCTGTGACCAGCCATAGCGTGCTGAAGAATGAGTGATGGTGCCGAGTATCTTTGAGTGTTGTCAGTAATTGGAGAGGCGGGCTGCACTAAATGCCACAGGGCTCCCAGTAAAACTGTAATAGGTCTGAAACTAGACTCAGATATTACTCTTGGGAATCTTTCGGACCCTCGCCAAGCTTTGAAATGAAGAACTGTTTCTTCCTGATTCTTTTGAAATTGAAGGAAGAATAAGCTGAAGTGGTTTGTTCAATCAATACGGCTGAACTCCAGGGCCATGCAGTGTAGACAGTGACTGGGGCAAGAGGGGAGAGTCCAGTATAAGCCTGTTTGGCTCAATAGTAGCATCCTCATCTGAGACAAAGTTGTGGGTTCAAGCTCCAGTCTAGAAGTGGAGCAGAAAATCTAGGATGACACGCCAGGTGCATAATTGAAAGTGCCGTCTTTGGGATGAGGCATTAAACTGAGGCACCATCTGCTTGCTCAAGTGGATGTAAAAGATCCCGTGACGGTATTGAAAGGAGATGGGGAGTTCTACCAGTATCCTGGATGACATTCATTCCTCAACCAACACCACCAGAACAGATTAACGTGGCATTCATCTAATCGCTGTTTGTGGGATCTTGCTGTGTGTGAGTTGGCTGCTGCGTTTGCCTAAATAACAACATTTCAAAACTAACCTATTGACCCTGAAAGGTACTGTATAAACGCAAGCTTTTTCTTTGAGATGGGGCCTCTGTTTAACATCTCATCTCAATGGAGCACTTCTTCAGTACTGGACTGTCAATCTTCATTGCGTAAAGTCGGCAGTGGGACTTGATTCAAATGTCATTGATGTTTCAAATTATACAAGATTTGTTTTATTTTAAAAGGAGACTCATTAAAGCATTGTTCAAGCCCTGCCCCCTTCCCCGGATTTATATAATTTTAGAAATCTCCATGTTTTGCCGATTCAGATTGACCCCTATAGCTGAGAGAGTTTAGAGCCGAGGTCCATTCCCCCTGCCCCGTGTTGTGTGTTTGCACAGAGCTGTAGATCAATCTACAGAATTTTACTTGTTGAATCTATGAAGTCTGAGTAATTCTGTTTCATTTCACCTGTCTCTCAGTACTGCACTGCTATCTGTCAGCCTAGCTCAGTGGCTCTGAGTCCAGGTTGAGGGTTCAAACCCCACTCCATGTATTGGAGCAAATCATGTAGGCTGACAATCGGCGCAGTACTGAGGGAGTGCTGCATTGCTGGGGGGTTTGTTAAACCGATACAGACCGCCCGCCCCCCCTCCAAACAGCTGTTGGTGAGATCTTGCCCCTGTGCGAATGGCTGCCACGTTTAGCTTTGTGGCAACAGTAACTGTAATTCTAAAAGCCTGTATGCGAAGTGCTCCTGTAAGATACGATAAGCCATTATATTTTATACTAGCTGGGGAGCCCGGCGTTGCCGGGGCTGTTTTGGGGCAGGCGGTTTAAATCGAGTGCCAGGCTTTGGGGCCCTGCCTGTGTCCCTTTGTGAATCTGGTGCTGGGCAACATTTTAAATCGAGTGGCAGGCTTTAGAGCCCTGTGTGTGTCCCTGTATGTCTACCTTTTAAAAGGTTGAAAAATGAAAGTGAAACTACTTATGGCTTTGGGGCCCTGTCTGTGTCCCTTTTGTGAATCTGGGGCTGGGCAACATTTTAAATCGAGTGGGAGGCTTAGGGCCCTGTCTGTGTCCCTGTATGTCTACCTTTTAAAAGGTAGAAAAATAAAAGTGAAAGTACTTATAAAACGTTTTTGGTAAATCTTATGTTATTTTTAAAAGAGAAACTAACTTTGAAAGTCGTTTTAGCTGGAAGGTGAAGTCATTTGAGCTGGAAACTGGTAGTCAAACAATGGCTGGCAGCTCCCCGAGATGAAAACGAATAGTCCCGCCCACACACACACCGATTGGCCAACCATCAGGGGACCGTACTGTAGGATTGGTCAATCGTGACGGAACAGGATTGGTGGAACCTTGATGTCAGTCAATCAATGCTAGCAGATAATGAGTTTAATTTTGAAGGTTTTTTGCATAAGGCGCGAACAATTTTCGTCCGACCGAAAAGTAAATACGCTTAAAACCGTCTCTGAAGCGTAAGCTTTCTTTGGAGGTAACGCGCGCGTAGGTACGCCCTGTAACTTTCGAGTGCATACCCGTAACACGCACAGGAAATGACAGACAGATAGACAGACAGAATGACAGAAGTACCGCTTTATATATATAGATAGATAAATAAATACAGACTTCCGTACCCTCTTTTTGCTCCCCCTACTGGAGATTTAAAGATATTTGTCTACCAGCATACGCGACTGATGATTGAATCCCAGATTGCTGGGGTGAGGGCTGATCGCTTTATTCACCATGTGTTGTACCGTGCGGCCCTAGTTAAAGGAGGCTGTGCTGGCCCTCCGACTGCCCCATAACAGCGTGATTTGCCTCGTGGCCCTGCACATCATCAAGAACAGGCTGGCTCTTCACAGTATATTCACTGCCGAGTGCAATCCCAGACGGTCTGTGCTAGTAACCATGGTCAGCGTAAACCCAGTGAGTCAATAATAAAAACAGAAAATGCTGGAAATACTCAGCAGGTCAACCAGTTCTGACGAAGGGACATCGACCTGAAACGTTAACTTTGTTTCTCTCTCCACAGATGCTGCCTGACCTGCTGAGTATTTCCAGCATTTTCTGTTTTTATTTCGGATTTCCAGCATCCGCAGTATTTTGCTTTTGTATCCAGTGAGTCACTCTGGCTTTGTGTGATTTATCCTGTATTTGTTTAGCCAGTCTCACTGGAGGTTATTTAATAAATATCAGGAGTTGTGTGGCGTGTGCTCTGTCTAGTTGTGCCTTGCCCGATGATGTGCAGGTGCCATGGAGCTGAATGAGCTGTGGACCCGCTGTTAGAGTGTCGAGAATGCACCGATCACTGACTCGGCTCGCGCTGTCTGTAAACCGCGTGCTGATTAAATAAATCACAGCACCATTTCAAAACTGCTTCCAAAATGAACAGGCTCCGTCTAGTGGTTGATGTGTATAGCACGGCTTCATTCTCCTGCACTGTCCTCCATGATAATGCTGGAGTGTCCCTCGTGTATTAGGAATTATTCTGATTGCTCCTCCAAAGTTTCCGCTTTAAGTGCATTGCCCGGTCTGGTACTGAGCTGTACGTGCTAACAAGGTTAGTCTACTGATCTTAGCTACATGGTCACTACCATTGGCCTCAGCAGGTCTGGGTTAGCGAAGAGACAATTCAGCCCGGTTCCCACTCCTGATGCAGTAACCAGTGCTGGGAGGTACATGTGCGGGTGTCCGGCGAGGGCAGTGTTGGGCTCGGCTGTGATGCCCTGGTGGTTGAAGAAAGTGACTGGGCTTTGGGGTGAAGCACCAGAGGGCGGCAACATCCTTCAGGAAGGAAGAGACGTAAACTGCCCTGCTCAGTCGGTCTGACAAACCACTGTGCACTCTTGTCAGCGTGTAGAGTGCGAGTTTCAGCTGTACTGCCCTCGGTGAGCCTCCCCCACTGATGGTATCTCTCATGGTCTGGCACTTGGCACAGACACCATTGATCTTCTCACTGACCTCCGATTATAAGGGGTGAGAGAACAGATTCTACTTTACTCATAATAGAGAAATGGAGCCGTGGATCTGTGCGGCCTGATTAGTGTGGGGTAAATGTGGGACCCTTTGTGTTTTGGAGAGTGCGTTCGTTGGCCACAAGCTCTTTCGCCATCTGATTGAGATGGTTCCTGGTGACCTGGACCCTCTGTGCTGCAGTCACCAGCCAAGGATCTTGGCCCACGGATGGATTGTGTTGACTGTGTCGGTGTGAGGGTCGCTCTTTCTCCCCGCGGGAGTGGCACCAGTTCAGGAAGCTGAAAGCCCCGTGCGCTATGTTTGCTCCACCCGTGGGCACCTCCCACAGCCCGCACGGAGCATAGATTAGACGGCCGGTGGGAAGTCTTTCACAAATGGAGTACGAGTACCAGTATCCTCATACTTAATGTAAGCATTTGCTGAAATTTAACACAGGTAGTAAGTGCTAGAATGGTCTTTCTCGGAGTTAAAAACTGTCCAACAGCAGACAGGTGACATATGTGGTTCTACAGTTACTGATATGGAGTAATAATTCAAGTGATAAATATTTATTTGTATACAAACACGTGTCAATTTTGGCTGGCTGTAGAGTGGGAAGTTGGGGTGCGTTGCAAAGGGGTATGTAACCCTGAGTCTGGCAGGAAAGCCCCAATGGAGTATACTTGTTTTCCCAAACACTCATGATTCAGCTTTTACCTCATTTAGGTAACTGATGAGAAGTATTTCAGATCCAGCTGGTGAGGAAAGGTGCTTTGTATATTCCAGAGGTCCAAGGCTGCTGTTCTGAATGGAGGTGACGAGCGAGTGTGTTGTTTCTAAATGACGTGTGTGTCTGAGGGAGGAATACTCGCCCAACATTGCCGTCCTCCCCCCAGCAAATGGAAAATAATCAAACTCTTGGTATTGCAGTGAAAGACCTCATTGTGGAACAAGTCATGCTAACTTTAGTGCAAGCAGCTCAGCGAACTGCCTCCTTCCACAATAAACCCTCCCCCCCCCCACTGTAAGCTCTCCAACCCCCCCCCCCCCCCCACACACACAGCAAACCACTCCCTTCTGAACACTGCAACCTCTCAATCGGGTAATCCCTTCAGAACTCTGCCGTCATTCCCTCTCCCTGGAATACAAACCTCGTGTTACCTACTGAGTTCATTGCTAACGAAGAGCAGAAACCTTTGATCAAGCTGTGCCTCTTCCTCCAAACGCCCCTTCCCATAGTTTGGCCCTCTGATCTCTTCCTATACTGGCTATGAAAATGTGACGGGCAATCTGCTCCCCGGGCCCTCCGATAGATCTAAAGTAATTGGTAGATGGATTAGAGGGGAGCATCAGTGGGGAACTTCTCTTCCCTTCGCCCACCTCCCGTATGGGCAACGCCCGGTCTCACCCGCAGTGACACGGCTCAGAACAAGAACTCCCCACACAGGAGCCCCAAGTGCCTGCCCCACAGGAGCCTGCCAGCGCTGTGCTCCAGCCACTCTTTCCCTGTACTTCTCCCCCCACCCCCGTACCGCCAGTTTGGTTCCCTCGCCGATAGTGAAGAATGGTGCTGGGAAATAAAGGACTCCCGACGCCCAGAGTCGTGGCTAACAATTGTGCTTCTCTTTACTGATAAAACAGGTCGGATACACTTGGAAAAGATCCATGGCGGATTAGAAAAAAAATTATCAAAACAATTTCTCAGATTCTAGTGAAAGCGGTGGAGACAAGGAAAGGTACAAAAAGTTCAGTCCGGACAGAGTAGAAAACAGAGCAAACCGAGTCAGACTCACAGGAGCTGGGCTGTATGGCGAGAGCGCGCAGTGCCTATGTCACTGTTAACCTGGGGTTCAATCCAATCTCGGGAGACAAGGGCGTTTACTCTTCCATTTTCTTCATATAAATTGCATTTGTTTGTGCAAGAGACAGGTCGTCGGTGTTGATATTTGGACAGAGTGAATGTAAAGGGTCGTCACTTTACTCCCCCCCTCCGTGTTCTCTGTTTCTATTGCAACGCTTGTTCATCTCTCAACCTTCAGTTCTGAAGAGGGACCCTATCCGACAATTACCCCGTGTTTCTCTCTCGACGGAGACTGCCTCACCAATTGTGTTTCCAATATTTTCTGTTTTTGTCTCAAATTTTCAGTTTTCTTTTCTTTTAATGTTTCTCAGTACACCCCACATTTGTAGAACTGTTTATTGTAATCACCCTGCTCGAAGCCTAGAAACCCGCCCCTCCACTCCCGCAGTCTGAGCAGTGAGCACATCACACATCGGATGACGCATCATTTGCTGCTTTCTGTAAATTCCGCACTCCCCGGCATCTGGTCCTCTGTAAATTCCACAACAGCAGATGGAGTTGGGATACAGATCAGCCATAATCTCACTGAATGGAGAAACAGGCTCGATGGGCTGAATGGCCTCCTCCTGTTCCTATCACTTTTTTAGCCAGCCCGCAGAAGAACGCTGGAAAATACGATATCTTCATTTTTTTTGCTTAATATACCTTTCGAAGACCCCTTAAACTGCAAGTCCTGCCTCAGGAAAACAGGGCTTCCAACTCCACTCCATGAAGTGAGCCCAGCAGGCTTCACGTGTCATCTACGCACATGTAGGGCACCCACCCATAGTTTGAACTCTTGAGGTCATTGTACTGAGGGAGTGGCTGTGGTTAGCAATAATCATCTTCAAACTGCATGCAGGGCTACAAGTGGCAGAAGTTGTACTTCTGTAAATGTCAGCCATGGCTCAGTTGGTAGCACTCTCGCCTCTGAGTCAGAAGGTTGTGGGATCAAGGCTAGAGACTTGAGCACAAAAATCTAGGCTAACACTCAAGTGTAGTGGTGAGAGAGTGCCACATTGTCAGAGGTGCTGTCTTTCTCATGAGATGTTAAACCGAGGCCCTGTCTCTCAGGTGGACGTAAAAGATCCCAGGGCACTATTTCGAAGAAGAGCAGGGGAGTTATCCCTGGTGTTCTGGCCAATATTTATCCCTCAATCAACATCACTAAAACAGACTATCTGGTCATTATCACATTGCTGTTTGTGGGAGCTTGCTGTGCACAAATTGGCTGCTGTGTTTCCTACACTACAACAATGATTACACTTCAAAAAAAGTACTTCAGTGGCTGTAAAGCGCTTTGGGATGTCCTGAGGTTGTGAAAGGCGCCATATAAATCAAAGTCTTTAAAAAAAATCTGTGACTGTGTAATGCTGACAGACGCTGCTTCATGTCCTACCTCGTCCTGATTTTAGCGCTTCCTCCTACGGTGGATACCAGATTGCAGTACACAGTTTTATAAATCTCTTACACACTCAATGCACCCCAGGTTAATACAACGATCTAAAGTGTCAGAAAACAACATTATACCAAAAGGAAATATTCGTGTAATCTGATGCTGAGACTAAGGGCCAATTACACTAGACTGACCGCATTTGTGCTCTAGAATCGTCAGGTGTGTGTTAGTCCATATATGTGTGTAGAGGTGTGAGGTTATGCATGGGTCAGGTACTCCTGCTAATGAACCTGCTCCATCCAAGGGGTTGCCTACACATGTAGACGTTGCCCTGCTGTTGATGGCAGGGGTAAAGTGTTCAAGATGCCACATATTGAAGTCAGATTTATTTTATGTATGCATGTGGTACAAGCTCCTGTAAAGGATTCCTTTACTGCAAGGACTTGCTCCACTCTGGTCAATTCCAAATTCTCACCAAGTCAGTGCGGCTGTTGTGGGAAGTGGCCTGACATCAGGTTTTATATCTCAAATAAGTGAAACACAAGGCAAGCCTCTCACTAAAAAAATTATCAACAGAGCGGAAAAGGATCTCAATTTCGTCCCCTGCAATCTCCTGCCTGCACCTCACCGCGAGGGACACAGGATCTCACGTGGATCTCATGGGATCTCCTGCCTTCCCCTCACTGTGTGAGGGACACGGGATCTCCTGCCTTCCCCTCACTGTGTGAGGGACACAGGATCTCCTGCCTTCCCCTCGTTGTGTGGGGGACATGGGATATCCTGTCTTCACCTCACTGTGACGAAGATGGAGATAGTCATTCCTGCAGAATGTTGGAACACAAGATGACATGGGAGTTCACACCAACATAAGGCTACTCCTGGGATACCTCAGACAGTCCCGGAATGCTCATAAGAATTAGCTGTAACATAACAGATGTTAAATATTTTATATTCCCTTAATTTTGTATCTCCTTCCATGGAGAGGGAGGCTGGGGGGAACAAATAAGATTGGTATAATGAGCAGGGCTGGCGTGAAACTGGGAGCGAGGGGGCTGGTGGAGGGGAGTGAGATCTGAGCTTTAGGGCGGGTGCCAGTGACATCTGCTCAGTTCAGGATCATTTGAGCTCCAGATAGGTTACGTGGGGGTGGGGAGTGCAAATATGACGAGTAATAATCAACCCATTAAAATTTGGCCCAGCATTCCCCAATGGATTCATGAGTCACCCTGTGCCACGAGGTACTGGACTTCTGCCGCTTGGAGTAGCACATCTTTCCGATATGGCTGCCAAACGATCGAGGATGCAGAAGTAGGTACCAGGAATAGGCCAGAGTTTCAGTTCTGGTATTCAGCTGTATCAGACCCTGGGCTGGAAGCCAGTGTGAGAACTGAAGGGAGGATAGGCACAAACAAACAAGCTTGGGGATGTCACGACCTCAGGTTGAAGTTCTCTCAGGTGGACGTAAAAGATCCCATGAAGAGCAGGGGAGTTCTGGTGTCCTGGCCAACATTTATACCTCAACCAACATCACTAGATTATCTGGACATTATCAACTTGCTGTTTGTGGGAGCTTGCTATGCGCAAACTAATTGCCGCATTTCCTACATTACAACAGTGACAACACTTCAAAAAGTACTTTAATTGGCTGTAAAGCGCATTGGGATGTCCTTGGTATAAATGTAAGTCTTCCTTTTTTGAACACTTTCCACACAGTAGTCCCAGTGTGGGATATCACCAAGGCTAAAAAAATTAGTCAATGAAGAAAGAGGTGAAGCCAGAATAAGTGGCAGCAGGCTTGTGTTTTTAAAGTCTGCAGATTGTCAAAGGAAGGAAAGGTAGAAGAAGGGAGGAGTTCTATCACTATGGAGCCCTGAACCCTACAGAAATGAAGAACATTTAACAGCCGGTGAAGCAGCTGGCACCAAGTCCCAGGGAGCGAGTTTTCCTTCAAGAGGCCAACATGCTAGAAGCTCACCTCAAGCTGTTCCTGGGAACTCAGCGTGCTGGGCAAGCTGCCGAGGTGGCGGAGAGTGACATTTAACAGAGTCGTGTCTGTCCAGCAGGGCTCTGTGTCACACAGAGCTACTTGTGGATAGTGACTGGAAACCACTTCCAGCACTGCATGCAGTTCTCAACAGCAAAGTATGTTTCAGTTAAAGGAGCTGTTCCCAGCCCTGCACAGGTTGATGGCAAGAAGGGCCCGAACTGTAAATACCAAACAGAGGTTTGGTACCTCCCTAGCAAACTGATACCATGCAGCAGGCGAAATTGGTCCCACAATAGTCTGTCATCATCCAGACAAGCACAAGAAACTCTGCTTATGGGGACGGTTGAATGGGATCTGAAGGCAGTAATGGTTCAGGGCAAAGTACAGACCACTGCAGAGGACCCGTCAGGCGGCGCGACAGCACCATCAGCTGGCAGTGAAGTGCTGTGGCAGGAAAACGCCCTCAGGATGGGTGGATTCAAGGGCTACTGGCGCCGTGGATTGGCCGCCCGATACACACTCTGCCCGACACAGACTGCCTGATTTTCACTTCCATTTAATTTTATTTGGAAACGAGAATCGGGAAATTTGGAAACGAGAATAATAACGGGCGGCTGATTCGCCACCCTAACCCACGGTCCGCTGCTGCCCACTCGTTGGAAGGATTGGGAACAGGATCTCATCCTGCGATACAACTGCGAACAGCACGAGCAAGCCGACAAGCTTTGTTTTGTTGAATTGTGTTTCCTAATACCCCCGCTGCGTAAGTCACATTTGCAATCATAGTGGTTCAGTAATGCTCAGTGGTGCCTGGTCACAGAGCAAACCCCACCCCCCGCGCACACTGACTTCCTCAGATGAGGCCGCCGGGTTTGCGGGCGGGCTGCTGATGAATATAATTCTGCAGAGACCTGGTATTGACCACAGGGAACGGAGAGAGAATTGCAGGGAGTTTTGCCCTGGACAATTTCTGTCTCTTCAAGGCCAGTCACAGAATAGCAAAGTACTACCGGGGGAGGAATAAGGAGAAAAAGCAATTTTAGCGTATACACGTCATCGTGCATGTATCATACTTGAGTCACTGACACACCCCTCAGGGGGGGGAGTGCTCACTGACACACCCCTCAGGGGGGGGGGGAGTGCTCACTGACACACCCCTCGGGGGGGGGGGAGTGTTCACTGACACACCCCTCGGGGGGGGGGGAGTGCTCACTGACACACCCCTCGGGGGAGGAGTGTTCACTGACACACCCCTCAGGGGGGGGTCGGAGTGCTCACTGACACACCCCTCAGGGGGGGATCGGAGTGCTCACTGACACACCCCTCGGGGGGGGGGGGTCGAAGTGCTCACTGACACACCCCTCAGGGGGGGGTCGGAGTGCTCACTGACACACCCCTCGGGGGGGGGTCGAAGTGCTCACTGACACACCCCTCGGGGGGGGGGTCGGAGTGCTCACTGACACACCCCTCAGGGGGGGGGTCGGAGTGCTCACTGACACACCCCTCAGGGGGGTCAGAGTGCTCACTGACACACCCCTCAGGGGGGTCGGAGTGCTCACTGACACACCCCTCAGGGGGGGGAGTGCTCACTGACACACCCCTCGGGGGTCGGATCGCTCACTGACACACCCCTCGGGGGGGGGTCGGAGTGCTCACTGACACTCCCCTCAGGGGGGGGGAGTGCTCACTGACACACCCATCGGGGGGGGGGTCGGAGTGTTCACTGACACACCCCTGGGGGGGGGGTCGGAGTGTTCACTGACACACCCCTCGGGGGGGGTCGGAGTGCTCACTGACACACCCCTCAGGGGGGGGGGGAGTGCTCACTGACACACCCCTCGGGGGGGTGGTCGGATCGTTCACTGACACACCCCTCAGGGGGGGTCGGAGTGCTCACTGACACACCCCTCAGGGGGTGGGTCGGAGTGTTCACTGACACACCCCTCAGGAGGGGGGGAGTGCTCACTGACACACTCCTCAGGGGGGCTCGGATCGTTCACTGACACACTCCTCAGGGGGGGTCGGAGTGCTCACTGACACACCCCTCCGGGGGGGGGGGAGTGCTCACTGACACACTCCTCAGGGGGGCTCGGATTGTTCACTGACACACTCCTCAGGGGGGGTCGGAGTGCTCACTGACACACCCCTCCGGGGGGGGGGGGAGTGCTCACTGACACACTCCTCAGGGGGGCTCGGATTGTTCACTGACACACTCCTCAGGGGGGGTCGGAGTGCTCACTGACACACTCCTCAGGGGAGGGGGGAGTGCTCACTGACACACCCCTCGGGGGGGGGGGTGTTCACTGACACACTCCTCGGGGGGGGTCGGATCGTTCACTGACACTCCCCTCAGGGGGGGGTCGGAGTGTTCACTGACGCACCCCTCAGGGGGGGGGGAGTGTTCACTGACACACTCCTCAGGGGGGGGGGGGGGAGTGCTCACTGACACACCCCTCAGGGCGGGGGGGAGTGTTCACTGACACACTCCTCAGGGGGGGTCGGAGTGCTCACTCTATCTGCTGACAATTTGAGGATTTCATTAACAAAAAGCGAAAGACGCATGCAAAAAGTGGCTTTGCAAAAGTTTGCGCTGTCGTGCGCAGACCATCGGCTAAAGTGTAAACACTCAGGGCTGCCAGTGGGAGGTGGTGTTTGGAGTGGAGCTTTGTCCCGTCGCAGTAACCTTGTGTGGGAGCGGCGGGGAACCAGACTGGACCAATTATCACCCCGTCCCTGGTAACCAGACTAAAGGCGGGACTGTTCCCTTCCTCACCTCACCTCTCTTCCCCCGCCACCCCCACCTCCCCAAAACTCTCGTGTCAGAAATGGCACAGCTGGTCACACCTCGGCCGTCTGTACAGAAACCACGACGTGAAGCTAAATGTTCCTTGGGTTTCTGTCGTGAACTGGTCTCAAGTGGGGATTACATTAAACGTGCCAAAACCCAGCGCACTAATGTGTAACGAGATGCCAGCTTTCCCTGTGCCAGACGCACACCTAGATCGCTAGAGAGGGCAGTGGTGCGGGGTGACTGCGATTAGAGCAACAATTGGCAGAAGGGTCCAGACCTGTGTCGCGGCAGCTAATCACATTTGCCTGGCTGCTGTTGTCTTTATACATATATACACACACACCTTCAGAGATGGGACATGCACTAACACAATGTCAGGAATGGGACACACACAAACACTGAAGGTGTCATTGCCACGTAGCCATGCTCATTGAAAGGCAAAAATAGATGACAGATTCATTGAAAGTTATACAAAGGATTATGCAAAAAAAAACATCAAACACTCATTCACGGACTGGTCACAAACTAAGTTGTGCTAGGCATTTAGAAAAGAGAGAAAACACCTCAAGAATGGCACTAGTCCAAGGCAGTGAGGAATATCTATGTCGTTTCGCTCTCCACTGTTCTGGGAGTCCACAGCAAGGCCTCAGCCTTCTGGAGAAGAGCATGGAAATAACCAGCATTGATCATTGCCCACGACACTTTCTTCTAAATAATTTCTATAGACAAATCGAGTGGGAGGCCTCGGGCCGAGGTCTGGTTGGGTGTCATCCTTATCTGTGCACCTGAAAACAAGCCACCCTCGTTCCCACACAAATAACACTTTCCCAAGTGGTTTCTGCTGTCTCCTGAAGTCAAGGGTCCTCCTCTCCGGTCGATATTGAGAGACGCATCGCCACCGCCAGGTGATCAGTCAGGCCAGCCAGCTGGGTGACAAAGTTGAACTCTTCCACCTCCTGCACATAAACAAACAACAGGTGTCGGTGATACATCGATCAAGAAATGTCGCGCCCCTGTAGATTTTACCTGTTTATCTCTTGTTGACACCTTACTCATCGAGTACTTTACTGCTTGATGCCCCAGTTATGTTTTTGGGTCATTTCCTTCAGTTCATATATTTTAGAACCCTCTCACACAATGTTGCCTTGGGTCCCCGGGGTCACGTGAGTATCTTTACTGGCCCTGAAGTCACTGGCACCCCCCCGTGTCACTGGCCCCCCCATGTCACTGCCCCCCCCCCCATGTCACTGGCCCGATATCTCGGTAAGTTTCTGATAACAAACAGAAGGCCTTTGTGTAAATTGCTTCAGCTGCTGGATCTATCCTTGAAAAGCAGTCGAGCATCACAGCGTCAGACCTTGTTTTAGACTTTAAGTAACGAGTAAATTATTGAACAATAGGTGAACTAGTGAATATAGCATAGTAATATAATGAGGAGAAATGTTTTTACACAGCGAGTTGTTGTGATCTGGAATGCACTGCCTGAAAGAGTGGTAGAAGCAGATTCAATAGTAACTTTCAAAAGGGAATTGGATAAATACTTGAAAAGGAAAACTTTACAGGGCTATGGGTAAAGAGCAGAGGAGTGGGACTAATTGGATAGCTCTTTCAAAGAGCCGGCAAAAGCACGATGGGCTGAATAGCTTCCTTCTGTGCTGTAAGATTCTATGATAATATAATATATTTATAATAGATAGACTAAGCAGCTCCTGGAAGGAAAACAATCAGGGGACACAACCTCTGCTCTAAGCTATTATTTTGTACATGTGGTTATTCTCTTTTTATACTTTTCAACTGGGGAGCTAACATTCCAAACCTACTCAACGATTTGAAGACTTCAGTACTCTCCTACTTTAGGGTCACCCTCAGTTTTGGGATCTCATCAGCTTCCTTTAGAGTCCTCACCTCTCTCTCCGACAGCCCTCTCACTGTTAGTGCCAGAAAGATTTCACGCTGTCGTGTTCTGTCCCTGCAGCTGTTCCCATGTCCAGATTCCTCTTTGTGCCTCTCACCACCTTTTCATCATGTTTCCCCTGGGGATTCTAGTGCCCACCTCACCCCTCTCTCCCTGCAGGACCGTAGTATGATACACCACAGGAGGCCGCCATTTGGCCCATCGTGCCTGTGCCAGCACTTTGAAAGAGCTATCCAATTAGTCCTATGCCCTGCCCTTTCCCCATAGCTTGTGGAATTCTCTCTTATTTCACTGTGGGATGATCACGTTCACTGCATCTCCTAATGGACTTTATGCGCAGTGTCCTCGTCGGGTGAGGGGGTACCGCGCGAACTGTACCGCTTTCCAGCCGGGGTTGAGGTCTTCCTCAGAGTAGAGCGCATAGTCGATCCTCCGTCCACAGCCCTTCAGAGGCACCTTCCTCCCCTTCTGAGAGTGGTTTTTGCTGTTGGAGGAGACCAGGTACTCCCTGCGCCCCTCTTCGCTCTCCAGCACCCTGTGAAGAAGGTGAAAGGTTACGGCGCAGTCTGATCTCTCGTTGCAGTGGGATCTGCTCCCAGACTGATGCTGCTGTGGAACTCACCACAGATTGACAGGCAGGAGGAGCCTGGGGACAACAGATTTATTTGTCCAGTGCCATTCACCCTGCAACATATTCAATATTCATGGCCAAGCAGCAGTATCTGGAACTCGAGTGTTGTTGAGTCAAGGCTCCACCTTCTGCTAATAGCCCCTGGGATCCTGTAACTCTGAGAGCCAGACACAGCATAGTAAGGGAACATTACTACAGTCACTGCTGTTATGGTCTTGGTCAGTGTGGGGACTGATACAGTGATCGTTATCGGTGGAGTCAGCACAGGAGCTGATCCACCGGTCACTGGCAGTGTGGGAACCAATACAGTCATCGTTGTTCAAGTGATCGGCACAGGAGCTAATACTGTCGATGTGGTCAGTGCTGTAACTGATACAGTTGTTAATGTTGTTCATATGGTCAGCATGGGAAGCAATACAATGGTCAGTGTCAATATGGTCAGTGGCATCATGTTTTGCCAATTTGCAACAGATGGGTTTTTGGGTTAATTTATATTATAATGTTGTTAAGAAGTTAAGTTTGGGTCACAGGAGGTTAACTCCCAGCAACACGCAAGTTGTTCTGTATCTGGGAGACCAGTTGAAGGAATTAACAGAAGTGAGTTTCACAGAAATCACAGAAACCCCACAGTGCAGATAGAGGCCATTTCGGCCCATCGAGCCTGCACCGACACATATCCCACCCAACCCCCATAACCCCTGCACCAACACATATCCCACCCTATCCCCGTAACCCCACGTATTTAATCCCCCTAACACTAAGGGTCAATTTATCATAGCCAATCAACCTAACCTGCACATCTTTGGACTGTGGGAGGAAACCGGAGCACCCGGAGTAAACCCACGCAAACACGGGGAGAATGTGCAAACTCCACACAGACAGTCGCCCGAGGCCGGATTCGAACCCGGGTCCCTGGAGCACACCATATCAGCTTGAAATAATGGGGATCGATAGCACTTTCCAGAGAGTTTGCATCTATAATGTTGGATTGGTTCCATTCATTGAACAGAGCTGGAGGCCGAGCCAAACAGGGAGAGGGTTTCCCATTCAAGGTAGTAACTTGATTGGCAACTTGGTAAGTCAATCCTTACCAAGGGAGGGTCAGAGGTCATGTTTTTGGCTTCCTCTGTGGCTGGACAAAAGCAGCATGGAGCAAGTCTGAGATTGAAAATATTAGTGAGACTTAATTTTTAATTAAGTGCCAACCAATTCAGCGATATGGAGTAGTAAAGTTAATTAAGGGCAAAGCTTACATAATTTATTATTTTTGATGATATGAGGAACAATAGGAAATAAGTAAATCTCACTGAAAATGGTTTTCTGTGCAGTCATGAAATTCATATAAAATAAACCCGTTTGTTGGATTGCAGTTGGTATTGTCTGACTAGCATTTATTTTACCGCCTTCTGGAAGGGAGGAGAAATGCATGTGGGGCACTTGAGGGAATACAGTATCCAGGACACAGAGAGGGGTCATTGTTACAGCCCTGGATTACACAATCGTGTCACTAGATATCGGGCAGTAAAGGCATTCTTATGATCATAAGGGACGTGAGGTCCACTTACAGGAGAGACCGATCCTGAGAGACTATCTAGTGCAGGCCAAAAATTTGTTAACAAGTGGTCACGGTCACAATGTGGTCAGTACAGGAACCGATACAGTGGGCACTGTCAGTGTGGTCAGTACAGGACCTGATACACTGGTCACTGTCACTGTGGCCAATACAGGAACCGATACAGTGGTCACTGTCAGTGTGGTCAGTACAGGAACTGATACAGTGGTCACTGTCAGTGTGGCCAATACAGGAACCGATACAGTGGTCACTGTCAGTGTGGCCAATACAGGAACCGATACAGTGGTCACTGTCAGTGTGGTCAGTACAGGAACTGATACAGTGGGCACTGTCAGTGTGGTCAGTACAGGAACCGATACAGTGGTCACTGTCAGTGTGGTCAGTACAGGAACTGATACAGTGGGCACTGTCAGTGTGGTCAGTACAGGAACCGATACAGTGGTCACTGTAAGTGTGGTCAGTACAGGAACCGATACAGTGGTCACTGTCAGTGTGGTCAGTACAGGAACTGATACAGTGGGCACTGTCAATGTGGTCAGTACAGGAACCGATACAGGGGTCACTGTCAGTGTGGTCAGTACAGGACCTGATACAGTGGTCACTGTCAGTGTGGTCAGTACAGGACCTGATACTGTGGTCACTGTCAGTGTGGTCAGTTCAGGAACTGATACAGTGGTCACTGTCAGTGTGGTCAGTTCAGGAACTGATACAGTGGGCACTGTCAGTGTGGTCAGTACAGGAACCGATACAGTGGGCACTGTCAGTGTGGTCAGTACAGGGCCTGATACAGTGGTCACTGTCAGTGTGGTCAGTACAGGGCCTGATACTGTGGTCACCGTCAGTGTGGTCAGTTCAGGAACTGATACAGTGGTCACTGTCAGTGTGGTCAGTACAGGAACCGATACAGTGGTCACTGTCACTGTGGCCAATACAGGAACCGATACAGTGGTCACTGTCAGTGTGGTCAGTACAGGAACCGATACAGTGGTCACTGTCAGTGTGGTCAGTACAGGAACCGATACAGTGGTCACTGTCAGTGTGGTCAGTACAGGAACCGATACAGTGGTCACTGTCAGTGTGGCCAATACAGGAACCGATACAGTGGTCACTGTCAGTGTGGTCAGTACAGGGTCTGATACTGTGGTCACCGTCAGTGTGGTCAGTACAGGACCTGATACAGTGGTCACCGTCAGTGTGGTCAGTACAGGACCTGATACACTGGTCACTGTCACTGTGGCCAATACAGGAACCGATACAGTGGTCACCGTCAGTGTGGTCAGTACAGAACCGATACAGTGGTCACTGTCAGTGTGGCCAATACAGGAACCGATACAGTGGGCACTGTCAGTGTGGTCAGTACAGGACCTGATACAGTGGTCACTGTCACTGTGGCCAATACAGGAACCGATACATTGGCACTGTCAGTGTGGTCAGTACAGGACCTGATACAGTGGGCACTGTCAGTGTGGTCAGTACAGGACCTGATACAGTGGTCACTGTCAGTGTGGTCAGTACAGGACCTGATACAGTGGTCACCGTCAGTGTGGTCAGTACAGGACCAGATACAGTGGTCACGGTCAGTGTGGTCAGTACAGGAACCGATACAGTGGTCACTGTCACTGTGGCCAATACAGGAACCGATACAGTGGGCACTGTCAGTGTGGTCAGTACAGGACCTGATACAGTGGGCACTGTCAGTGTGGTCAGTACAGGACCTGATACAGTGGGCACTGTCAGTGTGGTCAGTACAGGAACCGATACAGTGGTCACTGTCAGTGTGGTCAGTATAGGAACCGATACAGTGGGCACTGTCAGTGTGGTCAGTACAGGAACCGATACAGTGGTCACTGTCAGTGTGGTCAGTACAGGAACCGATACAGTGGTCACTGTCAGTGTGGTCAGTACAGGAATTGATACAGTGGTCACTGTCAGTGTGGTCAGTACAGGGCCTGATACTGTGGTCACTGTCACTGTGGCCAATACAGGAACCGATACAGTGGTCACTGTCAGTGTGGCCAATACAGGAACCGATACAGTGGTCACTGTCAGTGTGGTCAGTACAGGAACTGATACAGTGGTCACTGTCAGTGTGGTCAGTACAGGACCAGATACAGTGGTCACCGTCAGTGTGGTCAGTACAGGAACTGATACTGTGGTCACCGTCAGTGTGGTAAGTACAGGAACTGATACTGTGGTCACCGTCAGTGTGGTCAGTACAGGACCTGATACAGTGGTCACTGTCAGTGTGGTCAGTACAGGAACTGATACAGTGGGCACTGTCAGTGTGGTCAGTACAGGAACCGATACAGTGGTCACTGTCAGTGTGGTCAGTACAGGACCTGATACAGTGGTCACTGTCAGTGTGGTCAGTACAGGAACTGATACAGTGGTCACTGTCAGTGTGGTCAGTATAGGAACCGATACAGTGATCACCGTCAGTGTGATCAGTACAGGACCTGATACAGTGGTCACTGTCAGTGTGGTCAGTACAGAACCTGATACAGTGGTCACTGTCAGTGTGGTCAGTACAGGACCTGATACAGTGGGCACTGTCAGTGTGGTCAGTACAGGACCTGATGCAGTGGTCACTGTCAGTGTGGTCAGTATAGGAACCGATACAGTGGTCACTGTCAGTGTGGTCAGTATAGGACCTGATACAGTGGTCACTGTCAGTGTGGTCAGTACAGGACCAGATACAGTGGTCACTGTCAGTGTGGTCAGTACAGGACCTGATACAGTGGTCACTGTCAGTGTGGTCAGTACAGGAACCGATACAGTGGTCACTGTCAGTGTGGTCAGTACAGGACCTGATACAGTGGGCACTGTCAGTGTGGTCAGTACAGGACCAGATACAGTGGTCACTGTCAGTGTGGTCAGTACAGGACCTGATACAGTGGTCACTGTCAGTGTGGTCAGTACAGGACCTGATACAGTGGGCACCGTCAGTGTGGTCAGTACAGGACCTGATACTGTGGTCACCGTCAGTGTGGTCAGTACAGGACCAGATACAGTGGTCACTGTCAGTGTGGTCAGTTCAGGACCTGATACAGTGGTCACTGTCAGTGTGGTCAGTACAGGACCTGATACAGTGGTCACTGTCAGTGTGGTCAGTACAGGACCTGATACAGTGGGCACTGTCAGTGTGGTCAGTACAGGGCCTGATACTGTGGTCACTGTCAGTGTGGTCAGTTCAGAAACTGATACAGTGGTCACTGTCAGTGTGGTCAGTACAGGAACTGATACAGTGGGCACTGTCAGTGTGGTCAGTACAGGACCAGATACAGTGGACACCGTCAGTGTGGTCAGTATAGGAACCGATACAGTGATCACCGTCAGTGTGGTCAGTACAGGACCTGATACTGTGGTCACTGTCAGTGTGGTCAGTACAGGACCTGATACAGTGGTCACTGTCAGCGTGGTCAGTACAGGACCTGATACAGTGGGCACCGTCAGTGTGGTCAGTACAGGACCAGATACAGTGGTCACTGTCAGTGTGGTCAGTACAGGACCAGATACAGTGGTCACTGTCAGTGTGGTCAGTACAGGACCTGATACAGTGGTCACCGTCAGTGTGGTCAGTACAGGACCTGATACAGTGGGCACTGTCAGTATGGTCAGTACAGGACCTGATACAGTGGTCACTGTCAGTGTGGTCAGTACAGGACCAGATACAGTGGGCACCGTCAGTGTGGTCAGTACAGGACCTGATACAGTGGGCACCGTCAGTGTGGTCAGTACAGGACCAGATACAGTGGTCACGGTCAGTGTGGTCAGTACAGGAACCGATACAGTGGTCACTGTCACTGTGGCCAATACAGGAACCGATACAGTGGGCACTGTCAGTGTGGTCAGTACAGGACCTGATACAGTGGGCACTGTCAGTGTGGTCAGTACAGGACCTGATACAGTGGGCACTGTCAGTGTGGTCAGTACAGGAACCGATACAGTGGTCACTGTCAGTGTGGTCAGTATAGGAACCGATACAGTGGGCACTGTCAGTGTGGTCAGTACAGGAACCGATACAGTGGTCACTGTCAGTGTGGTCAGTACAGGAACCGATACAGTGGTCACTGTCAGTGTGGTCAGTACAGGAATTGATACAGTGGTCACTGTCAGTGTGGTCAGTACAGGGCCTGATACTGTGGTCACTGTCACTGTGGCCAATACAGGAACCGATACAGTGGTCACTGTCAGTGTGGCCAATACAGGAACCGATACAGTGGTCACTGTCAGTGTGGTCAGTACAGGAACTGATACAGTGGTCACTGTCAGTGTGGTCAGTACAGGACCAGATACAGTGGTCACCGTCAGTGTGGTCAGTACAGGAACTGATACTGTGGTCACCGTCAGTGTGGTAAGTACAGGAACTGATACTGTGGTCACCGTCAGTGTGGTCAGTACAGGACCTGATACAGTGGTCACTGTCAGTGTGGTCAGTACAGGAACTGATACAGTGGGCACTGTCAGTGTGGTCAGTACAGGACCTGATACAGTGGGCACTGTCAGTGTGGTCAGTACAGGAACCGATACAGTGGTCACTGTCAGTGTGGTCAGTACAGGACCTGATACAGTGGTCACTGTCAGTGTGGTCAGTACAGGAACTGATACAGTGGTCACTGTCAGTGTGGTCAGTATAGGAACCGATACAGTGATCACCGTCAGTGTGATCAGTACAGGACCTGATACAGTGGTCACTGTCAGTGTGGTCAGTACAGAACCTGATACAGTGGTCACTGTCAGTGTGGTCAGTACAGGACCTGATACAGTGGGCACTGTCAGTGTGGTCAGTACAGGACCTGATGCAGTGGTCACTGTCAGTGTGGTCAGTATAGGAACCGATACAGTGGTCACTGTCAGTGTGGTCAGTATAGGACCTGATACAGTGGTCACTGTCAGTGTGGTCAGTACAGGACCAGATACAGTGGTCACTGTCAGTGTGGTCAGTACAGGACCTGATACAGTGGTCACTGTCAGTGTGGTCAGTACAGGAACCGATACAGTGGTCACTGTCAGTGTGGTCAGTACAGGACCTGATACAGTGGGCACTGTCAGTGTGGTCATTACAGGACCAGATACAGTGGTCACTGTCAGTGTGGTCAGTACAGGACCTGATACAGTGGTCACTGTCAGTGTGGTCAGTACAGGACCTGATACAGTGGGCACCGTCAGTGTGGTCAGTACAGGACCTGATACTGTGGTCACCGTCAGTGTGGTCAGTACAGGACCAGATACAGTGGTCACTGTCAGTGTGGTCAGTTCAGGACCTGATACAGTGGTCACTGTCAGTGTGGTCAGTACAGGACCTGATACAGTGGTCACTGTCAGTGTGGTCAGTACAGGACCTGATACAGTGGGCACTGTCAGTGTGGTCAGTACAGGGCCTGATACTGTGGTCACTGTCAGTGTGGTCAGTACAGGAACTGATACAGTGGTCAATGTCAGTGTGGTCAGTACAGGACCAGATACAGTGGGCACTGTCAGTGTGGTCAGTACAGGACCTGATACAGTGGTCACTGTCAGTGTGGTCAGTACAGGAACTGATACAGTGGTCACTGTCAGTGTGGTCAGTTCAGGAACTGATACAGTGGTCACTGTCAGTGTGGTCAGTACAGGAACCGATACAGTGGTCACTGTCTGTGTGGTCAGTACAGGACCAGATACAGTGGGCACCGTCAGTGTGGTCAGTACAGGACATGATACAGTGGTCACTGTCAGTGTGGTCAGTACAGGGCCTGATACTGTGGTCACTGTCAGTGTGGTCAGTTCAGGAACTGATACAGTGGTCACTGTCAGTGTGGTCAGTACAGGAACTGATACAGTGGGCACTGTCAGTGTGGTCAGTACAGGACCAGATACAGTGGACACCGTCAGTGTGGTCAGTACAGGAATTGATACAGTGGTCACTGTCAGTGTGGTCAGTACAGGGCCTGATACTGTGGTCACTGTCACTGTGGCCAATACAGGAACCGATACAGTGGTCACTGTCAGTGTGGCCAATACAGGAACCGATACAGTGGTCACTGTCAGTGTGGTCAGTACAGGAACTGATACAGTGGTCACTGTCAGTGTGGTCAGTACAGGACCAGATACAGTGGTCACCGTCAGTGTGGTCAGTACAGGAACTGATACTGTGGTCACCGTCAGTGTGGTAAGTACAGGAACTGATACTGTGGTCACCGTCAGTGTGGTCAGTACAGGACCTGATACAGTGGTCACTGTCAGTGTGGTCAGTACAGGAACTGATACAGTGGGCACTGTCAGTGTGGTCAGTACAGGACCTGATACAGTGGGCACTGTCAGTGTGGTCAGTACAGGAACCGATACAGTGGTCACTGTCAGTGTGGTCAGTACAGGACCTGATACAGTGGTCACTGTCAGTGTGGTCAGTACAGGAACTGATACAGTGGTCACTGTCAGTGTGGTCAGTATAGGAACCGATACAGTGATCACCGTCAGTGTGATCAGTACAGGACCTGATACAGTGGTCACTGTCAGTGTGGTCAGTACAGAACCTGATACAGTGGTCACTGTCAGTGTGGTCAGTACAGGACCTGATACAGTGGGCACTGTCAGTGTGGTCAGTACAGGACCTGATGCAGTGGTCACTGTCAGTGTGGTCAGTATAGGAACCGATACAGTGGTCACTGTCAGTGTGGTCAGTATAGGACCTGATACAGTGGTCACTGTCAGTGTGGTCAGTACAGGACCAGATACAGTGGTCACTGTCAGTGTGGTCAGTACAGGACCTGATACAGTGGTCACTGTCAGTGTGGTCAGTACAGGAACCGATACAGTGGTCACTGTCAGTGTGGTCAGTACAGGACCTGATACAGTGGGCACTGTCAGTGTGGTCATTACAGGACCAGATACAGTGGTCACTGTCAGTGTGGTCAGTACAGGACCTGATACAGTGGTCACTGTCAGTGTGGTCAGTACAGGACCTGATACAGTGGGCACCGTCAGTGTGGTCAGTACAGGACCTGATACTGTGGTCACCGTCAGTGTGGTCAGTACAGGACCAGATACAGTGGTCACTGTCAGTGTGGTCAGTTCAGGACCTGATACAGTGGTCACTGTCAGTGTGGTCAGTACAGGACCTGATACAGTGGTCACTGTCAGTGTGGTCAGTACAGGACCTGATACAGTGGGCACTGTCAGTGTGGTCAGTACAGGGCCTGATACTGTGGTCACTGTCAGTGTGGTCAGTACAGGAACTGATACAGTGGTCAATGTCAGTGTGGTCAGTACAGGACCAGATACAGTGGGCACTGTCAGTGTGGTCAGTACAGGACCTGATACAGTGGTCACTGTCAGTGTGGTCAGTACAGGAACTGATACAGTGGTCACTGTCAGTGTGGTCAGTTCAGGAACTGATACAGTGGTCACTGTCAGTGTGGTCAGTACAGGAACCGATACAGTGGTCACTGTCTGTGTGGTCAGTACAGGACCAGATACAGTGGGCACTGTCAGTGTGGTCAGTACAGGACATGATACAGTGGTCACTGTCAGTGTGGTCAGTACAGGGCCTGATACTGTGGTCACTGTCAGTGTGGTCAGTTCAGGAACTGATACAGTGGTCACTGTCAGTGTGGTCAGTACAGGAACTGATACAGTGGGCACTGTCAGTGTGGTCAGTACAGGACCAGATACAGTGGACACCGTCAGTGTGGTCAGTATAGGAACCGATACAGTGATCACCGTCAGTGTGGTCAGTACAGGACCTGATACTGTGGTCACTGTCAGTGTGGTCAGTGCAGGACCTGATACAGTGGTCACTGTCAGCGTGGTCAGTACAGGACCTGATACAGTGGTCACTGTCAGTGTGGTCAGTACAGGACCTGATACAGTGGTCACCGTCAGTGTGGTCAGTACAGGACCTGATACAGTGGGCACTGTCAGTATGGTCAGTACAGGACCTGATACAGTGGTCACTGTCAGTGTGGTCAGTACAGGACCAGATACAGTGGTCACCGTCAGTGTGGTCAGTACAGGAACTGATACTGTGGTCACCGTCAGTGTGGTAAGTACAGGAACTGATACTGTGGTCACCGTCAGTGTGGTCAGTACAGGACCTGATACAGTGGTCACTGTCAGTGTGGTCAGTACAGGAACTGATACAGTGGGCACTGTCAGTGTGGTCAGTACAGGACCTGATACAGTGGGCACTGTCAGTGTGGTCAGTACAGGAACCGATACAGTGGTCACTGTCAGTGTGGTCAGTACAGGACCTGATACAGTGGTCACTGTCAGTGTGGTCAGTACAGGAACTGATACAGTGGTCACTGTCAGTGTGGTCAGTATAGGAACCGATACAGTGATCACCGTCAGTGTGATCAGTACAGGACCTGATACAGTGGTCACTGTCAGTGTGGTCAGTACAGAACCTGATACAGTGGTCACTGTCAGTGTGGTCAGTACAGGACCTGATACAGTGGGCACTGTCAGTGTGGTCAGTACAGGACCTGATGCAGTGGTCACTGTCAGTGTGGTCAGTATAGGAACCGATACAGTGGTCACTGTCAGTGTGGTCAGTATAGGACCTGATACAGTGGTCACTGTCAGTGTGGTCAGTACAGGACCAGATACAGTGGTCACTGTCAGTGTGGTCAGTACAGGACCTGATACAGTGGTCACTGTCAGTGTGGTCAGTACAGGAACCGATACAGTGGTCACTGTCAGTGTGGTCAGTACAGGACCTGATGCAGTGGGCACTGTCAGTGTGGTCAGTACAGGACCAGATACAGTGGTCACTGTCAGTGTGGTCAGTACAGGACCTGATACAGTGGTCACTGTCAGTGTGGTCAGTACAGGACCTGATACAGTGGGCACCGTCAGTGTGGTCAGTACAGGACCTGATACTGTGGTCACCGTCAGTGTGGTCAGTACAGGACCAGATACAGTGGTCACTGTCAGTGTGGTCAGTTCAGGACCTGATACAGTGGTCACTGTCAGTGTGGTCAGTACAGGACCTGATACAGTGGTCACTGTCAGTGTGGTCAGTACAGGACCTGATACAGTGGGCACTGTCAGTGTGGTCAGTACAGGGCCTGATACTGTGGTCACTGTCAGTGTGGTCAGTACAGGAACTGATACAGTGGTCAATGTCAGTGTGGTCAGTACAGGACCAGATACAGTGGGCACTGTCAGTGTGGTCAGTACAGGACCTGATACAGTGGTCACTGTCAGTGTGGTCAGTACAGGAACTGATACAGTGGTCACTGTCAGTGTGGTCAGTTCAGGAACTGATACAGTGGTCACTGTCAGTGTGGTCAGTACAGGAACCGATACAGTGGTCACTGTCTGTGTGGTCAGTACAGGACCAGATACAGTGGGCACTGTCAGTGTGGTCAGTACAGGACATGATACAGTGGTCACTGTCAGTGTGGTCAGTACAGGGCCTGATACTGTGGTCACTGTCAGTGTGGTCAGTTCAGGAACTGATACAGTGGTCACTGTCAGTGTGGTCAGTACAGGAACTGATACAGTGGGCACTGTCAGTGTGGTCAGTACAGGACCAGATACAGTGGACACCGTCAGTGTGGTCAGTATAGGAACCGATACAGTGATCACCGTCAGTGTGGTCAGTACAGGACCTGATACTGTGGTCACTGTCAGTGTGGTCAGTACAGGACCTGATACAGTGGTCACTGTCAGCGTGGTCAGTACAGGACCTGATACAGTGGTCACTGTCAGTGTGGTCAGTACAGGACCTGATACAGTGGTCACCGTCAGTGTGGTCAGTACAGGACCTGATACAGTGGGCACTGTCAGTATGGTCAGTACAGGACCTGATACAGTGGTCACTGTCAGTGTGGTCAGTACAGGACCAGATACAGTGGGCACCGTCAGTGTGGTCAGTACAGGACCTGATACAGTGGGCACCGTCAGTGTGGTCAGTACAGGACCTGATACAGTGATCACCGTCAGTGTGGTCAGTACAGGACCTGATACAGTGGTCACTGTCAGTGTGGTCAGTACAGGACCTGATACAGTGGTCACCGTCAGTGTGGTCAGTACAGGACCTGATACAGTGGGCACCGTCAGTGTGGTCAGTACAGGAACCGATACAGTGGTCACTGTCAGTGTGGTCAGTACAGGGCCTGACACTGTGGTCACTGTCAGTGTGGTCAGTTCAGGAACTGATACAGTGGTCACTGTCAGTGTGGTCAGTACAGGACCAGATACAGTGGTCACTGTCAGTGTGGTCAGTACAGGACCTGATACAGTGGTCACTGTTGGTGTGGTCAGTACAGGACCTGATACAGTGGTCACTGTCAGTGTGGTCAGTTCAGGAACTAATACAGTGGTCACTGTCAGTGTGGTCAGTACAGGATCAGATACAGTGGTCACTGTCAGTGTGGTCAGTGCAGGGCCTGATACTGTGGTCACTGTCAGTGTGGTCAGTACAGGAACCGATACAGTGGTCACTGGCAGTGTGGTCAGTACAGGACCTGATACAGTGGTCACTGTCAGTGTGGTCAGAACAGGAACCGATACAGTGGTCACTATCAACATGGTCACTGCAGCAGTGTCCAACAGAAATTGACGTGATGCTGGAATTTCAGAGACTGCACCCCGCCCTTCCCCAGTATCGAAAAAAGACTTCTTGAAAACACAAAACCCTAGGCGAGAAAGTGAAGGCAGAACACTTACTTCTGCAGATTATCTGGTGTGATGGTGTCTTCATCGTACAGTCCCTCTGGGTCCAGTAAAGTACCTGTCACACAGACACGTGTCATGTATCAAAGCCTTCACAGCAAACAAAAAACACTCAGAATAAACACAAGGCATCTCTCAGAGAGCTCAGTCACAAGCGATTAAACACTGAAACATGCCAGGATTCTGCCAGACTGGAACAATAAACATGCCTCCGCTTTAATTAGACAAGGGCTTGTTCCTCAGTGATACTGGGTCTGAGACCTGGGGGCAGAGACAGTCGAACATTCTCAGTTTAGACTGACAGGCCCCTCATACTTTGAATTATACCCTCGTGTCCCTTTTGACCCATAGCTGCCCCACCTACTTTACAAGTGCACGCTCGAGTTTGCTCCTTTCTATTACGTTAAATCTCAGATTCTTCCCATCATTTCCTAATTCAGCACTCTGTTATATCAAACTCAAGGCTTATCTCCCGTGCTTCATAAATACAACCACACTTTCCTCAGTCACCAAGCCTGGGCCCAGCCCTTTAAATTGGTACAGGTTTAGACAGCTATCCTATGTGCACAGATTTAAATAACTCACAAATTCTGTGCACACCTGTCAGGGGCAGTGGTTGTGAGCACCAGGCACATCATTAAACTGAAAGCATGTCCATTTTTCTCGCTAATTTCTCCACAGTGATGCCGGCACCCTCGCCCCTCGTCATGATGTGGCTGTCCCCACCGTCCCCCCCTCACCACCCTCAGTGCAAGGCCAGAGTCCCTCACTGTCACCTTCACTGCTAGTCCAGCATCCCTGAGACCTGTAACCCTCGCCTTTCCCACAGCCTCACCCTGAGCCCGTGTCCCTCACCCTCACCTTGAGCCCGTGTCCCTCACCCTCACCCTGAGCCCGTGTCCCTCACCGTGAGCCCATGACCCTCACCCTGAGCCCCGTGACCCTCACCCTGAGCCCCGTGTCCCTCACCGTGAGCCCCGTGTCCCCCACCCTCACCATGAGCCCCGTGTCCCTCACTCTCACCATGAGCCCCGTGACCCTCACTCTGAGCCCCGTGATCCTCACCCTGATCCCCGTGACCCTCCCCCTGAGCCCCGTGTCCCTGTCCCTCATCATGAGCCCCGTGTCCCTCACCCTCACCGTGACTTTCACTCTGAGCTCCATGACCCTCACCCTGAGCGCCGTGTCTCTCACCCTGAGCGCCGTGTCCCTCACCCTGAGCGCTGTGTCCCTCACCGTGACCCTCACCTTGAGCTCGTGACCCTCACCCTCACCCTGAGCGCCGTGTCCCTCACTCTGAGCTCCATGACCCTCACCCTGAGCGCCGTGTCCCTCACCCTGAGCGCCGTGTCCCTCACCCTGAGCGCCGTGTCCCTCACCCTGAGCGCCGTGTCTCTCACCCTGAGCGCCGTGTCCCTCACCCTGAGCGCCGTGTCCCTCACCCTGAGCACCGTGTCCCTCACCCTAAGCGCCGTGTCCCTCACTCTGAGCGCCGTGTCTCTCACCCTGAGCGCCGTGTCCCTCACTCTGAGCTCCATGACCCTCACCCTGAGCGCCGTGTCCCTCACCCTGAGCGCCGTGTCCCTCACCCTGAGCGCCGTGTCCCTCACCCTGAGCGCCGTGTCTCTCACCCTGAGCGCCGTGTCCCTCACCCTGAGCGCCGTGTCCCTCACCCTGAGCACCGTGTCCCTCACCCTAAGCGCCGTGTCCCTCACTCTGAGCGCCGTGTCTCTCACCCTGAGCGCCGTGTCCCTCACTCTGAGCTCCATGACCCTCACCCTGAGCGCCGTGTCCCTCACCCTGAGCGCCGTGTCCCTCACCCTGAGCGCCGTGTCCCTCACCCTGAGCGCCGTGTCCCTCACCCTGAGCGCCGTGTCCCTCACCGTGACCCTCACCTTGAGCTCGTGACCCTCACCCTCACCCTGAGCCCCGTGACCCTCACCATGATTGCAGGGACAGAACGCACTAGTTGCTGTGGGAGATGCACTCACCAATGACCCAGGGCTGTTCTTCTCCAGGGCCCAGGCGGCAGGGGTCCTTGTAATGGTTGAACAGGGAATGCTGCTGTTCCAGCTTGTCCTCTGAAAGATGAAACAGGTCAGAGGTCAAATCCACATGCAGTTTACATCAAAATAACCAGCTGCCTAAAGGGGAACCGTCTTCCTGAAGAAGTTCTCATTGACCCTCTTTATTGTGCATTTACAAACCCGTGATTCTGTGACATAAACCACACCAAGCAGCAGCATTGGAACATCATTTGATAGCCATTTTAAGTGGCAGCTTTATTGGCCAAGCCGCGGACAGGGAAGGAATTGTAAACTGAGCCTTTGCCTTCCTGTCCTCTGGACGACCAGAAAATGAGCGACAAGACACATACTGGCCGTTAATCGGGAAGAGCTGCTGTGAGGAGCAGGTGAGGGCCTTTGGTTGGAAATTAAGAGTAGGGAAAGTCAGATTTCATCTCAGGGGCTGATCAGAAAGGAAAGTAAAGGTGTTACTGAGGATGCTAATTGGGACAGTGTGGTGCCTTTATTATTTTATTCACAGCAGAGAGGAACTGAGGTTAAAGTTAAAGGTGAAATCTATTATTACTGTTACTCTGTATGTTCCCTTACTGATGGTAAAGTAAAGCAGCTTAACAATTCGTATCTGGCCTCATCTCACTAAAGGTTTAATCAGTCCACCTTTCGGAAGGTCACAGGAGTGCCTGTGATGGTACATGCCAGGATCACAATATCCAGTTCATATAATTATTACCCCTCTGGAAGATGCTATCATATGTCTCAATACTGGGTAGCGAAAGTCACCTCCTAATCGTGAGGGCACTTGGGGAGTGACCGGTGACACTAAGCCAGAGAATATCCAAGGCAGACCCGCAATCTGTAGAAGTTACTAATAAGAGTAATATTGCTAATGTAAGTAACGCTCCTAACATTAGTAATCTTCCTAATGTTAATGTTCAGTGAATATTCATAAACTACAAAGCAAACCTCAGAATTCAAGCCCTTATCCCATCTCTGCCAAATCCCTATCCTCTCCCAATCCTGATCCGATTCCCTACCATCTCCCAATGCTAATCTGATCCCTACCCTCTCCCAATCCGGATCTGACTGTTACCCCCTCCAAATCCTGACTTGCTCCCTACCCTCTCCCTATCCCATCACTACTCTCTCCCTATCCTGATCCCATCATTACTCTCCACCTCCTCACCTCTACTGTAAAGTGGTCATTGAGTGTGAGGCTGGGCTGCGATTCTCTCCACTACTCAGGTGTAGGTTTCCACATGAAGAACTGCCACTTGGGTGAGACATTAGAGTGTGCCCCCGCCCAGGGAAGAACGCGGTTCCCGCGCAGGGAAGAATGCGCCCCCCCCCGCCCAGGGAAGAACGCGCCCCCCCCGCCCAGTGAAGAATGCGGTTCCCCCCAAGAATGCAGCCCCGCCCAGTGAGGAAGGTGCCCTCCACCAAGTGAAGAATGCGGCCCCGCTCAGTGAAGAAAGCGCCCACCGCCCAGGGAGGAATGCGGCCCCACCCAGGGAGGAATGCGGTCCCGCCCAGTGAAGAATGCGGCCCCGCCCAGTGAAGATTGGGACCCCGGCCAGTGAAGAATGGCCCCCGGCCAGTGAAGAATGGCCCCCGGCCAGTGAAGAATGCGGTCCCGCCCAATGAAGAATGTGGCCCCCGCCCAGTGAAGAATGCGGGCCCCCGCTCAGTGAAGAATGCGGACCCCCGCCCAGTGAAGAATGTGGACCCCCGCCCAGTGAAGAACGCGGACCCCCGCCCAGTGACGAACGCGGCCCCCCGTCCAGTGACGAACGCGGCCCCCCGCCCAGTGACGAACGCGGCTCCCTGCCCAGTGATGAACGCGGCCCCCCGCCCAGTGCCGAATGCGGCCCCCGCCCAGTGACGAGCGCGGCCCCCCGCCCAGTGACGAACGCGGCCCCCCGCCCAGTGAAGAACGTGGCCCCCCACCCAGGGAAGAACGCGGCCCCCCGCCTAGGGAAGAATGCGGCCCCCGCCCAGGGAAGAATGCGGCCCCCGCTCAGGGAAGAATGCGGCCCCCGCCCAGGGAAGAATGCGTACCTCCGCCCAGGGAAGAACGTGGACCACTGCCCAGTGAAGAACGCGGCCCCCCGCCCAGTGAAGAACGCGGACCCCCACCCAGTGACAAACGCGGCCCCACACCCAGTGACAAACACGGCCCTGCACCCAGTGACAAACGTGGCCCCGCACCCAGTGAAGAATGTGCCCCCCCACCCGGTGAAGAATGTGGACCCCTGCCCGGTGAAGAAGGAGCCTCCCGCCCAGTGAAGAATGCGGCTCCCTGCCCAGTGAAGAATGTGGCCCCCGCCCAGGGAAGAACGCGGCCGCCTGCCCAGTGAAGAAAGTGCCCCCTGCCCAGTGAAGAATGTGCCCCCTGCCCAGTGAAGAATGTGCCCCCCGCCCAGTGAAGAATGTGCCCCCCGCCCAGTGAAGAATACGGCCCCCGCCCAGGGAAGAATCAGCTCCTTCAGCAGTAGGATGCGGGGGGCGGGGTGGCAATTATTGAAACCGAATGGGTTTAAAAACTCGCCTCTAGAGGGCAGCAAACAACAGTTAAGTGCTTCAAACTGATTGGAACCAAAAAGTTGAGTATCTGGTAGCTGCAGCACTGGGCCCAGCTGCAGCAGGACTGGTCTCAGCAATAACCCCCATAGCCAGCACTGAACCAAAGAGCCACAGCTGGACTGCCGCACATCCAGATATGTCCCCACACACTCAGTATGCAAGGGTTAGGACAGGGTAGTGGTAGGATCAGGAGTGGGGCAGGGAGAGGGCGTGGAGTGAGATCAGGGAGAGGGGCTGGGAGAGGGCGTGGGGTGGGATCAGGAGAGGGGCAGGGAGAGGGTGTGGGGTGGGATCAAGGGAAGGACAGGGAGAAGGCTTAGGTTGGGATCAAGGGAGGGACAGGGTGAGGGCGTGGGGTGGGATCAAGGGAGGGACAGGGAGAGGCCTTCGGGTGGGATCAGGAGAGCGACAGGGAGAGGGCGTGGTGTGCGATCAAGGGAAGGACAGGGAAAGGGTGTGGTGTGGGATCAGGAGAGCGACAGGGAGAAGGTGTGGGGTGGGATCAGGACAGCGACAGGGAGAGGGCGTGGGCTGGGATCAAGGGAGAGACAGGGAGAGGGCGTGGGGTGGGATCAAGGGAGGGATAGGGAGAGGGCATGGGGTGTGATCAGGAGAGCGACAGGGAGAGGGCGTGGGGTGGGATCGAGAGAGGGGCAGGGACAGAGCGTGGGGTGGGATCAGGAGAGCGACAGGGAGAGGGCATGGGGTGGGATCAAGGGAGGGACAGGGAGAGGCCTTCGGGTGGGATCAGGAGAGCGACAGGGAGAGGGCGTGGGGTGCGATCAAGGGAAGGACAGGGAAAGGGTGTGGTGTGGGATCAGCAGAGCGACAGGGAGAGGGTGTGGGGTGGGATCAGGAGAGCGACAGGGAGAGGGCGTGGGCTGGGATCAAGGGAGGGACAGGGAGAGGGCGTGGGGTGGGATCAAGGGAGGGGCAGGGAGAGGGCGTGGGGTGGGATCAGGAAAGGGGCAGGGAGAGGCACGAGTTGGTCCAGGAGGGACAGGGAGAGGAGATGGGGTGGGATCAGGAGAATGATTTTTTTGGGTGTAGTCTGGGCAACGAGTCGATGGGTTATAGAACCACAGGTGGCATCATAGGAATCTGGCACTTCCATAATATCCATTTGGGTTGACAGCAGTTGTCACTGGATGGTGATCAGGAGGTGGGCTCACTGGACAATGATTACGTTGGTTTATTCAGCTGAGCCGGTCGTCTTGCTGTCTGTGTTGAACCTGGCAGCTGGTGAGCATTGTCCACACGGAGGGATTGACCAAGTGATGGAATCACCTCAGCATTACTGAGAAATAATTCAGAGTTGACTGCAGGGAAATCATCTGTTATTAATAAAGCATGATAAATATTTAAACTCTTAATTTCTGCAGAGCTTTATCGTCATATCCCGTCTGATAAGTTCTCTGAAGACCAGCCATACAATTGTTTCTTGCTGTGTGTAAATTCAGTATTTGAGGGCGTGTTTCAAATATTATTCCCCCCTCCTCCCCGTCTCCATCCTTCATTCCACTCCGCCCCCCCTCCCCCGCCGCCTGTTGCCTACAGCAGTGTTGTCCAATAGAAATCACTGACTAGGCACAGGTGTGGTTATGGCGACACTGTTTGAACCACATGCGCTAACTTAAGTAGAAAACCTCTTACATACATACACACAGAGATAAATGTACATCACATGTCTATATTTACTTAATGACCATCTACCAGCGTTCAGTAACCCAGGAAGTAAAGCACTCACAATGATCAAACACTCGCACACTCTGCTTTTTGTCTTACCATTTTCCCAACAAACACACAAAGGTTAAAGTTCACATACATACGCCGTGAGTGTCGAGATCTCATGTCCAGTGATGGTGTCTATTAATCATTTTTATTTACTAATCAGAAATCCAATTATCTACATCTGGATTCCCAATTAGCCACATGCAATATTGCCAACCCCACCAGCTCATAAATCAGGAGACAAACTCTTTAGTGTAGATTTAGTACAGAAATCATCAGTTGTTATTTTTTTTGCAAACATAAACCAATATCGATTGACAGTTGGTTTATAAACCTCATTAGTTGCTTTATTTAATCTCTAACAGGTCACAGCTCTTTACAAAAACTATTACTGCATCTGAAAATGCTTTACAAATTTTGCATCGTGAGCAGTGGTCTCCTCTACATTGGGGAGACCAAACGCAGATTGGGTGACCGCTTTGCGGATCATCTCCGTTCAGTCCGTAAGGGTGACCCCGAGCTTTCGGTCGCCTGTCATTTTAATTCACCGCCCCATTCCCACTCGGACCTCACCGTCCTTGGCCTCTTGCATTGTTCCACGGAAGCTCAACGTAAACTCGAGGAACAGCACCTCATCTTCCGATTAGGCACTTTACAGCCTTCCGGACTCAATATTGAGTTCAAAAATTTCAGATCATAACCTTGGCCCCTATTACATTTTCACTTATTTTTTTATCCACACCTTTGTTTTGGTTTTCCCACCCCCCCTTTCCTTTTTTTTCTCTCTCCCACATGGCAGCGGTCTCCCATTCTGCCAGCGCATTTCACACCTAATCTAGAGCCGTCTTTTGTCTCCACGAGTCCTATCACCATCTCGTCTCATTTTGAATACCTCTTAATGTCTCTTCTCTTTTGTTCTCTCCCAGCCTGGCCTCTTAATCTATTTCATTCCCTGTGCCTCTTTAGTCTTGATAAAGGGTTTTGACCCGAAACGTTGACTCTAATTTCTCTTCACGGATGTTGCCTGACCTGCTGAGTTTTTCCAGCATTTTCTGTTGTTATTTCGCATTTCCAGCATCTGCAGTATAGCGGCTGCGGCCCCGCCTTCCTCGCCCTTCCATTGGCTCCTCCTTCGCTTTGTGATTGGTTCCCTCTGCTGCCAATTAACTGTGACAACGGTCAATCAAAGGATCTCACAGTTGATTCACGTGTCCAAGAGCAGCCAATCCCCAGGAGGCGGAACAAAGATTAATAAAGTAGGAGGGGGGAGGGGGAAATCATGACTTTTCACAGTTAAATCGCGCGAGATTGCGAGTTTTCACGTGTCTCGCGAGAGCTGGCATGACTGCACACGTGGCTGGTGGTCAACGCTGGGTCGGGACGCGTCATCAAACTGAGCGTCTCACTGGCAAACAGCCTTTGCTGCCCCCTGGTGGGAAAGCCTTGAAGCCCGGGTGGTGGCCCATTGTGCTCGGGGGAAGGAGGCAAGTGCCGCAGCGCAGCGCAATAAAGAGCGGCAGACTTGGCCGGTGAGGGCCAAGCTGGCAGGATGGTCCCCTCTGATTCATTTCACACGCTTCTCTGCTGCACCATAGCTGGTTTTCAATTTTACACTCTATGGGTCAGAAGTGCTGACTTACCGTGGGCGGGTAGGAGTGAGGCTGGGGTGCGAGGATCACGCACTTTGCAGAGGCTCAGTCAGGCAGCTGATCTGACCACAACTCATAAAAAGGGAAATGGATGTGGTAGGACCAAGCCTATTACTAGAGTAACCGAATTAAATCATTGAATAATGGACACATTAATACCACCCACGCTGGCCTTAAGGCACCAGCATCCTTCAGTGGATTAATAGTTCCAAAACTAATTTGTGCATTTAAATGTGATGCTCGCTTAACGTTAGAGCAGCTTGTCGTGGCTCCTGGACCTTTCTCAGCTCAATCTGCAGGCTGGGGCGGTTCCCACCCAAGGGTTTGCTGCTGTCCCCACCCCCCAGGCAGCTCTTATCTTGTTGTAGTTGCTAATTAGTTCCCTTCTTGGAGTCTCTCCCAGCCACAGACCGTGTGGGTCAGGCGGAGCGCAGAGTTTACTCCGTGCAGTCACCACGAATAATCTTGCCAGGAGAGGGAGCCCGAGGAGCAAGTCTTTCATTTCTGGTTCGTGTCTCTCAGAATCGCCCCAAAGCACTTAATTTCAATTAATTACTTTCAATTAAGACTAACGACTGTTGTTATGTAGGCAAATGGAGCAACCATTTTGCACACAGCAAGATCCCACAAACAGCAGTAAGATAAATGACCAATAAACTCTTTTTGGTGCTTTTGCTTGAGCAAACAATGTGGGTGAAGATATCTCTGTGGACAGTACACTGAGACCATTGACATCCAGATGGGCGGGACTCTGTGGACAGTATACTGAGACCATTGACATCCAGATGGGCGGGACTTTGTGGACAGTACACTGAGACCATTGACATCCAGATGGGCGGGACTTTGTGGACAGTACACTGAGACCATTGACATCCAGATGGGCGGGACTTTGTGGACAGTACACTGAGACCATTAACATCCAGATGGGCGGGACTTTGTGGACAGTATACTGAGACCATTGACATCCAGGTGGGCGGGACTCTGTGGACAGTACACTGAGACCATTGACATCCAGATGGGCGGGACTTTGTGGACAGTACACTGAGACCATTGACATCCAGGTGGGCGGGACTCTGTGGACAGTACACTGAGACCATTGACATCCAGATGGGCGGGACTTTGTGGACAGTACACTGAGACCATTGACATCCAGATGGGCGGGACTTTGTGGACAGTACACTGAGACCATTGACATCCAGATGGGCGGGACTTTGTGGACAGTACACTGAGACCATTGACATCCAGGTGGGCGGGACTCTGTGGACAGTATACTGAGACCATTGACATCCAGATGGGCGGGACTTTGTGGACAGTACACTGAGACCATTGACATCCAGATGGGCGGGACTTTGTGGACAGTATACTGAGACCATTGACATCCAGGTGGGCGGGACTCTGTGGACAGTATACTGAGACCATTGACATCCAGATGGGCGGGACTTTGTGGACAGTACACTGAGACCATTGACATCCAGATGGGCGGGACTTTGTGGACAGTACACTGAGACCATTGACATCCAGATGGGCGGGACTTTGTGGACAGTACACTGAGACCATTGACATCCAGATGGGTGGGACTTTGTGGACAGTAAACTGAGACCATTGACATCCAGATGGGCGGGACTTTGTGGACAGTAAACTGAGACCATTGACATCCAGATGGGCGGGACTTTGTGGACAGTACACTGAGACCATTGACATCCAGATGGGTGGGACTTTGTGGACAGTACACTGAGACCATTGACATCCAGATGGACGGGACTCTGTGGACAGTACACTGAGACCATTGACATCCAGATGGGCGGGACTTTGTGGACAGTATACTGAGACCATTGACATCCAGATGGGCGGGACTTTGTGGACAGTACACTGAGACCATTAACATCCAGATGGGCGGGACTTTGTGGATAGTACACTGAGACCATTGACATCCAGGTGGGCGGGACTTTGTGGACAGTACACTGAGACCATTGACATCCAGATGGGTGGGACTTTGTGGACAGTACACTGAGACCATTGACATCCAGATGGGCGGGACTTTGTGGATAGTACACTGAGACCATTAACATCCAGATGGGCGGGACTTTGTGGACAGTACACTGAGACCATTGACATCCAGGTGGGCGGGACTTTGTGGACAGTATACTGAGACCATTGACATCCAGATGGGCGGGACTTTGTGGATAGTACACTGAGACCATTAACATCCAGATGGGCGGGACTTTGTGGATAGTACACTGAGACCATTGACATCCAGATGGACGGGACTCTGTGGACAGTACACTGAGACCATTGACATCCAGATGGGTGGGACTTTGTGGACAGTAGACTGAGACCATTGACATCCAGATGGGCGGGACTGTGTGGATAGTATACTGAGACCATTGACATCCAGATGGGCGGGACTTTGTGGACAGTATACTGAGACCATTGACATCCAGATGGGCGGGACTCTGTGGACAGTATACTGAGACCATTGACATCCAGGTGGGCGGGACTTTGTGGACAGTATACTGAGACCATTGACATCCAGATGGGCGGGACTTTGTGGACAGTACACTGAGACCATTGACATCCAGATGGGCGGGACTTTGTGGACAGTATACTGAGACCATTGACATCCAGATGGGCGGGACTCTGTGGACAGTATACTGAGACCATTGACATCCAGATGGGCGGGACTTTGTGGACAGTACACTGAGACCATTGACATCCAGATGGGCGGGACTTTGTGGACAGTAAACTGAGACCATTGACATCCAGATGGGCGGGACTCTGTGGACAGTACACTGAGACCATTGACATCCAGATGGGCGGGACTTTGTGGACAGTAGACTGAGACCATTGACATCCAGATGGGCGGGACTTTGTGGACAGTAAACTGAGACCATTGACATTCAGATGGGCGGGACTTTGTGGACAGTACACTGAGACCATTGACATCCAGATGGGCGGGACTTTGTGGACAGTACACTGAGACCATTAACATCCAGATGGGTGGGACTTTGTGGACAGTAAACTGAGACCATTGACATTCAGATGGGCGGGACTTTGTGGACAGTAAACTGAGACCATTGACATTCAGATGGGCGGGACTTTGTGGACAGTACACTGAGACCATTGACATCCAGATGGGCGGGACTTTGTGGACAGTACACTGAGACCATTGACATCCAGATGGGCGGGACTTTGTGGACAGTACACTGAGACCATTGACATCCAGATGGGTGGGGCTTTGTGGACAGTACACTGAGACCATTGACATCCAGATGGGCGGGACTTTGTGGACAGTACACTGAGACCATTGACATCCAGATGGGCGGGACTTTGTGGACAGTAGACTGAGACCATTGACATCCAGATGGGCGGGACTTTGTGGATAGTACACTTAGACCATTGACATCCAGATGGGCGGGACTCTGTGGACAGTATACTGAGACCATTGACATCCAGATGGACGGGACTCTGTGGACAGTACACTGAGACCATTGACATCCAGATGGGCGGGACTTTGTGGACAGTATACTGAGACCATTGACATCCAGATGGACGGGACTCTGTGGACAGTATGCTGAGACCATTGACATCCAGATGGGCGGGGCTTTGTGGACAGTACACTGAGACCATTGACATCCAGATGGGCGGGACTCTGTGGACAGTATACTGAGACCATTGACATCCAGATGGGGGGGATTTTGTGGACAGTACACTGAGACCATTGACATCCAGATGGGCGGGACTTTGCTTTAATATCTCATCTGATAATCCAGCTCTCCCTCACGACTGCGCTGGAATCTGGATTACACACTCAAATCTTGCAGTGAGGCTTGAACTCACAACCCTCTAATTTACCAAACTCAAACTGCTCCTGCTCATCCTCCCAACACTGACCTTGACCTGCTCACACTCATCTCATTCCCGACACTAACCTCGACCTGCTCACACTCATCCTCCCAACACTGAACTCGACCTGCTCACACTCATCCTCCCAACACTGACCTCGACCTGCTCACACTCATCCCAACACTAACCTCGACCTGCTCACACTCATCCCATTACCGACACTAACCTCAACCTGCTCACACTCATCCTCCCAACACTGACCACGACCTGCTCACATTCATCCACCCAAAAATGACCTCGACCTGCTCACACTCATCCTCCCGACACTAACCTCGACCTGCTCACACTCATCCTCCCGACACTGACCTCGACCTGCTTACACTCATCCCATTCCCTGCACTAACCTTGACCTGCTCACACCCATCCTCCTGACACTGACCTCGACCAGCTCACACTCATCCTCCCAACACTGACCTCGACCTGCTCACACTCATCCTCCCCACACCAACCTCGAACTGCTCACACTTATCCCGACACTAACCTCGATGTGCTCACACTCATCCTCCCGACACTAACCTCGACCTGCTCACACTCATCCCATTCCCGACAATAACCTCGATCTGCTCACACTCATCCTCCCGACACTAACCTCAACCTGCTCACACACATCCCATTCCCGACACTGACCTCGACTTGCTCACACTCATCCTATTACCGACACTAACCTCGACCTGCTCACACTCATCCTCCCGACACTGATCTCGACATGCTCACACTCATCCTCCCAACACTAACCTTGACCTGCTCACACTCATCCCGACACTAACCTCGACCTGCTCACACTCATCCTGACACTAACCACGACCTGCTCACACTCACCCTCCCAACACTAACCTCGACCTGCTCACACTCATGCTCCCGACACTATCCTCGACCTGCTCACACTCATCCTCCCGACACTAACCTCGACTTGCTCACACTCATCCCATTCTCGACACTAACCTCGACCTGCTCACACTCACCCCATTCCCGACACTAACCTCGACCTGCTCACACTCATCTTCTCGACCCTAACCTCGACTGCTCACACTCATCCCATTCCCAACACTAACCTCGATCTGCTCACACTCATCCTTCCGACACTAACCTCGACCTGCTCACACTCATCCTCCCAACACTAACCTCGACCTGCTCACACTCATCCTCCCAACACTAACCTCGACCTGCTCACACTCATCCTCCTAACACCAACCTCGACCTGCTCACACTCATCTTCTCGACCCTAACCTCGACTGCTCACACTCATCCCATTCCCGACACTAACCTCGACCTGCTCACACACATCCTCCCGACACTAACCTCAACCTGCTCACACTCATCCCATTCCCGACAATAACCTCGATCTGCTCACACTCATCCTCCCGACACTAACCTCGACCTGCTCACACACATCCCATTCCCGACACTGACCTCGACTTGCTCACTCATCCCATTACCGACACGAACCTCAACCTGCTCACACTCATCCTCCTGACAATGACCTCGACCTGCTCACACTCATCGTCCCGACACTAACCTCGACCTGCTCACACTCATCCCGACACTAACCTCGACCTGCTCACACTCATCCTCCCCACACTAACCTCGACCTGGTCACACGCATCCCATTCCCGACACTAACGTCGACCTGCTCACACTCATGCCCCTGACAATAACCTCGACCTGCTCACACTCATCCTCCCAACACTGACCTCGATCTGCTCACACTCATCCTTCTGACACTAACCTCGACCTGCTCACACTCATCCCATTCCCGACACTAACCTCGACCTGCTCACACTCATCCCGACACTAACCTCGACCTGCTCACACTCATTCTGACAATAACCACGACCTGCTCACACTCATCCTCCCAATACTAACCCCGACTTGCTCACACTCATCCTCCCGACACTAACCTTGACCTGCGCACTCTCATCCCGACACTAACCTCGACCGGCTCACACTCATCCTCCCAACATTGACCTCGACCTGTGCACACTCATCCCATTCCTGACACTGACCTCGACCTGCTCACACTCATCATCCCGACATTAACCACAACCTGCTCACACTCATCCTCCCAACACTGACCTCGACCTGCTCACACTCATCCTCCCGAAACTAACCTCGAACTGCTCACACTCATCCCGACAGTAACCTCAGCCTGCTCACACTCATCCCTTTCCCGACACTAACCTCGACCTGCTCACACTCATCCCGACACTAACCTCGACCTGCTCACACTCATTCTGACAATAACCACAAACTGCTCACACTCATCCTCCCAACACTAACCCCGACCTGCTCACACTCATCCTCCCGAAACTAACCTTGACCTGCGCACACTCATCCCGACACTAACCTCGACCGGCTCCCACTCATCCTCCCAACATTGACCTCGACCTGTGCACACTCATCCCATTCCTGACACTGACCTCGACCTGCTCACACTCATCCCATTCCCGACACTAACCTCGACCTGCTCACCCGCATCCTCCTGACACTAACCTCGACCTGCTCACACTCATCCTCCCAACACTGACCTCGACCTGCTCACACTCATCCTCCCGACACTGACCTCGACCTGCTCACACTCATCCTCTCGACACTAACCGCGACATGCTCACACTCATCCAATTCCCGACACTAACCTCGACCTGCTCACCCGCATCCTCCTGACACTAACCTCGACCTGCTCACACTCATCCTCCCGACATTAACCTTGACCTGCTCACACTCATCCCATTTCCGACATTAACCTCGACCTGCACACACTCATCATCCCGACATTAACCACGACCTGCTCACACTCATCCACCCGACATTAACCTCGACCTGCTCACACTCATCCTCCCGACACTAACCTCGACCTGCTCACACTCATCCTCCCAACACTAACCTCGACCTGCTAACACTCATCCTCCCGACACTAACCTCGACTTGCTCACACTGATCCCATTCTCGACACTAACCTCGACCTGCTCACACTCATCCCATTCCCGACACTAACCTCGACCTGCTCACACTCATCTTTTCGACCCTAACCTCGACTGCTCACACTCATCCCATTCCCGACACTAACCTCGACCTGCTCACACTCATCCTTCCGACACTAACCTCGACCTGCTCACACTCATCCTCCCGACACTAACCTCGACCTGCTCACACTCATCCTCCCAACACTAACCTCGACCTGCTCACACTCATTCTCCCAACACTGACCTCGACCTGCTCACACTCATCCTCCCCACACCAACCTGGACCTGCTCACCCTTATCCCGACACTAACCTCGACCTGCTCACACTCATTCTCCCGACATTAACCTCGACCTGCTCACACTCATCTCATTCCCGACAATAACCTCGATCTGCTCACATTCATCCTCCCGACACTAACCTTGACCTGCTCACACTCATCCTCCCAACAGTGACTTCAACCTGCTCACACTCATCCCATTCCCGACACTAACCTCGGCCTGCTCACACTCACCCTCCCAACACTAACCGCGACCTGCTCACACTCATCCTCCCGACACTAACCTCGACCTGCTCACACTCATCCCATTCCCGACACTAACCTCGACCTGCTCACACTCATCTTTTCGACCCTAAACTCGACTGCTGACACTCATCCCATTGCCGACACTAACCTCGACCTGCTCACACTCATCCTTCCGACACTAACCTCGACCTGCTCACACTCATCCTCCCGACACTAACCTCGACCTGCTCACACTCATCCTCCCAACACTAACCTCGACCTGCTCACACTCATCCCGACACTAACCTCGACCTGCTCACACTCATTCTCCCGACATTAACCTCGACCTGCTCACACTCATCCCATTCCCGACAATAACCTCGATCTGCTCACATTCATCCTCCCGACACTAACCTCGACCTGCTCACACACATCCCATCCCCGACACTGACCTCGACTTGCTCACACTCATCCCATTACCGACACTAACCTCGACCTGCTCAGACTCACCCCGTTCCCAAAACTAACCTCGACCTGCTCACACTCATCCTCCCAACAATGACCTCGACCTGCTCACACTCATCCTCCCAACAATAACCTCGACCTGCTCACACTCATCCTCCCAACACTAACCTCGACCTGCTCACACCCATCCTCCCAACTCTGACCTCGACCTGCTCACACTCATCCTCCCAGCACTAACCTCGACCTGCTCACACTCATCCTCCCAACACTAACCTCGACCTGCTCACACTCATCCTCCCGACACTGACCTCGACCTGCTCGCACTCATCCTCCCAACATTGACCTCGACCTGCTCAGACTCATCCTCTCAACACTATCCTCGACCTGCTCACAATCATCCTCCCGACACTAACCTCGACCTGCTCACACTCATCCTCCCAACACTGACCTCAACCTGCTCACACTCATCCCATTCCCGACACTAACCTCGACCTGCTCACATTCACCCTCCCAACACTAACCGCGACCTGCTCACACTCATCCTCCCGACACTAACCTCGACCTGCTCACACTCATCCCATTCCCGACAATAACCTCGAACTGCTCAAACTCATCCTTCCAACACTAACCTCGACCTGCTCACACACATCCTCCCGACACTAACCTCGACCTGCTCACACTCATCTTCCCAACACTAACTTTGACCTGCTCACACTCATCCTCCCGACACTAACCTCGACTTGCTCACACTCATCCCATTCTCGACACTAACCTCGACCTGCTCACACTCATCCCATTCCCGACACTAACCTCGACCTGCTCACACTCATCTTTTCGACCCTAACCTCGACTGCTGACACTCATCCCATTCCCGACACTAACCTCGACCTGCTCACACTCATCCTTCCGACACTAACTTCGACCTGCTCACACTCATCCTCCCGACACTAACCTCGACCTCCTCACACTCATCCTCCCAACACTAACTTCGACCTGCTCACACTCATTCTCCCAACACTAACTTCGACCTGCTCACACTCATCCTCCCGACACTGACCTCGACCTGCTCGCACTCATCCTCCCAACATAGACCTCGACCTGCTCACACTCATCCTCTCAACCTATCCTCGACCTGCTCACAATCATCCTCCCGACACTAACCTTGACCTGCTCACACTCATCCTCCCAACACTGACCTCAACCTGCTCACACTCATCCCATTCCCGACACTAACCTCGACCTGCTCACACTCACCCTCCCAACACTAACCGCGACCTGCTCACACTCACCCTCCCGACACTAACCGCGACCTGCTCACACTCATCCCATTCCCGACAATAACCTCGAACTGCTCACACTCATCCTTCCAACACTAACCTCGACCTGCTCACACTCATCCTCCCGACACTAACCTCGACCTGCTCACACTCATCTTCCCAACACTAACTTCGACCTGCTCACACTCATCCTCCCGACACTAACCTCGACTTGCTCACACTCATCCCATTCTCGACACTAACCTCGACCTGCTCACACTCATCCCATTCCCGACACTAACCTCGACCTGCTCACACTCATCTTTTCGACCCTAAACTTGACTGCTGACACTCGTCCCATTCCCGACACTAACCTCGACCTGCTCACACTCATCCTTCCGACACTAACCTCGACCTGCTCACACTCATCCTCCCGACAGTAACCTCGACCTGCTCACACTCATCCTCCCAACACTAACCTCGACCTGCTCACACTCATTCTCCCAACACTGACCTCGACCTGCTCACACTCATCCTCCCCACACCAACCTCGACCTGCTCACACTTATCCCGACACTAACCTCAAAGTGCTCACACTCATCCTCCCGACACTAACCTCGACCTGCTCACACTCATCCCATTCCCAACAATAACCACGATCTGCTCACACTCACCCTCCCGACACTAACCTCGACCTGCTCACACACATCCCATTCCCGACACTGAGCTCGACTTGCTCACACTCATCCCATTACCGACACTAACCTCGACCTGCTCACACTCATCCTCCCGACACTGATCTCGACCTGCTCACACTCATCCTCCCGACACTAACCTCGACCTGCTCACACTCATCCTGACACTAACCATGACCTGCTCACACTCATCCTCCCAACACTAACCTCGACCTACTCACACTCATCCTCCCGACACTAACCTCGACCTGCTCACACTCATCCTCCCAACAATAACCTCGACCTGCTCACACTAATCCTCCCAACACTAACCTTGACCTGCTCACACTCACCCTCCCGACACCAACCTCGAACTGCTCACACTCATCTTCCCAACACTAACCTCGAACTGCTCACACTCATCCTCCCAACACTGACCTCGACCTGCTCAAACTCATCCTCCCGACACTAACCTCGACCTGCTCACACTCATCCTCCCGACACTAACGTCGACTTGCTCACACTCATCCCATTCTCGACACTAACCTCGAGCTGCTCACACTCATCCCATTCCCGACACTAACCTCGACCTGCTCACACTCATCTTCTCGACTCTAACCTCGACTGCTCACACTCATCCCATTCCCGACAATAACCTCGACCTGCTCACACTCATCCTTCCGACACTAACCTCGACCTGCTCACACTCATCCTTCCGACACTAACCTCGACCTGCTCACACTCATCCTCCAAACACTAACCTCGACCTGCTAACACTCATCCTCCCGACACTAACCTCGACTTGCTCACACTGATCCCATTCTCAACACTAACCTCGACCTGCTCACACTCATCCCATTCCCGACACTAACCTCGACCTGCTCACACTCATCTTTTCGACCCTAACCTCGACTGCTCACACTCATCCCATTCCCGACACTAACCTCGACCTGCTCACACTCATCCTTCCGACACTAACCTCGACCTGCTCACACTCATCCTCCCGACACTAACCTCGACCTGCTCACACTCATCCTTCCGACACTAACCTCGACCTGCTCACACTCATCCTCCCAACACTAACCTCGACCTGCTCACACTCATCCCGACACTAACCTCGACCTGCTCACACTCATTCTCCCGACATTAACCTCGACCTGCTCACACTCATCCCATTCCCGACAATAACCTCGATCTGCTCACATTCATCCTCCCGACACTAACCTCGACCTGCTCACACACATCCCATCCCCGACACTGACCTCGACTTGCTCACACTCATCCCATTACCGACACTAACCTCGACCTGCTCAGACTCACCCCGTTCCCAACACTAACCTCGACCTGCTCACACTCATCCTCCCAACACTGACCTCGACCTGCTCACACTCATCCTCCCAACAATAACCTCGACCTGCTCACACTCATCCTCCCAACACTAACCTCGACCTGCTTACACCCATCCTCCCAACTCTGACCTCGACCTGCTCACACTCATCCTCCCAGCACTAACCTCGACCTGCTCACACTCATCCTCCCAACACTAACCTCGACCTGCTCACACTCACCCTCCCGACACTGACCTCGACCTGCTCACACTCATCCTCCCAACATTGACCTCGACCTGCTCAGACTCATCCTCTCAACACCATCCTCGACCTGCTCACACTCATCCTCCCAACACTGACCTCAACCTGCTCACACTCATCCCATTCCCGACACTAACCTCGACCTGCTCACATTCACCCTCCCAACACTAACCGCGACCTGCTCACACTCATCCTCCCGACACTAACCTCGACCTGCTCACACTCATCCCATTCCCGACAATAACCTCGAACTGCTCAAACTCATCCTTCCAACACTAACCTCGACCTGCTCACACACATCCTCCCGACACTAACCTCGACCTGCTCACACTCATCTTCCCAACACTAACTTCGACATGCTCACACTCATCCTCCCGACACTAACCTCGACTTGCTCACACTCATCCCATTCTCGACACTAACCTCGACCTGCTCACACTCATCCCATTCCCGACACTAACCTCGACCTGCTCACACTCATCTTTTCGACCCTAAACTTGACTGCTGACACTCGTCCCATTCCCGACACTAACCTCGACCTGCTCACACTCATCCTTCCGACACTAAACTCGACCTGCTCACACTCATCCTCCCGACACTAACCTCGACCTGCTCACACACATCCTCCCCACACTAACCTCGACCTGCTCACACTCATTCTCCCAACACTGACCTCGACCTGCTCACACTCATCCTCCCCACACCAACCTCGACCTGCTCACACTTATCCCGACACTAACCTCAAAGTGCTCACACTCATCCTCCCGACACTAACCTCAACCTGCTCACACTCATCCCATTCCCAACAATAACCACGATCTGCTCACACTCACCCTCCCGACACTAACCTCGACCTGCTCACACACATCCCATTCCCGACACTGAGCTCGACTTGCTCACACTCATCCCATTACCGACACTAACCTCGACCTGCTCACACTCATCCTCCCGACACTGATCTCGACCTGCTCACACTCATCCTCCCGACACTAACCTCGACCTGCTCACACTCATCCTGACACTAACCACGACCTGCTCACACTCATCCTCCCAACACTAACCTCGACCTACTCACACTCATCCTCCCGACACTAACCTCGACCTGCTCACACTCATCCTCCCAACAATAACCTCGACCTGCTCACACTAATCCTCCCAACACTAAACTTGACCTGCTCACACTCACCCTCCCGACACCAACCTCGACCTGCTCACACTCATCTTCCCAACACTAACCTCGAACTGCTCACACTCATCCTCCCAACACTGACCTCGACCTGCTCAAACTCATCCTCCCGACACTAACCTCGACCTGCTCACACTCATCCTCCCGACACTAACGTCGACTTGCTCACACTCATCCCATTCTTGACACTAACCTCGAGCTGCTCACACTCATCCCATTCCCGACACTAACCTCGACCTGCTCACACTCATCTTCTCGACTCTCACCTCGACTGCTCACACTCATCCCATTCCCGACACTAACCTCGACCTGCTCACACTCATCCTCCCGACACTAAGCTCGACCTGCTCACACTCATCCTCCCAACACTAACCTCGACCTGCTAACACTCATCCTCCCGACACTAACCTCGACTTGCTCACACTGATCCCATTCTCAACACTAACCTCGACCTGCTCACACTCATCCCATTCCCGACACTAACCTCGACCTGCTCACACTCATCTTTTCGACCCTAACCTCGACTGCTCACACTCATCCCATTCCCGACACTAACCTCGACCTGCTCACACTCATCCTTCCGACACTAACCTCGACCTGCTCACACTCATCCTCCCGACACTAACCTCGACCTGCTCACACTCATCCTTCCGACACTAACCTCGACCTGCTCACACTCATCCTCCCAACACTAACCTCGACCTGCTCACACTCATCCCGACACTAACCTCGACCTGCTCACACTCATTCTCCCGACATTAACCTCGACCTGCTCACACTCATCCCATTCCCGACAATAACCTCGATCTGCTCACATTCATCCTCCCGACACTAACCTCGACCTGCTCACACACATCCCATCCCCGACACTGACCTCGACTTGCTCACACTCATCCCATTACCGACACTAACCTCGACCTGCTCAGACTCACCCCGTTCCCAACACTAAACTCGACCTGCTCACACTCATCCTCCCAACACTGACCTCGACCTGCTCACACTCATCTTCCCAACAATAACCTCGACCTGCTCACACTCATCCTCCCAACACTAACCTCGACCTGCTCACACCCATCCTCCCAACTCTGACCTCGACCTGCTCACACTCATCCTCCCAGCACTAACCTCGACCTGCTCACACTCATCCTCCCAACACTAACCTCGACCTGCTCACACTCATCCTCCCGACACTGACCTCGACCTGCTCGCACTCATCCTCCCAACATTGACCTCGACCTGCTCAGACTCATCCTCTCAACACCATCCTCGACCTGCTCACAATCATCCTCCCGACACTAACCTCGACCTGCTCACACTCATCCTCCCAACACTGACCTCAACCTGCTCACACTCATCCCATTCCCGACACTAACCTCGACCTGCTCACATTCACCCTCCTAACACTAACCGCGACCTGCTCACACTCATCCTCCCGACACTAACCTCGACCTGCTCACACTCATCCCATTCCCGACAATAACCTCGAACTGCTCAAACTCATCCTTCCAACACTAACCTCGACCTGCTCACACACATCCTCCCGACACTAACCTCGACCTGCTCACACTCATCTTCCCAACACTAACTTTGACCTGCTCACACTCATCCTCCCGACACTAACCTCGACGTGCTCACACTCATCCCATTCTCGACACTAACCTCGACCTGCTCACACTCATCCCATTCCCGACACTAACCTCGACCTGCTCACACTCATCTTTTCGACCCTAACCTCGACTGCTGACACTCATCCCATTCCCGACACTAACCTCGACCTGCTCACACTCATCCTTCCGACACTAACTTCGACCTGCTCACACTCATCCTCCCGACACTAACCTCGACCTCCTCACACTCATCCTCCCAACACTAACTTCGACCTGCTCACACTCATTCTCCCAACACTAACTTCGACCTGCTCACACTCATCCTCCCGACACTGACCTCGACCTGCTCGCACTCATCCTCCCAACATAGACCTCGACCTGCTCACACTCATCCTCTCAACCTATCCTCGACCTGCTCACAATCATCCTCCCGACACTAACCTTGACCTGCTCACACTCATCCTCCCAACACTGACCTCAACCTGCTCACACTCATCCCATTCCCGACACTAACCTCGACCTGCTCACACTCACCCTCCCAACACTAACCGCGACCTGCTCACACTCACCCTCCCGACACTAACCGCGACCTGCTCACACTCATCCCATTCCCGACAATAACCTCGAACTGCTCACACTCATCCTTCCAACACTAACCTCGACCTGCTCACACTCATCCTCCCGACACTAACCTCGACCTGCTCACACTCATCTTCCCAACACTAACTTCGACCTGCTCACACTCATCCTCCCGACACTAACCTCGACTTGCTCACACTCATCCCATTCTCGACACTAACCTCGACCTGCTCACACTCATCCCATTCCCGACACTAACCTCGACCTGCTCACACTCATCTTTTCGACCCTAAACTTGACTGCTGACACTCGTCCCATTCCCGACACTAACCTCGACCTGCTCACACTCATCCTTCCGACACTAACCTCGACCTGCTCACACTCATCCTCCCGACACTAACCTCGACCTGCTCACACTCATCCTCCCAACACTAACCTCGACCTGCTCACACTCATTCTCCCAACACTGACCTCGACCTGCTCACACTCATCCTCCCCACACCAACCTCGACCTGCTCACACTTATCCCGACACTAACCTCAAAGTGCTCACACTCATCCTCCCGACACTAACCTCGACCTGCTCACACTCATCCCATTCCCAACAATAACCACGATCTGCTCACACTCACCCTCCCGACACTAACCTCGACCTGCTCACACACATCCCATTCCCGACACTGAGCTCGACTTGCTCACACTCATCCCATTACCGACACTAACCTCGACCTGCTCACACTCATCCTCCCGACACTGATCTCGACCTGCTCACACTCATCCTCCCGACACTAACCTCGACCTGCTCACACTCATCCTGACACTAACCATGACCTGCTCACACTCATCCTCCCAACACTAACCTCGACCTACTCACACTCATCCTCCCGACACTAACCTCGACCTGCTCACACTCATCCTCCCAACAATAACCTCGACCTGCTCACACTAATCCTCCCAACACTAACCTTGACCTGCTCACACTCACCCTCCCGACACCAACCTCGAACTGCTCACACTCATCTTCCCAACACTAACCTCGAACTGCTCACACTCATCCTCCCAACACTGACCTCGACCTGCTCAAACTCATCCTCCCGACACTAACCTCGACCTGCTCACACTCATCCTCCCGACACTAACGTCGACTTGCTCACACTCATCCCATTCTCGACACTAACCTCGAGCTGCTCACACTCATCCCATTCCCGACACTAACCTCGACCTGCTCACACTCATCTTCTCGACTCTAACCTCGACTGCTCACACTCATCCCATTCCCGACAATAACCTCGACCTGCTCACACTCATCCTTCCGACACTAACCTCGACCTGCTCACACTCATCCTTCCGACACTAACCTCGACCTGCTCACACTCATCCTCCAAACACTAACCTCGACCTGCTAACACTCATCCTCCCGACACTAACCTCGACTTGCTCACACTGATCCCATTCTCAACACTAACCTCGACCTGCTCACACTCATCCCATTCCCGACACTAACCTCGACCTGCTCACACTCATCTTTTCGACCCTAACCTCGACTGCTCACACTCATCCCATTCCCGACACTAACCTCGACCTGCTCACACTCATCCTTCCGACACTAACCTCGACCTGCTCACACTCATCCTCCCGACACTAACCTCGACCTGCTCACACTCATCCTTCCGACACTAACCTCGACCTGCTCACACTCATCCTCCCAACACTAACCTCGACCTGCTCACACTCATCCCGACACTAACCTCGACCTGCTCACACTCATTCTCCCGACATTAACCTCGACCTGCTCACACTCATCCCATTCCCGACAATAACCTCGATCTGCTCACATTCATCCTCCCGACACTAACCTCGACCTGCTCACACACATCCCATCCCCGACACTGACCTCGACTTGCTCACACTCATCCCATTACCGACACTAACCTCGACCTGCTCAGACTCACCCCGTTCCCAACACTAACCTCGACCTGCTCACACTCATCCTCCCAACACTGACCTCGACCTGCTCACACTCATCCTCCCAACAATAACCTCGACCTGCTCACACTCATCCTCCCAACACTAACCTCGACCTGCTTACACCCATCCTCCCAACTCTGACCTCGACCTGCTCACACTCATCCTCCCAGCACTAACCTCGACCTGCTCACACTCATCCTCCCAACACTAACCTCGACCTGCTCACACTCACCCTCCCGACACTGACCTCGACCTGCTCACACTCATCCTCCCAACATTGACCTCGACCTGCTCAGACTCATCCTCTCAACACCATCCTCGACCTGCTCACACTCATCCTCCCAACACTGACCTCAACCTGCTCACACTCATCCCATTCCCGACACTAACCTCGACCTGCTCACATTCACCCTCCCAACACTAACCGCGACCTGCTCACACTCATCCTCCCGACACTAACCTCGACCTGCTCACACTCATCCCATTCCCGACAATAACCTCGAACTGCTCAAACTCATCCTTCCAACACTAACCTCGACCTGCTCACACACATCCTCCCGACACTAACCTCGACCTGCTCACACTCATCTTCCCAACACTAACTTCGACATGCTCACACTCATCCTCCCGACACTAACCTCGACTTGCTCACACTCATCCCATTCTCGACACTAACCTCGACCTGCTCACACTCATCCCATTCCCGACACTAACCTCGACCTGCTCACACTCATCTTTTCGACCCTAAACTTGACTGCTGACACTCGTCCCATTCCCGACACTAACCTCGACCTGCTCACACTCATCCTTCCGACACTAAACTCGACCTGCTCACACTCATCCTCCCGACACTAACCTCGACCTGCTCACACACATCCTCCCCACACTAACCTCGACCTGCTCACACTCATTCTCCCAACACTGACCTCGACCTGCTCACACTCATCCTCCCCACACCAACCTCGACCTGCTCACACTTATCCCGACACTAACCTCAAAGTGCTCACACTCATCCTCCCGACACTAACCTCAACCTGCTCACACTCATCCCATTCCCAACAATAACCACGATCTGCTCACACTCACCCTCCCGACACTAACCTCGACCTGCTCACACACATCCCATTCCCGACACTGAGCTCGACTTGCTCACACTCATCCCATTACCGACACTAACCTCGACCTGCTCACACTCATCCTCCCGACACTGATCTCGACCTGCTCACACTCATCCTCCCGACACTAACCTCGACCTGCTCACACTCATCCTGACACTAACCACGACCTGCTCACACTCATCCTCCCAACACTAACCTCGACCTACTCACACTCATCCTCCCGACACTAACCTCGACCTGCTCACACTCATCCTCCCAACAATAACCTCGACCTGCTCACACTAATCCTCCCAACACTAAACTTGACCTGCTCACACTCACCCTCCCGACACCAACCTCGACCTGCTCACACTCATCTTCCCAACACTAACCTCGAACTGCTCACACTCATCCTCCCAACACTGACCTCGACCTGCTCAAACTCATCCTCCCGACACTAACCTCGACCTGCTCACACTCATCCTCCCGACACTAACGTCGACTTGCTCACACTCATCCCATTCTTGACACTAACCTCGAGCTGCTCACACTCATCCCATTCCCGACACTAACCTCGACCTGCTCACACTCATCTTCTCGACTCTCACCTCGACTGCTCACACTCATCCCATTCCCGACACTAACCTCGACCTGCTCACACTCATCCTCCCGACACTAAGCTCGACCTGCTCACACTCATCCTCCCAACACTAACCTCGACCTGCTAACACTCATCCTCCCGACACTAACCTCGACTTGCTCACACTGATCCCATTCTCAACACTAACCTCGACCTGCTCACACTCATCCCATTCCCGACACTAACCTCGACCTGCTCACACTCATCTTTTCGACCCTAACCTCGACTGCTCACACTCATCCCATTCCCGACACTAACCTCGACCTGCTCACACTCATCCTTCCGACACTAACCTCGACCTGCTCACACTCATCCTCCCGACACTAACCTCGACCTGCTCACACTCATCCTTCCGACACTAACCTCGACCTGCTCACACTCATCCTCCCAACACTAACCTCGACCTGCTCACACTCATCCCGACACTAACCTCGACCTGCTCACACTCATTCTCCCGACATTAACCTCGACCTGCTCACACTCATCCCATTCCCGACAATAACCTCGATCTGCTCACATTCATCCTCCCGACACTAACCTCGACCTGCTCACACACATCCCATCCCCGACACTGACCTCGACTTGCTCACACTCATCCCATTACCGACACTAACCTCGACCTGCTCAGACTCACCCCGTTCCCAACACTAAACTCGACCTGCTCACACTCATCCTCCCAACACTGACCTCGACCTGCTCACACTCATCTTCCCAACAATAACCTCGACCTGCTCACACTCATCCTCCCAACACTAACCTCGACCTGCTCACACCCATCCTCCCAACTCTGACCTCGACCTGCTCACACTCATCCTCCCAGCACTAACCTCGACCTGCTCACACTCATCCTCCCAACACTAACCTCGACCTGCTCACACTCATCCTCCCGACACTGACCTCGACCTGCTCGCACTCATCCTCCCAACATTGACCTCGACCTGCTCAGACTCATCCTCTCAACACCATCCTCGACCTGCTCACAATCATCCTCCCGACACTAACCTCGACCTGCTCACACTCATCCTCCCAACACTGACCTCAACCTGCTCACACTCATCCCATTCCCGACACTAACCTCGACCTGCTCACATTCACCCTCCTAACACTAACCGCGACCTGCTCACACTCATCCTCCCGACACTAACCTCGACCTGCTCACACTCATCCCATTCCCGACAATAACCTCGAACTGCTCAAACTCATCCTTCCAACACTAACCTCGACCTGCTCACACACATCCTCCCGACACTAACCTCGACCTGCTCACACTCATCTTCCCAACACTAACTTTGACCTGCTCACACTCATCCTCCCGACACCAACCTCGACGTGCTCACACTCATCCCATTCTCGACACTAACCTCGACCTGCTCACACTCATCCCATTCCCGACACTAACCTCGACCTGCTCACACTCATCTTTTCGACCCTAACCTCGACTGCTGACACTCATCCCATTCCCGACACTAACCTCGACCTGCTCACACTCATCCTTCCGACACTAACCTCGACCTGCTCACACTCATCCTCCCGACACTAACCTCGACCTGCTGACACTCATCCTCCCAACACTAACCTCGACCTGCTCACACTCATTCTCCCAACACTAACTTCGACCTGCTCACACTCATCCTCCCGACACTGACCTCGACCTGCTCGCACTCATCCTCCCAACATTGACCTCGACCTGCTCACACTCATCCTCCCAACACTGACCTCAACCTGCTCACACTCATCCCATTCCCGACACTAACCTCGACCTGCTCACATTCACCCTCCCAACACTAACCGCGACCTGCTCACACTCATCCTCCCGACACTAACCTCGACCTGCTCACACTCATCCCATTCCCGACAATAACCTCGAACTGCTCAAACTCATCCTTCCAACACTAACCTCGACCTGCTCACACACATCCTCCCGACACTAACCTCGACCTGCTCACACTCATCTTCCCAACACTAACTTCGACATGCTCACACTCATCCTCCCGACACTAACCTCGACTTGCTCACACTCATCCCATTCTCGACACTAACCTCGACCTGCTCACACTCATCCCATTCCCGACACTAACCTCGACCTGCTCACACTCATCTTTTCGACCCTAAACTTGACTGCTGACACTCGTCCCATTCCCGACACTAACCTCGACCTGCTCACACTCATCCTTCCGACACTAAACTCGACCTGCTCACACTCATCCTCCCGACACTAACCTCGACCTGCTCACACTCATCCTCCCAACACTAACCTCGACCTGCTCACACTCATTCTCCCAACACTGACCTCGACCTGCTCACACTCATCCTCCCCACACCAACCTCGACCTGCTCACACTTATCCCGACACTAACCTCAAAGTGCTCACACTCATCCTCCCAACACTAACCTCAACCTGCTCACACTCATCCCATTCCCAACAATAACCACGATCTGCTCACACTCACCCTCCCGACACTAACCTCGACCTGCTCACACACATCCCATTCCCGACACTGAGCTCGACTTGCTCACACTCATCCCATTACCGACACTAACCTCGACCTGCTCACACTCATCCTCCCGACACTGATCTCGACCTGCTCACACTCATCCTCCCGACACCAACCTCGACCTGCTCACACTCATCCTGACACTAACCACGACCTGCTCACACTCATCCTCCCAACACTAACCTCGACCGACTCACACTCATCCTCCCGACACTAACCTCGACCTGCTCACACTCATCCTCCCAACAATAACCTCGACCTGCTCACACGAATCCTCCCAACACTAAACTTGACCTGCTCACACTCACCCTCCCGACACCAACCTCGACCTGCTCACACTCATCTTCCCAACACTAACCTCGAACTGCTCACACTCATCCTTCCGACACTAACCTCGACCTGCTCACACTCATCCTCCCAACACTAACCTCGACCTGCTCACACTCATCCCGACACTAACCTCGACCTGCTCACACTCATTCTCCCGACATTAACCTCGACCTGCTCACACTCATCCCATTCCCGACAATAACCTCGATCTGCTCACATTCATCCTCCCGACACTAACCTCGACCTGCTCACACACATCCCATCCCCGACACTGACCTCGACTTGCTCACACTCATCCCATTACCGACACTAACCTCGACCTGCTCAGACTCACCCCGTTCCCAACACTAAACACGACCTGCTCACACTCATCCTCCCAACACTGACCTCGACCTGCTCACACTCATCCTCCCAACAATAACCTCGACCTGCTCACACTCATCCTCCCAACACTAACCTCGACCTGCTCACACCCATCCTCCCAACTCTGACCTCGACCTGCTCACACTCATCCTCCCAGCACTAACCTCGACCTGCTCACACTCATCCTCCCAACACTAACCTCGACCTGCTCACACTCATCCTCCCGACACTGACCTCGACCTGCTCGCACTCATCCTCCCAACATTGACATCGACCTGCTCAGACTCATCCTCTCAACACCATCCTCGACCTGCTCACAATCATCCTCCCGACACTAACCTCGACCTGCTCACACTCATCCTCCCAACACTGACCTCAACCTGCTCACACTCATCCCATTCCCGACACTAACCTCGACCTGCTCACATTCACCCTCCTAACACTAACCGCGACCTGCTCACACTCATCCTCCCGACACTAACCTCGACCTGCTCACACTCATCCCATTCCCGACAATAACCTCGAACTGCTCAAACTCATCCTTCCAACACTAAACTCGACCTGCTCACACACATCCTCCCGACACTAACCTCGACCTGCTCACACTCATCTTCCCAACACTAACTTTGACCTGCTCACACTCATCCTGCCGACACTAACCTCGACGTGCTCACACTCATCCCATTCTCGACACTAACCTCGACCTGCTCACACTCATCCCATTCCCGACACTAACCTCGACCTGCTCACACTCATCTTTTCGACCCTAACCTCGACTGCTGACACTCATCCCATTCCCGACACTAACCTCGACCTGCTCACACTCATCCTTCCGACACTAACCTCGACCTGCTCACACTCATCCTCCCGACACTAACCTCGACCTGCTGACACTCATCCTCCCAACACTAACCTCGACCTGCTCACACTCATTCTCCCAACACTAACTTCGACCTGCTCACACTCATCCTCCCGACACTGACCTCGACCTGCTCGCACTCATCCTCCCAACATTGACCTCGACCTGCTCACACTCATCCTCCCAACACTGACCTCAACCTGCTCACACTCATCCCATTCCCGACACTAACCTCGACCTGCTCACATTCACCCTCCCAACACTAACCGCGACCTGCTCACACTCATCCTCCCGACACTAACCTCGACCTGCTCACACTCATCCCATTCCCGACAATAACCTCGAACTGCTCAAACTCATCCTTCCAACACTAACCTCGACCTGCTCACACACATCCTCCCGACACTAACCTCGACCTGCTCACACTCATCTTCCCAACACTAACTTCGACATGCTCACACTCATCCTCCCGACACTAACCTCGACTTGCTCACACTCATCCCATTCTCGACACTAACCTCGACCTGCTCACACTCATCCCATTCCCGACACTAACCTCGACCTGCTCACACTCATCTTTTCGACCCTAAACTTGACTGCTGACACTCGTCCCATTCCCGACACTAACCTCGACCTGCTCACACTCATCCTTCCGACACTAAACTCGACCTGCTCACACTCATCCTCCCGACACTAACCTCGACCTGCACACACTCATCCTCCCAACACTAACCTCGACCTGCTCACACTCATTCTCCCAACACTGACCTCGACCTGCTCACACTCATCCTCCCCACACCAACCTCGACCTGCTCACACTTATCCCGACACTAACCTCAAAGTGCTCACACTCATCCTGCCGACGCTAACCTCAACCTGCTCACACTCATCCCATTCCCAACAATAACCACGATCTGCTCACACTCACCCTCCCGACACTAACCTCGACCTGCTCACACACATCCCATTCCCGACACTGAGCTCGACTTGCTCACACTCATCCCATTACCGACACCAACCTCGACCTGCTCACACTCATCTTCCCAACACTAACCTCGAACTGCTCACACTCATCCTCCCAACACTGACCTCGACCTGCTCAAACTCATCCTCCCGACACTAACCTCGACCTGCTCACACTCATCCTCCCGACACTAACGTCGACTTGCTCACACTCATCCCATTCTCGACACTAACCTCGAGCTGCTCACACTCATCCCATTCCCGACACTAACCTCGACCTGCTCACACTCATCTTCTCGACTCTAACCTTGACTGCTCACACTCATCCCATTCCCGACAATAACCTCGACCTGCTCACACTCATCCTTCCGACACTAACCTCGACCTGCTCACACTCATCCTCCCGACACTAACCTCGACCTGCTCACACTCATCCTCCCAACACTAACCTCGACCTGCTAACACTCATCCTCCCGACACTAACCTCGACTTGCTCACACTGATCCCATTCTCAACACTAACCTCGACCTGCTCACACTCATCCCATTCCCGACACTAACCTCGACCTGCTCACACTCATCTTTTCGACCCTAACCTCGACTGCTCACACTCATCCCATTCCCGACACTAACCTCGACCTGCTCACACTCATCCTTCCGACACTAACCTCGACCTGCTCACACTCATCCTCCCGACACTAACCTCGACCTGCTCACACTCATCCTTCCGACACTAACCTCGACCTGCTCACACTCATCCTCCCAACACTAACCTCGACCTGCTCACACTCATCCCGACACTAACCTCGACCTGCTCACACTCATTCTCCCGACATTAACCTCGACCTGCTCACACTCATCCCATTCCCGACAATAACCTCGATCTGCTCACATTCATCCTCCCGACACTAACCTCGACCTGCTCACACACATCCCATCCCCGACACTGACCTCGACTTGCTCACACTCATCCCATTACCGACACTAACCTCGACCTGCTCAGACTCACCCCGTTCCCAACACTAAACTCGACCTGCTCACACTCATCCTCCCAACACTGACCTCGACCTGCTCACACTCATCCTCCCAACAATAACCTCGACCTGCTCACACTCATCCTCCCAACACTAACCTCGACCTGCTCACACCCATCCTCCCAACTCTGACCTCGACCTGCTCACACTCATCCTCCCAGCACTAACCTCGACCTGCTCACACTCATCCTCCCAACACTAACCTCGACCTGCTCACACTCATCTTCCCGACACTGACCTCGACCTGCTCGCACTCATCCTCCCAACATTGACCTCGACCTGCTCAGACTCATCCTCTCAACACCATCCTCGACCTGCTCACAATCATCCTCCCGACACTAACCTCGACCTGCTCACACTCATCCTCCCAACACTGACCTCAACCTGCTCACACTCATCCCATTCCCGACACTAACCTCGACCTGCTCACATTCACCCTCCTAACACTAACCGCGACCTGCTCACACTCATCCTCCCGACACTAACCTCGACCTGCTCACACTCATCCCATTCCCGACAATAACCTTGAACTGCTCAAACTCATCCTTCCAACACTAACCTCGACCTGCTCACACACATCCTCCCGACACTAACCTCGACCTGCTCACACTCATCTTCCCAACACTAACTTTGACCTGCTCACACTCATCCTCCCGACACTAACCTCGACGTGCTCACACTCATCCCATTCTCGACACTAACCTCGACCTGCTCACACTCATCCCATTCCCGACACTAACCTCGACCTGCTCACACTCATCTTTTCGACCCTAACCTCGACTGCTGACACTCATCCCATTCCCGACACTAACCTCGACCTGCTCACACTCATCCTTCCGACACTAACCTCGACCTGCTCACACTCATCCTCCCGACACTAACCTCGACCTGCTGACACTCATCCTCCCAACACTAACCTCGACCTGCTCACACTCATTCTCCCAACACTAACTTCGACCTGCTCACACTCATCCTCCCGACACTGACCTCGACCTGCTCGCACTCATCCTCCCAACATTGACCTCGACCTGCTCACACTCATCCTCCCAACACTGACCTCAACCTGCTCACACTCATCCCATTCCCGACACTAACCTCGACCTGCTCACATTCACCCTCCCAACACTAACCGCGACCTGCTCACACTCATCCTCCCGACACTAACCTCGACCTGCTCACACTCATCCCATTCCCGACAATAACCTCGAACTGCTCAAACTCATCCTTCCAACACTAACCTCGACCTGCTCACACACATCCTCCCGACACTAACCTCGACCTGCTCACACTCATCTTCCCAACACTAACTTCGACATGCTCACACTCATCCTCCCGACACTAACCTCGACTTGCTCACACTCATCCCATTCTCGACACTAACCTCGACCTGCTCACACTCATCCCATTCCCGACACTAACCTCGACCTGCTCACACTCATCTTTTCGACCCTAAACTTGACTGCTGACACTCGTCCCATTCCCGACACTAACCTCGACCTGCTCACACTCATCCTTCCGACACTAAACTCGACTCGCTCACACTCATCCTCCCGACACGAACCTCGACCTGCTCACACTCATCCTCCCAACACTAACCTCGACCTGCTCACACTCATTCTCCCAACACTGACCTCGACCTGCTCACACTCATCCTCCCCACACCAACCTCGACCTGCTCACACTTATACCGACACTAACCTCAAAGTGCTCACACTCATCCTCCCGACACTAACCTCAACCTGCTCACACTCATCCCATTCCCAACAATAACCACGATCTGCTCACACTCACCCTCCCGACACTAACCTCGACCTGCTCACACACATCCCATTCCCGACACTGAGCTCGACTTGCTCACACTCATCCCATTACCGACACTAACCTCGACCTGCTCACACTCATCCTCCCGACACTGATCTCGACCTGCTCACACTCATCCTCCCGACACTAACCTCGACCTGCTCACACTCATCCTGACACTAACCACGACCTGCTCACACTCATCCTCCCAACACTAACCTCGACCTACTCACACTCATCCTCCCGACACTAACCTCGACCTGCTCACACTCATCCTCCCAACAATAACCTCGACCTGCTCACACGAATCCTCCCAACACTAAACTTGACCTGCTCACACTCACCCTCCCGACACCAACCTCGACCTGCTCACACTCATCTTCCCAACACTAACCTCGAACTGCTCACACTCATCCTCCCAACACTGACCTCGACCTGCTCAAACTCATCCTCCCGACACTAACCTCGACCTGCTCACACTCATCCTCCCGACACTAACGTCGACTTGCTCACACTCATCCCATTCTCGACACTAACCTCGAGCTGCTCACACTCATCCCATTCCCGACACTAACCTCGACCTGCTCACACTCATCTTCTCGACTCTAACCTCGACTGCTCACACTCATCCCATTCCCGACAATAACCTCGACCTGCTCAAACTCATCCTTCCAACACTAACCTCGACCTGCTCACACACATCCTCCCGACACTAACCTCGACCTGCTCACACTCATCTTCCCAACACTAACGTCGACATGCTCACACTCATCCTTCCGACACTAACCTCGACCTGCTCACACTCATCCTCCCAACACTAACCTCGACCTGCTCACACTCATCCTTCCGACACTAACCTCGACCTGCTCACACTCATCCTCCCAACACTAACCTCGACCTGCTCACACTCATCCCGACACTAACCTCGACCTGCTCACACTCATTCTCCCGACATTAACCTCGACCTGCTCACACTCATCCCATTCCCGACAATAACCTCGATCTGCTCACATTCATCCTCCCGACACTAACCTCGACCTGCTCACACACATCCCATCCCCGACACTGACCTCGACTTGCTCACACTCATCCCATTACCGACACTAACCTCGACCTGCTCAGACTCACCCCGTTCCCAACACTAAACTCGACCTGCTCACACTCATCCTCCCAACACTGACCTCGACCTGCTCACACTCATCCTCCCAACAATAACCTCGACCTGCTCACACTCATCCTCCCAACACTAACCTCGACCTGCTCACACCCATCCTCCCAACTCTGACCTCGACCTGCTCACACTCATCCTCCCAGCACTAACCTCGACCTGCTCACACTCATCCTCCCAACACTAACCTCGACCTGCTCACACTCATCCTCCCGACACTGACCTCGACCTGCTCGCACTCATCCTCCCAACATTGACCTCGACCTGCTCAGACTCATCCTCTCAACACCATCCTCGACCTGCTCACAATCATCCTCCCGACACTAACCTCGAACTGCTCACACTCATCCTCCCAACACTGACCTCAACCTGCTCACACTCATCCCATTCCCGACACTAACCTCGACCTGCTCACATTCACCCTCCCAACACTAACCGCGACCTGCTCACACTCATCCTCCCGACACTAACCTCGACCTGCTCACACTCATCCCATTCCCGACAATAACCTCGAACTGCTCAAACTCATCCTTCCAACACTAACCTCGACCTGCTCACACACATCCTCCCGACACTAACCTCGACCTGCTCACACTCATCTTCCCAACACTAACTTTGACCTGCTCACACTCATCCTCCCGACACTAACCTCGACTTGCTCACACTGATCCCACTCTCGACACTAACCTCGACCTGCTCACACTCATCCCATTCCCGACACTATCCTCGACCTGCTCACACTCATCTTTTCGACCCTAACCTCGACTGCTGACACTCATCCCATTCCCGACACTAACCTCGACCTGCTCACACTCATCCTTCCGACACTAACCTCGACCTGCTCACACTCATCCTCCCGACACTAACCTCGACCTGCTCACACTCATCCTCCCAACACTAGCCTCGACCTGCTCACACTCATTCTCCCAACACTAACTTCGACCTGCTCACACTCATCCTCCCGACACTGACCTCGACCTGCTCGCACTCATCCTCCCAACATTGACCTCGACCTGCTCACATTCATCCTCCCAACACTGACCTCAACCTGCTCACACTCATCCCATTCCCGACACTAACCTCGACCTGCTCACATTCACCCTCCCAACACTAACTGCGACCTGCTCACACTCATCCTCCCAACACTAACCTCGACCTGCTCACACTCATCCCATTCCCGACAATAACCTCGAACTGCTCAAACTCATCCTTCCAACACTAACATCGACCTGCTCACACACATCCTCCCGACACTAACCTCGGCCTGCTCACACTCATCTTCCCAACACTAACTTCGACCTGATCACACTCATCCTCCCGACACTAACCTCGACTTGCTCACACTCATCCCATTCTCGACACTAACCTCGACCTGCTCACACTCATCCCATTCCCGACACTAACCTCGACCTGCTCACACTCATCTTTTCGACCCTAAACTTGACTGCTGACACTCGTCCCATTCCCGACACTAACCTCGACCTGCTCACACTCATCCTTCCGACACTAACCTCGACCTGCTCACACTCATCCTCCCGACACTAACCTCGACCTGCTCACACTCATCCTCCCAACACTAACCTCGACCTGCTCACACTCATTCTCCCAACACTGACCTCGACCTGCTCACACTCATCCTCCCCACACCAACCTCGACCTGCTCACACTTATCCCGACACTAACCTCAAAGTGCTCACACTCTTCCTCCCGACACTAACCTCAACCTGCTCACACTCATCCCATTCCCAACAATAACCACGATCTGCTCACACTCACCCTCCCGACACTAACCTCGACCTGCTCACACACATCCCATTCCCGACACTGAGCTCGACTTGCTCACACTCATCCCATCACCGACACTAACCTCGACCTGCTCACACTCATCCTCCCGACACTGATCTCGACCTGCTCACACTCATCCTCCCGACACTAACCTCGACCTGCTCACACTCATCCTGACACTAACCACGACCTGCTCACACTCATCCTCCCAACACTAACCTCGACCTACTCACACTCATCCTCCCGACACTAACCTCGACCTGCTCACACTCATCCTCCCAACAATAACCTCGACCTGCTCACACTAATCCTCCCAACACTAAACTTGACCTGCTCACACTCACCCTCCCGACACCAACCTCGACCTGCTCACACTCATCTTCCCAACACTAACTTCGAACTGCTCACACTCATCCTCCCAACACTGACCTCGACCTGCTCAAACTCATCCTCCCGACACTAACCTCGACCTGCTCACACTCATCCTCCCGACACTAACGTCGACTTGCTCACACTCATCCCATTCTCGACACTAACCTCGAGCTGCTCACACTCATCCCATTCCCGACACTAACCTCGACCTGCTCACACTCATCTTCTCGACTCTAACCTCGACTGCTCACACTCATCCCATTCCCGACAATAACCTCGACCTGCTCACACTCATCCTTCCGACACTAACCTCGACCTGCTCACACTCATCCTCCCGACACTAACCTCGACCTGCTCACACTCATCCTCCCAACACTAACCTCGACCTGCTAACACTCATCCTCCCGACACTAACCTCGACTTGCTCACACTGATCCCATTCTCAACACTAACCTCGACCTGCTCACACTCATCCCATTCCCGACACTAACCTCGACCTGCTCACACTCATCTTTTCGACCCTAACCTCGACTGCTCACACTCATCCCATTCCCGACACTAACCTCGACCTGCTCACACTCATCCTTCCGACACTAACCTCGACCTGCTCACACTCATCCTCCCGACACTAACCTCGACCTGCTCACACTCATCCTTCCGACACTAACCTCGACCTGCTCACACTCATCCTCCCAGCACTAACCTCGACCTGCTCACACTCATCCCGACACTAACCTCGACCTGCTCACACTCATTCTCCCGACATTAACCTCGACCTGCTCACACTCATCCCATTCCCGACAATAACCTCGATCTGCTCACATTCATCCTCCCGACACTAACCTCGACCTGCTCACACACATCCCATCCCCGACACTGACCTCGACTTGCTCACACTCATCCCATTACCGACACTAACCTCGACCTGCTCAGACTCACCCCGTTCCCAACACTAAACTCGACCTGCTCACACTCATCCTCCCAACACCGACCTCGACCTGCTCACACACATCCTCCCAACAATAACCTCGACCTGCTCACACTCATCCTCCCAACACTAACCTCGACCTGCTCACACCCATCCTCCCAACACTGACCTCGACCTGCTCACACTCATCCTCCCAGCACTAACCTCGACCTGCTCACACTCATCCTCCCAACACTAACCTCGACCTGCTCACACTCATCCTCCCGACACTGACCTCGACCTGCTCGCACTCATCCTCCCAACATTGACCTCGACCTGCTCAGACTCATCCTCTCAACACCATCCTCGACCTGCTCACAATCATCCTCCCGACACTAACCTCGACCTGCTCACACTCCTCCTCCCAACACTGACCTCAACCTGCTCACACTCATCCCATTCCCGACACTAACCTCGACCTGCTCACATTCACCCTCCTAACACTAACCGCGACCTGCTCACACTCATCCTCCCGACACTAACCTCGACCTGCTCACACTCATCCCATTCCCGACAATAACCTCGAACTGCTCAAACTCATCCTTCCAACACTAACCTCGACCTGCTCACACACATCCTCCCGACACTAACCTCGACCTGCTCACACTCATCTTCCCAACACTAACTTTGACCTGCTCACACTCATCCTCCCGACACTAACCTCGACGTGCTCACACTCATCCCATTCTCGACACTAACCTCGACCTGCTCACACTCATCCCATTCCCGACACTAACCTCGACCTGCTCACACTCATCTTTTCGACCCTAACCTCGACTGCTGACACTCATCCCATTCCCGACACTAACCTCGACCTGCTCACACTCATCCTTCCGACACTAACCTCGACCTGCTCACACTCATCCTCCCGACACTAACCTCGACCTGCTGACACTCATCCTCCCAACACTAACCTCGACCTGCTCACACTCATTCTCCCAACACTAACTTCGACCTGCTCACACTCATCCTCCCGACACTGACCTCGACCTGCTCGCACTCATCCTCCCAACATTGACCTCGACCTGCTCACACTCATCCTCCCAACACTGACCTCAACCTGCTCACACTCATCCCATTCCCGACACTAACCTCGACCTGCTCACATTCACCCTCCCAACACTAACCGCGACCTGCTCACACTCATCCTCCCGACACTAACCTCGACCTGCTCACACTCATCCCATTCCCGACAATAACCTCGAACTGCTCAAACTCATCCTTCCAACACTAACCTCGACCTGCTCACACACATCCTCCCGACACTAACCTCGACCTGCTCACACTCATCTTCCCAACACTAACTTCGACATGCTCACACTCATCCTCCCGACACTAACCTCGACTTGCTCACACTCATCCCATTCTCGACACTAACCTCGACCTGCTCACACTCATCCCATTCCCGACACTAACCTCGACCTGCTCACACTCATCTTTTCGACCCTAAACTTGACTGCTGACACTCGTCCCATTCCCGACACTAACCTCGACCTGCTCACACCCATCCTTCCGACACTAAACTCGACCTGCTCACACTCATCCTCCCGACACGAACCTCGACCTGCTCACACTCATCCTCCCAACACTAACCTCGACCTGCTCACACTCATTCTCCCAACACTGACCTCGACCTGCTCACACTCATCCTCCCCACACCAACCTCGACCTGCTCACACTTATCCCGACACTAACCTCAAAGTGCTCACACTGATCCTCCCGACACTAACCTCAACCTGCTCACACTCATCCCATTCCCAACAATAACCACGATCTGCTCACACTCACCCTCCCGACACTAACCTCGACCTGCTCACACACATCCCATTCCCGACACTGAGCTCGACTTGCTCACACTCATCCCATGACCGACACTAACCTCGACCTGCTCACACTCATCCTCCCGACACTGATCTCGACCTGCTCACACTCATCCTCCCGACACTAACCTCGACCTGCTCACACTCATCCTGACACTAACCACGACCTGCTCACACTCATCCTCCCAACACTAACCTCGACCTACTCACACTCATCCTCCCGACACTAACCTCGACCTGCTCACACTCATCCTCCCAACAATAACCTCGACCTGCTCACACTCATCCTCCCAACACTGACCTCGACCTGCTCAAACTCATCCTCCCGACACTAACCTCGACCTGCTCACACTCATCATCCCGACACTAACGTCGACTTGCTCACACTCATCCCATTCTCGACACTAACCTCGAGCTGCTCACACTCATCCCATTCCCGACACTAACCTCGACCTGCTCACACTCATCTTCTCGACTCTAACCTCGACTGCTCACACTCATCCCATTCCCGACAATAACCTCGACCTGCTCACACTCATCCTTCCGACACTAACCTCGACCTGCTCACACTCATCCTCCCGACACTAACCTCGACCTGCTCACACTCATCCTCCCAACACTAACCTCGACCTGCTAACACTCATCCTCCCGACACTAACATCGACTTGCTCACACTGATCCCATTCTCAACACTAACCTCGACCTGCTCACACTCATCCCATTCCCGACACTAACCTCGACCTGCTCACACTCATCTTTTCGACCCTAACCTCGACTGCTCACACTCATCCCATTCCCGACACTAACCTCGACCTGCTCACACTCATCCTTCCGACACTAACCTCGACCTGCTCACACTCATCCTCCCGACACTAACCTCGACCTGCTCACACTCATCCTTCCGACACTAACCTCGACCTGCTCACACTCATCCTCCCAACACTAACCTCGACCTGCTCACACTCATCCCGACACTAACCTCGACCTGCTCACACTCATTCTCCCGACATTAACCTCGACCTGCTCACACTCATCCCATTCCCGACAATAACCTCGATCTGCTCACATTCATCCTCCCGACACTAACCTCGACCTGCTCACACACATCCCATCCCCGACACTGACCTCGACTTGCTCACACTCATCCCATTACTGACACTAACCTCGACCTGCTCAGACTCACCCCGTTCCCAACACTAAACTCGACCTGCTCACACTCATCCTCCCAACACTGACCTCGACCTGCTCACACTCATCCTCCCAACAATAACCTCGACCTGCTCACACTCATCCTCCCAACACTAACCTCGACCTGCTCACACCCATCCTCCCAACTCTGACCTCGACCTGCTCACACTCATCCTCCCAGCACTAACCTCGACCTGCTCACACTCATCCTCCCAACACTAACCTCGACCTGCTCACACTCATCCTCCCGACACTGACCTCGACCTGCTCGCACTCATCCTCCCAACATTGACCTCGACCTGCTCAGACTCATCCTCTCAACACCATCCTCGTCCTGCTCACAATCATCCTCCCGACACTAACCTCGACCTGCTCACACTCATCCTCCCAACACTGACCTCAACCTGCTCACACTCATCCCATTCCCGACACTAACCTCGACCTGCTCACATTCACCCTCCCAACACTAACCGCGACCTGCTCACACTCATCCTCCCGACACTAACCTCGACCTGCTCACACTCATCCCATTCCCGACAATAACCTCGAACTGCTCAAACTCATCCTTCCAACACTAACCTCGACCTGCTCGCACACATCCTCCCGACACTAACCTCGACCTGCTCACACTCATCTTCCCAACACTAACTTTGACCTGCTCACACTCATCCTCCCGACACTAACCTCGACTTGCTCACACTCATCCCATTCTCGACACTAACCTCGACCTGCTCACACTCATCCCATTCCCGACACTAACCTCGACCTGCTCACACTCATCTTTTCGACCCTAACCTCGACTGCTGACACTCATCCCATTCCCGACACTAACCTCGACCTGCTCACACTCATCCTTCCGACACGAACCTCGACCTGCTCACACTCATCCTCCCGACACTAACCTCGACCTGCTCACACTCATCCTCCCAACACTAGCCTCGACCTGCTCACACTCATTCTCCCAACACTAACTTCGACCTGCTCACACTCATCCTCCCGACACTGACCTCGACCTGCTCGCACTCATCCTCCCAACATTGACCTCGACCTGCTCACACTCATCCTCCCAACACTAACCTCGACCTGCTCACACACATCCTCCCGACACTAACCTCGGCCTGCTCACACTCATCTTCCCAACACGAACTTCGACCTGCTCACACTCATCCTCCCGACACTAACCTCGACTTGCTCACACTCATCCCATTCTCGACACTAACCTCAACCTGCTCACACTCATCCCATTCCCGACACTAACCTCGACCTGCTCACACTCATCTTTTCGACCCTAAACTTGACTGCTGACACTCGTCCCATTCCCGACACTAACCTCGACCTGCTCACACTCATCCTTCCGACACTAACCTCGACCTGCTCACACTCATCCTCCCGACACTAACCTCGACCTGCTCACACTCATCCTCCCAACACTAACCTCGACCTGCTCACACTCATTCTCCCAACACTGACCTCGACCTGCTCACACTCATCCTCCCCACACCAACCTCGACCTGCTCACACTTATCCCGACACTAACCTCAAAGTGCTCACACTCTTCCTCCCGACACTAACCTCAACCTGCTCACACTCATCCCATTCCCAACAATAACCACGATCTGCTGACACTCACCCTCCCGACACTAACCTCGACCTGCTCACACACATCCCATTCCCGACACTGAGCTCGACTTGCTCACACTCATCCCATTACCGACACTAACCTCGACCTGCTCACACTCATCCTCCCGACACTGATCTCGACCTGCTCACACTCATCCTCCCGACACTAACCTCGACCTGCTCACACTCATCCTGACACTAACCACGACCTGCTCACACTCATCTTCCCAACACTAACATCGACCTACACACACTCATCCTCCCGACACTAACCTCGACCTGCTCACACTCATCCTCCCAACAATAACCTCGACCTGCTCACACTAATCCTCCCAACACTAAACTTGACCTGCTCACACTCACCCTCCCGACACCAACCTCGAACTGCTCACACTCATCCTCCCAACACTGACCTCGACCTGCTCAAACTCATCCTCCCGACACTAACCTCGACCTGCTGACACTCATCCTCCCGACACTAACGTCGACTTGCTCACACTCATCCCAATTCTCGACACTAACCTCGAGCTGCTCACACTCATCCCATTCCCGACACTAACCTCGACCTGCTCACACTCATCTTCTTGACTCTAACCTCGACTGCTCACACTCATCCCATTCCCGACAATAACCTCGACCTGCTCACACTCATCCTTCCGACACTAACCTCGACCTGCTCACACTCATCCTCCCGACACTAACCTCGACCTGCTCACACTCATCCTCCCAACACTAACCTCGACTTGCTAACACTCATCCTCCCGACACTAACCTCGACTTGCTCACACTGATCCCATTTTCAACACTAACCTCGACCTGCTCACACTCATCCCATTCCCGACACTAACCTCGACCTGCTCACACTCATCTTTTCGACCCTAACCTCGACTGCTCACAATCATCCCATTCCCGACACTAACCGCGACCTGCTCACACTCATCCTTTCGACACCAGCCTCGACCTGCTCACACTCATCCTCCCGACACTAACCTCGACCTGCTCACACTCATCCTTCCGACACTAACCTCGACCTGCTCACACTCATTCTCCCAACACTAACCTCGACCTGCTCACACTCATCAAGACACTAACCTCGACCTGCTCACACTCATTCTCCCGACATTAACCTCGACCTGCTCACACTCATCCCATTCCCGACAATAACCTCGATCTGCTCACATTCATCCTCCCGACACTAACCTCGACCTGCTCACACACATCCCATCCCCGACACTGACCTCGACTTGCTCACACTCATCCCATTACCGACACTAACCTCGACCTGCTCAGACTCACCCCGTTCCCAACACTAACCTCGACCTGCTCACACTCATCCTCCCAACACTGACCTCGACCTGCTCACACTCATCGTCCCAACAATAACCTCGACCTGCTCACACTCATCCTCCCAACACTAACCTCGACCTGCTCACACCCATCCTCCCAACTCTGACCTCGACCTGCTCACACTCATCCTCCCAGCACTAACCTCGACCTGCTCACACTCATCCTCCCAACACTAACCTCGACCTGCTCACACTCATCCTCCCGACACTGACCTCGACCTGCTCGCACTCATCCTCCCAACATTGACCTCGACCTGCTCAGACTCATCCTCTCAACACCATCCTCGACCTGCTCACAATCATCCTCCCGACACTAACCTCGAACTGCTCACACTCATCCTCCCAACACTGACCTCAACCTGCTCACACTCATCCCATTCCCGACACTAACCTCGACATGCTCACATTCACCCTCCCAACACTAACCGCGACCTGCTCACACTCATCCTCCCGACACTAACCTCGACCTGCTCACACTCATCCCATTCCCGACAATAACCTCGAACTGCTCAAACTCATCCTTCCAACACTAACCTCGACCTGCTCACACACATCCTCCCGACACTAACCTCGACCTGCTCACACTCATCTTCCCAACACTAACTTTGACCTGCTCACACTCATCCTCCCGACACTAACCTCGACTTGCTCACACTCATCCCATTCTCGACACTAACCTCGACCTGCTCACACTCATCCCATTCCCGACACTAACCTTGACCTGCTCACACTCATCTTTTCGACCCTAACCTCGACTGCTGACACTCATCCCATTCCCGACACTAACCTCGACCTGCTCACACTCATCCTTCCGACACTAACCTCGACCTGCTCACACTCATCCTCCCGACACTAACCTCGACCTGCTCACACTCATCCTCCCAACACTAGCCTCGACCTGCTCACACTCATTCTCCCAACACTAACTTCGACCTGCTCACACTCATCCTCCCGACACTGACCTCGACCTGCTCGCTCTCATCCCATTCCCGACACTAACCTCGACCTGCTCACATTCACCCTCCCAACACTAACTGCGACCTGCTCACACTCATCCTCCCAACACTAACCTCGACCTGCTCACACTCATCCCATTCCCGACAATAACCTCGAACTGCTCAAACTCATCCTTCCAACACTAACCTCGACCTGCTCACACACATCCTCCCGACACTAACCTCGGCCTGCTCACACTCATCTTCCCAACACTAACTTCGACCTGCTCACACTCATCCTCCCGACACTAACCTCGACTTGCTCACACTCATCCCATTCTCGACACTAACCTCGACCTGCTCACACTCATCCCATTCCCGACACTAACCTCGACCTGCTCACACTCATCTTTTTGACCCTAAACTTGACTGCTGAGACTCGTCCCATTCCCGACACTAACCTCGACCTGCTCACACTCATCCTTCCGACACTAACCTCGACCTGCTCACACTCATCCTCCCGACACTAACCTCGACCTGCTCACACTCATCCTCCCAACACTAACCTCGACCTGCTCACACTCATTCTCCCAACACTGACCTCGACCTGCTCACACTCATCCTCCCCACACCAACCTCGACCTGCTCACACTTATCCCGACACTAACCTCAAAGTGCTCACACTCATCCTCCCGACACTAACCTCGACCTGCTCACACCCATCCCATTCCCAACAATAACCACGATCTGCTCACACTCACCCTCCCGACACTAACCTCGACCTGCTCACACACATCCCATTCCCGACACTGAGCTCGACTTGCTCACACTCATCCCATTACCGACACTAACCTCGACCTGCTCACACTCATCCTCCCGACACTGATCTCGACCTGCTCACACTCATCCTCCCGACACTAACCTCGAACTGCTCACACTCATCCTGACACTAACCACGACCTGCTCACACTCATCCTCCCAACACTAACCGCGACCTGCTCACACTCATCCTCCCGACACTAACCTCGACCTGCTCACACTCATCCCATTCCCGACCATAACCTCGAACTGCTCAAACTCATCCTTCCAACACTAACCTTGACCTGCTCACACACATCCTCCCGACACTAAACCTCGACCTGCTCACACTCATCTTCCCAACACTAACTTTGACCTACTCACACTCATCCTCCCGACACTAACCTCGACTTGCTCACACTCATCCCATTCTCGACACTGACCTCGACCTGCTCACACTCATCCCATTCCCGACACTAACCTCGACCTGCTCACACTCATCTTTTCGACCCTAACCTCGACTGCTGACACTCATCCCATTCCCGACACTAACCTCGACCTGCTCACACTCATCCTTCCGACACTAACCTCGACCTGCTCACACTCATCCTCCCGACACTAACCTCGACCTGCTCACACTCATCCTCCCAACACTAACCTCGACCTGCTCACACTCATTCTCCCAACATTAACTTCGACCTGCTCACACTCATCCTCCCGACACTGACCTCGACCTGCTCGCACTCATCCTCCCAACATTGACCTCGACCTGCTCACACTCATCCTCCCAACACTGACCTCAACCTGCTCACAATCATCCTCCCGACACTAACCTTGACCTGCTCACACTCATCCTCCCAACACTGACCTCAACCTGCTCACACTCATCCCATTCCCGACACTAACCTCGACCTGCTCACACTCACCCTCCCAACACTAACCGCGACCTGCTCACACTCACCCTCCCGACACTAACCGCGACCTGCTCACACTCATCCCATTCCCGACAATAACCTCGAACTGTTCACACTCATCCTTCCAACACTAACCTCGACCTGCTCACACTCATCCTCCCGACACTAACCTCGACCTGCTCACACTCATCTTCCTAACACTAAATTCGACCTGCTCACACTCATCCTCCCGACACTAACCTCGACTTGCTCACACTCATCCCATTCTCGACACTAACCTCGACCTGCTCACACTCATCCCATTCCCGACACTAACCTCGACCTGCTCACACTCATCTTTTCGACCCTAAACTTGACTGCTGACACTCGTCCCATTCCCGACACTAACCTCGACCTGCTCACACTCATCCTTCCGACACTAACCTCGACCTGCTCACACCCATCCTCCCGACACTAACCTCGACCTGCTCACACTCATCCTCCTAACACTAACCTCGACCTGCTCACACTCATTCTCCCAACACTGACCTCGACCTGCTCACACTCATCCTCCCCACACCAACCTCGACCTGCTCACACTTATCCCGACACTAACCTCAAAGTGCTCACACTCATCCTCCCGACACTAAACTCGACCTGCTCACACTCATCCCATTCCCAACAATAACCACGATCTGCTCACACTCACCCTCCCGACACTAACCTCGACCTGCTCACACACATCCCATTCCCGACACTGAGCTCGACTTGCTCACACTCATCCCATTACCGACACTAACCTCGACCTGCTCACACTCATCCTCCCGACACTGATCTCGACCTGCTCACACTCATCCTCCCGACACTAACCTCGACCTGCTCACACTCATCCTGACACTAACCACGACCTGCTCACACTCATCCTCCCAACACTAACCTCGACCTACTCACACTCATCCTCCCGACACTAACCTCGACCTGCTCACACTCATCCTCCCAACAATAACCTCGACCTGCTCACACTAATCCTCCCAACACTAACCTTGACCTGCTCACACTCACCCTCCCGACACCAAACTCGACCTGCTCACACTCATCTTCCCAACACTAACCTAGAACTGCTCACACTCATCCTCCCAACACTGACCTCGACCTGCTCAAACTCATCCTCCCGACACTAACCTCGACCTGCTCACACTCACCCTCCCGACACTAACGTCGACTTGCTCACACTCATCCCATTCTCGACACTAACCTCGAGCTGCTCACACTCATCCCATTCCCGACACTAACCTCGACCTGCTCACACTCATCTTCTCGACTCTAACCTCGACTGCTCACACTCATCCCATTCCCGACATTAACCTCGACCTGCTCACCCTCATCCTTCCGACACTAACCTCGACCTGCTCACACTCATGCTCCCGATACTAACCTCGACCTGCTCACACTCATCCTCCCAACACTGACCTCGACCTGCTAACACTCATCCTCCCGACACTAACCTCGACTTGCTCACACTGATCCCATTCTCGACACTAACCTCGACCTGCTCACACTCATCCCATTCCCGACACTAACCTCGACCTGCTCACACTCATCTTTTCGACCCTAACCTCGACTGCTCACACTCATCCCATTCCCGACACTAACCTCGACCTGCTCACACTCATCCTTCCGACACTAACCTCGACCTGCTCACACTCATCCTTCCGACACTAACCTCGACCTGCTCACACTCATCCTCCCAACACTAACCTCGACCTGCTCACACTCATTCTCCCAACACTGACCTCGACCTGCTCACACTCATCCTCCCCACACCAACCTCGAGCTGCTCACACTTATCCCGACACTAACCTCGACCTGCTCACACTCATTCTCCCGACATTAACCTCGACCTGCTCACACTCATCCCATTCCCGACAATAACCTCGATCTGCTCACACTCATCCTCCCGACACTAACCTCGACCTGCTCACACACATCCCATTCCCGACACTGACCTCGACTTGCTCACACTCATCCCATTACCGACACTAACCTCGACCTGCTCACACTCACCCCGTTCCCAACACTAACCTCGACATGCTCACACTCATCCTCCCAACTGTAACCTCGACCTGCTCACACTCATCTTCCCAACACTAACTTCGAACTGCTCACACTCATCCTCCCGACACTAACCTCGACTTGCTCACACTCATCCCATTCTCGACACTAACCTCGACCTGCTCACACTGATCCCATTCCCGACACTAACCTCGACCTGCTCACACTAATCTTTTCGACCCTAACCTCGACTGCTGACACTCATCCCATTCCCGACACTAACCTCGACCTGCTCACACTCATCCTTCCGACACTAACCTCGACCTGCTCACACTCATCCTCCCGACACTAACCTCGACCTGTTCACACTCATCCTCCCAACACTAACCTCGACCTGCTCACACTCATTCTCCCAACACTGACCTCGACCTGCTCACACTCATCCTCCCCACAACAACCTCGACATGCTCACACTCATCCCATTCCCAACACTAACCTCGACCTGCTCACACGCATCCTCCCGACACTAACCTCGACCTGCTCACACTCATCCTCCCGACATTAACCTCGACCTGCTCACACTCATCCTCCCAACACTGACCTCGACCTGCTCACACTCATCCTCCCGACACTAACCTCGACCTGCTCACACTCATCCCGACACTAACCTCGGCCTGCTCACACTCATCCTCCCGACACTAACCTCGACATGCTCACACTCATCCCATTCCCAACACTAACCTCGACCTGCTCACACTCATCCTCCCGACACTAACCTCGACCTGCTCACACTCATCCTTCCGACATTAACCTCGACCTGCTCACACCCATCCTCCCAACTCTGACCTCGACCTGCTCACACTCGTCCTCCCAGCACTAACCTCGACGTGCTCACACTCATCCTCCCAACACTAACCTCGACCTGCTCACACTCATCCTCCCGACACTGACCTTGACCTGCTCGCACTCATCCTCCCAACATTGACCTCGACCTGCTCACACTCATCCTCTCAACACTATCCTCGACCTGCTCACAATCATCCTCCCGACACTAACCTCGACCTGCTCACACTCATCCTCCCAACACTGACCTCAACCTGCTCACACTCATCCCATTCCCGACACTAACCTCGACCTGCTCACATTCACCCTCCCAACACTAACCGCGACCTGCTCACACTCATCCTCCCGACACTAACCTCGACCTGCTCACACTCATCCCATTCCCGACAATAACCTCGAACTGCTCAAACTCATCCTTCCAACACTAACCTCGACCTGCTCACACACATCCTCCCGACACTAACCTCGACCTGCTCACACTCATCTTCCCAACACTAACTTTGACCTGCTCACTCTCATCCTCCCGACACTAACCTCGACTTGCTCACACTCATCCCATTCTCGACACTAACCTCGACCTGCTCACACTCATCCCATTCCCGACACTAACCTCGACCTGCTCACACTCATCTTTTCGACCCTCACCTCGACTGCTGACACTCATCCCATTCCTGACACTAACCTCGACCTGCTCACACTCATCCTTGCGACACCATCCTCGACCTGCTCACACTCATCCTCCCGACACTAACCTCGACCTGCTCACACTCATCCTCCCAACACTAACGTCGACCTACTCACACTCATTCTCCCAACACTTACTTCGACCTGCTCACACTCATCCTCCCGACACTGACCTCGACCTGCTCACACTCATCCTCCCAACATTGACCTCGACCTGCTCTCACTCATCCTCTCAACCTATCCTCGACCTGCTCACAATCATCCTCCCGACACTAACCTTGACCTGCTCACACTCATCCTCCCAACACTGTCCTCAACCTGCTCACACTCATCCCATTCCCGACACTAACCTCGACCTGCTCACACTCACCCTCCCAACACTAACCGCGACCTGCTCACACTCATCCTCCCGACACTAACCTCGACCTGCTCACACTCATCCCATTCCCGACAATAACCTCGAACTGCTCACACTGATCCTTCCAACACTAACCTCGACCTGCTCACACTCATCCTCCCGACACTAACCTCGACTTGCTCACACTCATCCCATTCTCGACACTAACCTCGACCTGCTCACACTCATCCCATTCCCGACACTAACCTCGACCTGCTCACACTCATCTTTTCGACCCTAAACTTGACTGCTGACACTCATCCCATTCCCGACACTAACCTCGACCTGCTCACACTCATCCTTCCGACACTAACCTCGACCTGCTCACACTCATCCTCCCGACACTAACCTCGACCTGCTCACACTCATCCTCCCAACACTAACCTCGACCTGCTCACACTCATTCTCCCAACACTGACCTCGACCTGCTGACACTCATCCTCCCCACACCAACCTCGACCTGCTCACACTTATCCCGACACTAACCTCAAAGTGCTCACACTCATGCTCCCGAAACTAACCTCGACCTGCTCACACTCATCCCATTCCCAACAATAACCACGATCTGCTCACACTCACCCTCCCGGCACTAACCTCGACCTGCTCACACACATCCCATTCCCGACACTGAGCTCGACTTGCTCACACTCATCCCATTACCGACACTAACCTCGACCTGCTCACACTCATCCTCCCGACACTGATCTCGACCTGCTCACACTCATCCTCCCGACACTAACCTCGACCTGCTCACACTCATCCTGACACTAACCACGACCTGCTCACACTCATCCTCCCAACACTAACCTCGACCTACTCACACTCATCCTCCCAACACTAACCTCGACCTGCTCACACTCATCCTCCCAACAATAACCTCGACCTGCTCACACTAATCCTCCGAACACTAACCTTGACCTGCTCACACTCACCCTCCCGACACCAACCTCGACCTGCTGACACTCATCCTCCCGACACTAACCACGACCTGCTCACACTCACCCTCGCAACATTGACCTCGAACTGCTCACATTCATCCTCTCAACATTAACCTCAACCTGCTCACACTCATCCTCCCAACACTGACCTCAACCTGCTCACACTCATCCCATTCCCGACACTAACCTCGACCTGCTCATACTCACCCTCCCAACACTAACCGCGACCTGCTCACACTCATCCTCCTGACACTAACCTCGACCTGCTCACACTCATCCTCCCAACAATAACCTCGACCTGCTCACACTAATCCTCCCAACACTAACCTTGACCTGCTCACACTCACCCTCCCGACACCAACCTCGACCTGCTCACACTCATCTTCCCAACACTAACCTCGAACTGCTCACACTCATCCTCCCAACACTGACCTCGACCTGCTCAAACTCATCCTCCCGACACTAACCTCGACCTGCTCACACTCATCCTCCCGACACTAACGTCGACTTGCTCACACTCATCCCATTCTCGACACTAACCTCGAGCTGCTCACACTCATCCCATTCCCGACACTAACCTCGACCTGCTCACACTCATCTTCTCGACTCTAACCTCGACTGCTCACACTCATCCCATTCCCGACAATAACCTCGACCTGCTCACACTCATCCTTCCGACACTAACCTCGACCTGCTCAGACTCATCCTCCCGACACTAACCTCGACCTGCTCACACTCATCCTCCCAACACTAACCTCGACCTGCTAACACACATCCTCCCGACACTAACCTCGACTTGCTCACACTGATCCCATTCTCGACACTAACCTCGACCTGCTCACACTCATCCCATTCCCGACACTAACCTCGACCTGCTCACACTCATCTTTTTGACCCTAACCTCGACTGCTCACACTCATCCCATTCCCGACACTAACCTCGACCTGCTCACACTCATCCTTCCGACACTAACCTCGACCTGCTCACACTCATCCTCCCGACACTAACCTCGACCTGCTCACACCCATCCCATTCTCGACACTAACCTCGACCTGCTCACACTCATCTTTTCGACCCTAACCTCGACTGCTCACAATCATCCCATTCCCGACACTAACCTCGACCTGCTCACACTCATCCTTCCGACACTAACCTCGACCTGCTCACACTCATCCTCCCGACACTAACCTCGACCTGCTCACACTCATCCTTCCGACACTAACCTCGACCTGCTCACACTCATCCTCCCAACACTAACCTCGACCTGCTCACACTCATCCCGACACTAACCTCGACCTGCTCACACTCATTCTCCCGACATTAACCTCGACCTGCTCACACTCATCCCATTCCCGACAATAACCTCGATCTGCTCACATTCATCCTCCCAACACTAACCTCGACCTGCTCACACACATCCCATCCCCGACACTGACCTCGACTTGCTCACACTCATCCCATTACCGACACTAACCTCGACCTGCTCAGACTCACCCCGTTCCCAACACTAACCTCGACCTGCTCACACTCATCCTCCCAACACTGACCTCGACCTGCTCACACTCATCCTCCCAACAATAACCTCGACCTGCTCACACTCATCCTCCCAACACTAACCTCGACCTGCTCACACCCATCCTCCCAACTCTGACCTCGACCTGCTCACACTCATCCTCCCAGCACTAACCTCGACCTGCTCACACTCATCCTCCCAACACTAACCTCGACCTGCTCATACTCATCCTCCCGACACTGACCTCGACCTGCTCGCACTCATCCTCCCAACATTGACCTCGACCTGCTCAGACTCATCCTCTCAACACCATCCTCGACCTGCTCACAATCATCCTCCCGACACTAACCTCGACCTGCTCACACTCATCCTCCCAACACTGACCTCAACCTGCTCACACTCATCCCATTCCCGACACTAACCTCGACCTGCTCACATTCACCCTCCCAACACTAACCGCGACCTGCTCACACTCATCCTCCCGACACTAACCTGGACCTGCTCACACTCATCCCATTCCCGACAATAACCTCGAACTGCTCAAACTCATCCTTCCAACACTATCCTCGACCTGCTCACACACATCCTCCCGACACTAACCTCGACCTGCTCACACTCATCTTCCCAACACTACCTTTGACCTGCTCACACTCATCCTCCCGACACTAACCTCGACTTGCTCACACTCATCACATTCTCGACACTAACCTCGACCTGCTCACACTCATCCCATTCCCGACACTAACCTCGACCTGCTCACACTCATCTTTTCGACCCTAACCTCGACTGCTGACACTCATCCCAATCCCGACACTAACCTCGACCTGCTCACACTCATCCTCCCGACACTAACCTCGACCTGCTCACACTCATCCTCCCAACACTAACCTCGACCTGCTCACACTCATTCTCCCAACACTAACTTCGACCTGCTCACACTCATCCTCCCGACACTGACCTCGACCTGCTCGCACTCATCCTCCCAACATTGACCTCGACCTGCTCACACTCATCCTCCCAACACTGACCTCAACTTGCTCACACTCATCCCATTCCCGACACTAACCTCGACCTGCTCACATTCACCCTCCCAACACTAACTGCGACCTGCTCACACTCATCCTCCCGACACTAACCTCGACCTGCTCACACTCATCCCATTCCCGACAATAACCTCGAACTGCTCAAACTCATCCTTCCAACACTAACCTCGACCTGCTCACACACATCCTCCCGACACTAACCTCGGCCTGCTCACACTCATCTTCCCAACACTAACTTCGACCTGCTCACACTCATCCTCCCGACACTAACCTCGACTTGCTCACACTCATCCCATTCTCGACACTAACCTCGACCTGCTCACACTCATCCCATTCCCGACACTAACCTCGACCTGCTCACACTCATCTTTTCGACCCTAAACTTGACTGCTGACACTCGTCCCATTCCCGACACTAACCTCGACCTGCTCACACTCATCCTTCCGACACTAACCTCGACCTGCTCACACTCATCCTCCCGACACTAACCTCGACCTGCTCACACTCATCCTCCCAACACCAACCTCGACCTGCTCACACTTATCCCAACACTAACCTCAAAGTGCTCACACTCATCCTCCCGACACTAACCTCGACCTGCTCACACCCATCCCATTCCCAACAATAACCACGATCTGCTCACACTCACCCTCCCGACACTAACCTCGACCTGCTCACACACATCCCATTCCCGACACTGAGCTCGACTTGCTCACACTCATCCCATTACCGACACTAACCTCGACCTGCTCACACTCATCCTCCCGACACTGATCTCGACCTGCTCACACTCATCCTCCCGACACTAACCTCGAACTGCTCACACTCATCCTGACACTAACCACGACCTGCTCACAATCATCCTCCCAACACTAACCGCGACCTGCTCACACTCATCCTCCCGACACTAACCTCGACCTGCTCACACTCATCCCATTCCCGACCATAACCTCGAACTGCTCAAACTCATCCTTCCAACACTAACCTCGACCTGCTCACACACATCCTCCCGACACTAAACCTCGACCTGCTCACACTCATCTTCCCAACACTAACTTTGACCTGCTCACACTCATCCTCCCGACACTAACCTCGACTTGCTCACACTCATCCCTTTCTCGACACTGACCTCGACCTGCTCACACTCATCCCATTCCCGACACTAACCTCGACCTGCTCACACTCATCTTTTCGACCCAAACCTCGACTGCTGACACTCATCCCATTCCCGACACTAACCTCGACCTGCTCACACTCATCCTTCTGACACTAACCTCGACCTGCTCACACTCATCCTCCCGACACTAACCTCGACCTGCTCACACTCATCCTCCCAACACTAACCTCGACCTGCTCACACTCATTCTCCCAACACTAACTTCGACCTGCTCACACTCATCCTCCCGACACTGACCTCGACCTGCTCGTACTCATCCTCCCAACATTGACCTCGACCTGCTCACACTCATCCTCCCAACACTGACCTCAACCTGCTCACAATCATCCTCCCGACACTAACCTTGACCTGCTCACACTCATCCTCCCAACACTGACCTCAACCTGGTCACACTCATCCCATTCCCGACACTAACCTCGACCTGCTCACACTCACCCTCCCAACACTAACCGCGACCTGCTCACACTCACCCTCCCGACACTAACCGCGACCTGCTCACACTCATCCTCCCGACACTAACCTCGACCTGCTCACACTCATCCTCCCAAGAATAACCTCGACCTGCTCACACTAATCCTCCCAACACTAACCTTGACCTGCTCACACTCACCCTCCCGACACCAACCTCGACCTGCTCACACTCATCTTCCCAACACTAACCTCGAACTGCTCACACTCATCCTCCCAACACTGACCTCGACCTGCTCAAACTCATCCTCCCGACACTAACCTCGACCTGCTCACACTCATCCTCCCGACACTAACGTCGACTTGCTCACACTCATCCCATTCTCGACACTAACCTCGAGCTGCTCACACTCATCCCATTCCCGACACTAACCTCGACCTGCTCACACTCATCTTCTCGACTCTAACCTCGACTGCTCACACTCATCCCATTCCCGACAATAACCTCGACCTGCTCACACTCATCCTTCCGACACTAACCTCGACCTGCTCAGACTCATCCTCCCGACACTAACCTCGACCTGCTCACACTCATCCTCCCAACACTAACCTCGACCTGCTAACACTCATCCTCCCGACACTAATCTCGACTTGCTCACACTGATCCCATTCTCAACACTAACCTCGACCTGCTCACACTCATCCCATTCCCGACACTAACCTCGACCTGCTCACACTCATCTTTTCGACCCTAACCTCGACTGCTCACACTCATCCCATTCCCGACACTAACCTCGACCTGCTCACACTCATTCTTCCGACACTAACCTCGACCTGCTCACACTCATCCTCCCGACACTAACCTCGACCTGCTCACACCCATCCCATTCCCGACACTAACCTCGACCTGCTCACACTCATCTTTTCGACCCTAACCTCGACTGCTCACAATCATCCCATTCCCGACACTAACCTCGACCTGCTCACACTCATCCTTCCGACACTAACCTCGACCTGCTCACACTCATCCTCCCGACACTAACCTCGACCTGCTCACACTCATCCTTCCGACACTAACCTCGACCTGCTCACACTCATCCTCCCAACACTAACCTCGACCTGCTCACACTCATCCCGACACTAACCTCGACCTGCTCACACTCATTCTCCCGACATTAACCTCGACCTGCTCACACTCATCCCATTCCCGACAATAACCTCGATCTGCTCACATTCATCCTCCCAACACTAACCTCGACCTGCTCACACACATCCCATCCCCGACACTGACCTCGACTTGCTCACACTCATCCCATTACCGACACTAACCTTGACCTGCTCAGACTCACCCCGTTCCCAACACTAACCTCGACCTGCTCACACTCATCCTCCCAACACTGACCTCGACCTGCTCACACTCATCCTCCCAACAATAACCTCGACCTGCTCGCACTCATCCTCCCAACACTAACCTCGACCTGCTCACACCCATCCTCCCAACTCTGACCTCGACCTGCTCACACTCATCCTCCCAGCACTAACCTCGACCTGCTCACACTCATCCTCCCAACACTAACCTCGACCTGCTCATACTCATCCTCCCGACACTGACCTCGACCTGCTCGCACTCATCCTCCCAACATAGACCTCGACCTGCTCAGACTCATCCTCTCAACACCATCCTCGACCTGCTCACAATCATCCTCCCGACACTAACCTCGACCTGCTCACACTCATCCTCCCAACACTGACCTCAACCTGCTCACACTCATCCCATTCCCGACACTAACCTCGACCTGCTCACATTCACCCTCCCAACACTAACCGCGACCTGCTCACACTCATCCTCCCGACACTAACCTGGACCTGCTCACACTCATCCCATTCCCGACAATAACCTCGAACTGCTCAAACTCATCCTTCCAACACTATCCTCGACCTGCTCACACACATCCTCCCGACACTAACCTCGACCTGCTCACACTCATCTTCCCAACACTACCTTTGACCTGCTCACAGTCATCCTCCCGACACTAACCTCGACTTGCTCACACTCATCACATTCTCGACACTAACCTCGACCTGCTCACACTCATCCCATTCCCGACACTAACCTCGACCTGCTCACACTCATCTTTTCGACCCTAACCTCGACTGCTGACACTCATCCCATTCCCGACACTAACCTCGACCTGCTCACACTCATCCTCCCGACACTAACCTCGACCTGCTCACACTCATCCTCCCAACACTAACCTCGGCCTGCTCACACTCATTCTCCCAACACTAACTTCGACCTGCTCACACTCATCCTCCCGACACTGACCTCGACCTGCTCGCACTCATCCTCCCAACATTGACCTCGACCTGCTCACACTCATCCTCCCAACACTGACCTCAACCTGCTCACACTCATCCCATTCCCGACACTAACCTCGACCTGCTCACATTCACCCTCCCAACACTAACTGCGACCTGCTCACACTCATCCTCCCGACACTAACCTCGACCTGCTCACACTCATCCCATTCCCGACAATAACCTCGAACTGCTCAAACTCATCCTTCCAACACTAACCTCGACCTGCTCACACACATCCTCCCGACACTAACCTCGGCCTGCTCACACTCATCCCATTCCCGACACTAACCTCGACCTGCTCACACTCATCTTTTCGACCCTAAACTTGACTGCTGACACTCGTCCCATTCCCGACACTAACCTCGACCTGCTCACACTCATCCTTCCGACACTAACCTCGACCTGCTCACACTCATCCTCCCAACACTAACCTCGACCTGCTCACACTCATCCTCCCAACACCAACCTCGACCTGCTCACACTTATCCCGACACTAACCTCAAAGTGCTCACACTCATCCTCCCGACACTAACCTCGACCTGCTCACACCCATCCCATTCCCAACAATAACCACGATCTGCTCACACTCACCCTCCCGACACTAACCTCGACCTGCTCACACACATCCCATTCCCGACACTGAGCTCGACTTGCTCACACTCATCCCATTACCGACACTAACCTCGACCTGCTCACACTCATCCTCCCGACACTGATCTCGACCTGCTCACACTCATCCTCCCGACACTAACCTCGAACTGCTCACACTCATCCTGACACTAACCACGACCTGCTCACACTCATCCTCCCAACACTAACCGCGACCTGCTCACACTCATCCTCCCGACACTAACCTCGACCTGCTCACACTCATCCCATTCCCGACCATATCCTCGAACTGCTCAAACTCATCCTTCCAACACTAACCTCGACCTGCTCACACACATCCTCCCGACACTAAACCTCGACCTGCTCACACTCATCTTCCCAACACTAACTTTGACCTGCTCACACTCATCCTCCCGACACTAACCTCGACTTGCTCACACTCATCCCATTCTCGACACTGACCTCGACCTGCTCACACTCATCCCATTCCCGACACTAACCTCGACCTGCTCACACGCATCTTTTCGACCCTAACCTCGACTGCTGACACTCATCCCATTCCCGACACTAACCTCGACCTGCTCACACTCATCCTTCCGACACTAACCTCGATCTGCTCACACTCATCCTCCCGACACTAACCTCGACCTGCTCACACTCATCCTCCCAACACTAACCTCGACCTGCTCACACTCATTCTCCCAACACTAACTTCGACCTGCTCACACTCATCCTCCCGACACTGACCTCGACCTGCTCGCACTCATCCTCCCAACATTGACCTCGACCTGCTCACACCCATCCTCCCAACACTGACCTCAACCTGCTCACAATCATCCTCCCGACACTAACCTTGACCTGCTCACACTCATCCTCCCAACACTGACCTCAACCTGCTCACACTCATCCCATTCCCGACACTAACCTCGACCTGCTCACACTCACCCTCCCAACACTAACCGCGACCTGCTCACACTCACCCTCCCGACACTAACCGCGACCTGCTCACACTCATCCCATTCCCGACAATAACCTCGAACTGCTCACACTCATCCTTCCAACACTAACCTCGATCTGCTCACACTCATCCTCCCGACACTAACCTCGACCTGCTCACACTCATCTTCCTAACACGAAATTCGACCTGCTCACACTCATCCTCCCGACACTAACCTCGACTTGCTCACACTCATCCCATTCTCGACACTAACCTCGACCTGCTCACACTCATCCCATTCCCGACACTAACCTCGACCTGCTCACACTCATCTTTTCGACCCTAAACTTGACTGCTGACACTCGTCCCATTCCCGGCACTAACCTCGACCTGCTCACACTCATCCTTCCGACACTAACCTCGACCTGCTCCCACTCATCCTCCCGACACTAACCTCGACCTGCTCACACTCATCCTCCCAACACTAACCTCGACCTGCTCACACTCATTCTCCCAACACTGACCTCGACCTGCTCACACTCATCCTCCCCACACCAACCTCGACCTGCTCACACTTATCCCGACACTAACCTCAAAGTGCTCACACTCATCCTCCCGACACTAACCTCGACCTGCTCACACTCATCCCATTCCCAACAATAACCACGATCTGCTCACACTCACCCTCCCGACACTATCCTCGACCTGCTCACACACATCCCATTCCCGACACTGAGCTCGACTTGCTCACACTCATCCCATTACCGACACTAACCTCGACCTGCTCACACTCATCCTCCCGACACTGATCTCGACCTGCTCACACTCATCCTCCCGACACTAACCTCGACCTGCTCACACTCATCCTGACACTAACCACGACCTGCTCACACTCATCCTCCCAACACTAACCTCGACCTACTCACACTCATCCTCCCGACACTAACCTCGACCTGCTCACACTCATCCTCCCAACAATAACCTCGACCTGCTCACACTAATCCTCCCAACACTAACCTTGACCTGCTCACACTCACCCTCCCGACACCAAACTCGACCTGCTCACACTCATCTTCCCAACACTAACCTCAAACTGCTCACACTCATCCTCCCAACACTGACCTCGACCTGCTCAAACTCATCCTCCCGACACTAACCTCGACCTGCTCACACTCACCCTCCCGACACTAACGTCGACTTGCTCACACTCATCCCATTCTCGACACTAACCTCGACCTGCTCACACTCATCCCATTCCCGACACTAACCTCGACCTGCTCACACTCATCTTTTCGACCCTAACCTCGACTGCTCACACTCATCCCATTCCCGACACTAACCTCGACCTGCTCACACTCATCCTTCCGACACTAACCTCGACCTGCTCACACTCATCCTCCCGACACTAACCTCGACCTGCTCACACTCATCCTCCCAACACTAACCTCGACCTGCTCACACTCATTCTCCCAACACTGACCTCGACCTGCTCACACTCATCCTCCCCACACCAACCTCGACCTGCTCACACTTATCCCGACACTAACCTCGACCTGCTCACACTCATTCTCCCGACATTAACCTCGACCTGCTCACACTCATCCCATTCCCGACAATAACCTCGATCTGCTCACACTCATTCTCCCGACATTAACCTCGACCTGCTCACACACATCCCATTCCCGACACTGACCTCGACTAGCTCACACTCATCCCATTACCGACACTAACCTCGACCTGCTCACACTCACCCCGTTCCCAACACTAACCTCGACATGCTCACACTCATCCTCCCAACACTGACCTCGACCTGCTCACACTCATCCTCCCAACTATAACCTCGACCTGCTCACACTCATCTTCCCAACACTAACTTCGAACTGCTCACACTCATCCTCCCGACACTAACCTCGACTTGCTCACACTCATCCCATTCTCGACACTAACCTCGATCTGCTCACACTGATCCCATTCCCGACACTAACCTCGACCTGCTCACACTCATCTTTTCGACCCTAACCTCGACTGCTGACACTCATCCCATTCCCGACACTAACCTCGACCTGCTCACACTCATCCTTCCGACACTAACCTCGACCTGCTCACACTCATCCTCCCGACACTAACCTCGACCTGCTCACACTCATCCTCCCAACACTAACCTCGACCTGCTCACACTCATTCTCCCAACACTGACCTCGACCTGCTCACACTCATCCTCCCCACAACAACCTCGACATGCTCACACTCATCCCATTCCCAACACTAACCTCGACCTGCTCACACGCATCCTCCCGACACTAACCTCGACCTGCTCACACTCATCCTCCCGACATTAACCTCGACCTGCTCACACTCATCCTCCCAACACTGACCTCGACCTGCTCACACTCATCCTCCCGACACTAACCTCGACCTGCTCACACTCATCCCGACACTAACCTCGGCCTGCTGACACTCATCCTCCCGACACTAACCTCGACATGCTCACACTCATCCCATTCCCAAAACTATCCTCGACCTGCTCACACGCATCCTCCCGACACTAACCTCGACCTGCTCACACTCATCCTTCCGACATTAACCTCGACCTGCTCACACCCATCCTCCCAACTCTGACCTCGACCTGCTCACACTCATCCTCCCAGCACTAACCTCGACCTGCTCACACTCATCCTCCCAACACTAAACTCGACCTTCTCACACTCACCTCCCGACACTGACCTTGACCTGCTCGCACTCATCCTCCCAACATTGACCTCGACCTGCTCACACTCATCCTCTCAACACTATCCTCGACCTGCTCACAATCATCCTCCCGACACTAACCTCGACCTGCTCACACTCATCCTCCCAACACTGACCTCAACCTGCTCACACTCATCCCATTCCCGACACTAACCTCGACCTGCTCACTTTCACCCTCCCAACACTAACCGCGACCTGCTCACACTCATCCTCCCGACACTAACCTCGACCTGCTCACACTCATCCCATTCCCGACAATAACCTCGAACTGCTCAAACTCATCCTTCCAACACTAACCTCGACCTGCTCACACACATCCTCCCGACACTAACCTCGACCTGCTCACACTCATCTTCCCAACACTAACTTTGACCTGCTCACACTCATCCTCCCGACACTAACCTCGACTTGCTCACACTCATCCCATTCTCGACACTAACCTCGACCTGCTCACACTCATCCCATTCCCGACACTAACCTCGACCTGCTCACACTCATCTTTTCGACCCTAACCTCGACCTGCTCACACTCATCCTCCCGACACTAACCTCGACCTGCTCACACTCATCCTCCCAACACTAACCTCGACCTACTCACACTCATTCTCCCAACACTTACTTCGACCTGCTCACACTCATCCTCCCGACACTGACCTCGACCTGCTCGCACTCATCCTCCCAACATTGACCTCGACCTGCTCACACTCATCCTCTCAACCTATCCTCGACCTGCTCACAATCATCCTCCCGACACTAACCTTGACCTGCTCACAATCATCCTCCCAACACTGACCTCAAGCTGCTCACACTCATCCCATTCCCGACACGAACCTCGACCTGCTCACACTCACCCTCCCAACACTAACCGCGACCTGCTCACACTCATCCTCCCGACACTAACCTCGACCTGCTCACACTCATCCCATTCCCGACAATAACCTCGAACTGCTCACACTCATCCTTCCAACACTAACCTCGACCTGCTCACACTCATCCTCCCGACACTAACCTCGACTTGCTCACACTCATCCCATTCTCGACACTAACCTCGACCTGCTCACACTCATCCCATTCCCGACACTAACCTCGACCTGCTCACACTCATCTTTTCGACCCTAAACTTGACTGCTGACACTCATCCCATTCCCGACACTAACCTCGACCTGCTCACACTCATCCTTCCGACACTAACCTCGACCTGCTCACACTCATCCTCCCGACACTAACCTCGACCTGCTCACACTCATCCTCCCAACACTAACCTCGACCTGCTCACACTCATTCTCCCAACACTGACCTCGACCTGCTGACACTCATCCTCCCCACACCAACCTCGACCTGCTCACACTTATCCCGACACTAACCTCAAAGTGCTCACACTCATCCTCCCGAAACTAACCTCGACCTGCTCACACTCATCCCATTCCCAACAATAACCACGATCTGCTCTCACTCACCCTCCCGACACTAACCTCGACCTGCTCACACACATCCCATTCCCGACACTGAGCTCGACTTGCTCACACTCATCCCATTACCGACACTAACCTCGACCTGCTCACACTCATCCTCCCGACACTGATCTCGACCTGCTCACACTCATCCTCCCGACACTAACCTCGACCTGCTCACACTCATCCTGACACTAACCACGACCTGCTCACACTCATCCTCCCAACACTTACCTCGACCTACTCACACTCATCCTCCCGACACTAACCTCGACCTGCTCACGCTCATCCTCCCAACAATAACCTCGACCTGCTCACACTAATCCTCCCAACACTAACCTTGACCTGCTCACACTCACCCTCCCGACACCAACCTCGACCTGCTCACACTCATCCTCCCGACACTAACCTCGACCTGCTCACACTCACCCTCGCAACATTGACCTCGAACTGCTCACATTCATCCTCTCAACATTAACCTCAACCTGCCCACACTCATCCTCCCAAAACTGACCTCAACCTGCTCACACTCATCCCATTCCCAACACTAACCGCGACCTGCTCACACTCATCCTCCCGACACTAACCTCGACCTGCTCACACTCATCCTCCCAACAATAACCTCGACCTGCTCACACTAATCCTCCCAACACTAACCGCGACCTGCTCACACTCATCCTCCCGACACTAACCTCGACCTGCTCAAACTCATCCTCCCGACACTAACCTCGACCTGCTCACACTCACCCTCCCGACACTAACGTCGACTTGTTCACACTCATCCGATTCTCGACACTAACCTCGAGCTGCTCACACTCATCCCATTCCCGACACTAACCTCGACCTGCTCACACTCATCTTCTTGACTCTAACCTCGACTGCTCACACTCATCCCATTCCCGACAATAACCTCGACCTGCTCACACTCATCCTCCCGACACTAACCTCGACCTGCTCACACTCATCCTCCCAACACTAACCTCGACCTGCTAACACTCATCCTCCCGACACTAACCTCGACTTGCTCACACTGATCCCATTCTCGACACTAACCTCGACCTGCTCACATTCATCCCATTCCCGACACTAACCCCGAGCTGCTCACATTCATCCTTCCGACACTAACCTCGACCTGCTCACACTCATCCTCCCGACACTAACCTCGACCTGCTCACACACATCCCATTCCCGACACTGACCTCGACTTGCTCACACTCATCCCATTACCGACACTAACCTCGACCTGCTCACACTCACCCCGTTCCCAACACTAACCTCGACATGCTCACACTCTTCCTCCCAACACTGACCTCGACCTGCTCACACTCATCCTCCCAACTATAACCTCGACCTGCTCACACTCATCTTCCCAACACTAACTTCGAACTGCTCACACTCATCCTCCCGACACTAACCTCGACTTGCTCACACTCATCCCATTCTCGACACTAACCTCGACCTGCTCGCACTCATCCCATTCCCGACACTAACCACGACCTGCTCACACTCATCTTTTCGACCCTAACCTCGACTGCTGACACTCATCCCATTCCCGACACTAACCTCGACCTGCTCACACTCATCCTTCCGACACTAACCTCGACCTGCTCACACTCATCCTCCCGACACTAACCTCGTCCTGCTCGCACTCATCCTCCCAACACTAACCTCGACCTGCTCACACTCATTCTCCCAACACTGACCTCGACCTGCTCACACTCATCCTCCCCACACCAACCTCGACCTGCTCACACTTATCCTGACACTAACCTCGAAGTGCTCACACTCATCCTCCCGACACTAACCTCGACCTGCTCACACTCATCCCATTCCCGACAATATCCTCGATCTGCTCACACTCATCCGACCGACACTAACCTCGAACTGCTCACACACATCCCATTCCCGACACTGAACTCGACTTGCTCACCCTCATCCCATTACCGACACTAACCTTGACCTGCTCACACTCATCCTCCCGACACTGATCTCGAACTGCTCACACTCATCCTCCCGACACTAACCTCGACCTGCTCACACTCATCCTGACACTAACCACGACCTGCTCACACTCATCCACCCAACACTAACCTCGACCTACTCACACTCATCCTCCCGACACTAACCTCGACCTGCTCACACTCATCCCGACACTAACCTCGACCGGCTCACACTCATCCTCCCAACATTGACCTCGACCTGCGCACACTCATCCCATTCCTGACACTAACCTCGATCTGCTCACACTCATCCCGACACTAACCTCGACCTGCTCACACTCATCCTTCTGACACTAACCTCGACCTGCTCACAGTTATCCTCCTGCCACTGACCTCGACCTGGTCACACTCATCCCATTCCCGACACTAACCTCGACCTGCTCACACTAATCCTCCCAACACTGACCACGACCTGCTCACCCTCATCCTCCCGACACTGACCTCGACCTGCTCACACTCATCCTCCCGACACTAACCTCGACATGCTCACACTCATCCCATTCCCAACACTAACCTCGACCTGCTCACACGCATCCTCCCGACACTAACCTCGACCTGCTCACACTCATCCTCCCGACACTGACCTCGACCTGCTTACACTCATCCCATTCCCTGCACTAACCTTGACCTGCTCACACCCATCCTCCTGACACTGACCTCGACCAGCTCACACTCATCCTCCCAACACTGACCTCGACCTGCTCACACTCATCCTCCCCACACCAACCTCGAACTGCTCACACTTATCCCGACACTAACCTCGATGTGCTCACACTCATCCTCCCGACACTAACCTCGACCTGCTCACACTCATCCCATTCCCGACAATAACCTCGATCTGCTCACACTCATCCTCCCGACACTAACCTCAACCTGCTCACACACATCCCATTCCCGACACTGACCTCGACTTGCTCACACTCATCCTATTACCGACACTAACCTCGACCTGCTCACACTCATCCTCCCGACACTGATCTCGACCTGCTCACACTCATCCTCCCAACACGAACCTTGACCTGCTCACACTCATCCCGACACTAACCTCGACCTGCTCACACTCATCCTGACACTAACCACGACCTGCTCACACTCACCCTCCCAACACTAACCTCGACCTGCTCACACTCATGCTCCCGACACTAACCTCGACCTGCTCACACTCATCCTCCCGACACTAACCTCGACTTGCTCACACTCATCCCATTCTCGACACTAACCTCAACCTGCTCACACTCATCCCATTCCCGACACTAACCTCGACCTGCTCACACGCATCTTCTCGACCCTAACCTCGACTGCTCACACTCATCCCATTCCCAACACTAACCTCGATCTGCTCACACTCATCCTTCCGACACTAACCTCGACCTGCTCACACTCATCCTCCCAACACTAACCTCGACCTGCTCACACTCATCCTCCTAACACCAACCTCGACATGCTCACACTTATCCCGACACTAACCTCGACCTGCTCACACACATCCTCCCGACACTAACCTCAACCTGCTCACACTCATCCCAATCCCGACAATAACCTCGATCTGCTCACACTCATCCTCCCGACACTAACCTCGACCTGCTCACACACATCCCATTCCCGACACTGACCTCGACTTGCTCACTCATCCCATTACCGACACTAACCTCAACCTGCTCACCCTCATCCTCCTGACAATGACCTCGACCTGCTCACACTCATCGTCCCGACACTAACCTCGACCTGCTCACACTCATCCCGACACTAACCTCGACCTGCTCACACTCATCCTCCCCACACTAACCTCGACCTGGTCACACGCATCCCATTCCCGACACTAACGTCGACCTGCTCACACTCATGCCCCTGACAACAACCTCGACCTGCTCACACTCATCCTCCCAACACTGACCTCGATCTGCTCACACTCATCCATCTGACACTAACCTCGACCTGCTCACACTCATCCCATTCCCGACACTAACCTCGACCTGCTCACACTCATCCCGACACTAACCTCGACCTGCTCACACTCATTCTGACAATAACCACGACCTGCTCACACTCATCATCCCGACATTAACCACGGCCTGCTCACACTCATCCTCCCAACACTGACCTCGACCTGCTCACACTCATCCTCCCGAAACTAACCTCGACCTGCTCACACTCATCCCGACAGTAACCTCAGCCTGCTCACACTCATCCCATTCCCGACACTAACCTCGACCTGCTCACACTCATCCCGACACTAACCTCGACCTGCTCACACTCATTCTGACAATAACCACGACCTGCTCACACTCATCCTCCCAACACTAACCCCGACCTGCTCACACTCATCCTCCCGACACTAACCTTGACCTGCGCACTCTCATCCCGACACTAACCTCGACCGGCTCACACTCATCCTCCCAACATTGACCTCGACCTGTGCACACTCATCCCATTCCTGACACTGACCTCGACCTGCTCACACTCATCATCCCGACATTAACCACGGCCTGCTCACACTCATCCTCCCAACACTGACCTCGACCTGCTCACACTCATCCTCCCGACATTAACCACGGCCTGCTCACACTCATCCTCGCAACACTAACCTCGACCTGCTCACACTCATCCCGACAGTAACCTCAGCCTGCTCACAGTCATCCCATTCCCGACACTGACCTCGACCTGCTCACACTCATCATCCCGACATTAACCACGGCCTGCTCACACTCATCCTCCCAACACTAATCTCGACCTGCTCACACTCATCCCGACAGTAACCTCAGCCTGCTCACACTCATCCCATTCCCGACACTAACCTCGACCTGCTCACACTCATCCCGACACTAACCTCGACCTGCTCACACTCATTCTGACAATAACCACGACCTGCTCACACTCATCCTCCCAACACTAACCCTGACCTGCTCACACTCATCCTCCCGAAACTAACCTTGACCTGCGCACACTCATCCCGACACTAACCTCGACCGGCTCACACTCATCCTCCCAACATTGACCTCGACCTGTGCACACTCATCCCATTCCTGACACTGACCTCGACCTGCTCGCACTCATCCCATTCCCGACACTAACCTCGACCTGCTCACCCGCATCCTCCTGACACTAACCTCGACCTGCTCACACTCACCCTCCCAACACTGACCTCGACCTGCTCACACTCATCCTCCCGACACTGACCTCGACCTGCTCACACTCATCCTCTCGACACTAACCGCGACATGCTCACACTCATCCAATTCCCGACACTAACCTCGACCTGCTCACCCGCATCCTACTGACACTAACCTCGACCTGCTCACACTCATCCTCCCGACATTAACCTTGACCTGCTCACACTCATCCCATTTCCGACATTAACCTCGACCTGCACACACTCATCATCCCGACATTAACCACGACCTGCTCACACTCATCCACCCGACATTAACCTCGACCTGCTCACACTCATCCTCCCGACACTAACCTCGACCTGCTCACACTCATCCTCCCAACACTAACCTCGACCTGCTAACACTCATCCTCCCGACACTAACCTCGACTTGCTCACACTGATCCCATTCTCGACACTAACCTCGACCTGCTCACACTCATCCCATTCCCGACACTAACCTCGACCTGCTCACACTCATCTTTTCGACCCTAACCTCGACTGCTCACACTCATCCCATTCCCGACACTAACCTCGACCTGCTCACACTCATCCTTCCGACACTAACCTCGACCTGCTCACACTCATCCTCCCGACACTAACCTCGACCTGCTCACACTCATTCTCCCAACACTGACCTCGACCTGCTCACACTCATCCTCCCCACACCAACCTCGACCTGCTCACACTTATCCCGACACTAACCTCGACCTGCTCACACTCATTCTCCCGACATTAACCTCGACCTGCTCACACTCATCCCATTCCCGACAATAACCTCGATCTGCTCACATTCATCCTCCCGACACTAACCTCGACCTGCTCACACTCACCCCGTTCCCAACACTAACCTCGACCTGCTCACACTCATCCTCCCAACACTGACCTCGACCTGCTCACACTCATCCTCCCAACAATAACCTCGACCTGCTCACACTCATCCTCCCAACACTAACCTCGACCTGCTCACACCCATCCTCCCAACTCTGACCTCGACCTGCTCACACTCATCCTCCCAGCACTAACCTCGACCTGCTCACACTCATCCTCCCAACACTAACCTCAACCTGCTCACACTCATCCCATTCCCGACACTAACCTCGACCTGCTCACACTCATCTTTTCGACCCTAAACTTGACTGCTGACACTCGTCCCATTCCCGACACTAACCTCGACCTGCTCACACTCATCCTTCCGACACTAACCTCGACCTGCTCACACTCATCCTCCCGACACTAACCTCGACCTGCTCACACTCATCCTCCCAACACTAACCTCGACCTGCTCACACTCATTCTCCCAACACTGACCTCGACCTGCTCACACTCATCCTCCCCACACCAACCTCGACCTGCTCACACTTATCCCGACACTAACCTCAAAGTGCTCACACTCTTCCTCCCGACACTAACCTCAACCTGCTCACACTCATCCCATTCCCAACAATAACCACGATCTGCTGACACTCACCCTCCCGACACTAACCTCGACCTGCTCACACACATCCCATTCCCGACACTGAGCTCGACTTGCTCACACTCATCCCATTACCGACACTAACCTCGACCTGCTCACACTCATCCTCCCGACACTGATCTCGACCTGCTCACACTCATCCTCCCGACACTAACCTCGACCTGCTCACACTCATCCTGACACTAACCACGACCTGCTCACACTCATCCTCCCAACACTAACATCGACCTACTCACACTCATCCTCCCGACACTAACCTCGACCTGCTCACACTCATCCTCCCAACAATAACCTCGACCTGCTCACACTAATCCTCCCAACACTAAACTTGACCTGCTCACACTCACCCTCCCGACACCAACCTCGAACTGCTCACACTCATCCTCCCAACACTGACCTCGACCTGCTCAAACTCATCCTCCCGACACTAACCTCGACCTGCTGACACTCATCCTCCCGACACTAACGTCGACTTGCTCACACTCATCCCAATTCTCGACACTAACCTCGAGCTGCTCACACTCATCCCATTCCCGACACTAACCTCGACCTGCTCACACTCATCTTCTTGACTCTAACCTCGACTGCTCACACTCATCCCATTCCCGACAATAACCTCGACCTGCTCACACTCATCCTTCCGACACTAACCTCGACCTGCTCACACTCATCCTCCCGACACTAACCTCGACCTGCTCACACTCATCCTCCCAACACTAACCTCGACTTGCTAACACTCATCCTCCCGACACTAACCTCGACTTGCTCACACTGATCCCATTCTCAACACTAACCTCGACCTGCTCACACTCATCCCATTCCCGACACTAACCTCGACCTGCTCACACTCATCTTTTCGACCCTAACCTCGACTGCTCACAATCATCCCATTCCCGACACTAACCGCGACCTGCTCACACTCATCCTCCCGACACTAACCTCGACCTGCTCACACTCATCCTTCCGACACTAACCTCGACCTGCTCACACTCATTCTCCCAACACTAACCTCGACCTGCTCACACTCATCAAGACACTAACCTCGACCTGCTCACACTCATTCTCCCGACATTAACCTCGACCTGCTCACACTCATCCCATTCCCGACAATAACCTCGATCTGCTCACATTCATCCTCCCGACACTAACCTCGACCTGCTCACACACATCCCATCCCCGACACTGACCTCGACTTGCTCACACTCATCCCATTACCGACACTAACCTCGACCTGCTCAGACTCACCCCGTTCCCAACACTAACCTCGACCTGCTCACACTCATCCTCCCAACACTGACCTCGACCTGCTCACACTCATCGTCCCAACAATAACCTCGACCTGCTCACACTCATCCTCCCAACACTAACCTCGACCTGCTCACACCCATCCTCCCAACTCTGACCTCGACCTGCTCACACTCATCCTCCCAGCACTAACCTCGACCTGCTCACACTCATCCTCCCAACACTAACCTCGACCTGCTCACACTCATCCTCCCGACACTGACCTCGACCTGCTCGCACTCATCCTCCCAACATTGACCTCGACCTGCTCAGACTCATCCTCTCAACACCATCCTCGACCTGCTCACAATCATCCTCCCGACACTAACCTCGAACTGCTCACACTCATCCTCCCAACACTGACCTCAACCTGCTCACACTCATCCCATTCCCGACACTAACCTCGACATGCTCACATTCACCCTCCCAACACTAACCGCGACCTGCTCACACTCATCCTCCCGACACTAACCTCGACCTGCTCACACTCATCCCATTCCCGACAATAACCTCGAACTGCTCAAACTCATCCTTCCAACACTAACCTCGACCTGCTCACACACATCCTCCCGACACTAACCTCGACCTGCTCACACTCATCTTCCCAACACTAACTTTGACCTGCTCACACTCATCCTCCCGACACTAACCTCGACTTGCTCACACTCATCCCATTCTCGACACTAACCTCGACCTGCTCACACTCATCCCATTCCCGACACTAACCTCGACCTGCTCACACTCATCTTTTCGACCCTAACCTCGACTGCTGACACTCATCCCATTCCCGACACTAACCTCGACCTGCTCACACTCATCCTTCCGACACTAACCTCGACCTGCTCACACTCATCCTCCCGAAACTAACCTCGACCTGCTCACTCTCATCCTCCCAACACTAGCCTCGACCTGCTCACACTCATTCTCCCAACACTAACTTCGACCTGCTCACACTCATCCTCCCGACACTGACCTCGACCTGCTCGCTCTCATCCCATTCCCGACACTAACCTCGACCTGCTCACATTCACCCTCCCAACACTAACTGCGACCTGCTCACACTCATCCTCCCAACACTAACCTCGACCTGCTCACACTCATCCCATTCCCGACAATAACCTCGAACTGCTCAAACTCATCCTTCCAACACTAACCTCGACCTGCTCACACACATCCTCCCGACACTAACCTCGGCCTGCTCACACTCATCTTCCCAACACTAACTTCGACCTGCTCACACTCATCCTCCCGACACTAACCTGGACTTGCTCACACTCATCCCATTCTCGACACTAACCTCGACCTGCTCACACTCATCCCATTCCCGACACTAACCTCGACCTGCTCACACTCATCTTTTTGACCCTAAACTTGACTGCTGAGACTCGTCCCATTCCCGACACTAACCTCGACCTGCTCACACTCATCCTTCCGACACTAACCTCGACCTGCTCACACTCATCCTCCCGACACTAACCTCGACCTGCTCACACTCATCCTCCCAACACTAACCTCGACCTGCTCACACTCATTCTCCCAACACTGACCTCGACCTGCTCACACTCATCCTCCCCACACCAACCTCGACCTGCTCACACTTATCCCGACACTAACCTCAAAGTGCTCACACTCATCCTCCCGACACTAACCTCGACCTGCTCACACCCATCCCATTCCCAACAATAACCACGATCTGCTCACACTCACCCTCCCGACACTAACCTCGACCTGCTCACACACATCCCATTCCCGACACTGAGCTCGACTTGCTCACACTCATCCCATTACCGACACTAACCTCGACCTGCTCACACTCATCCTCCCGACACTGATCTCGACCTGCTCACACTCATCCTCCCGACACTAACCTCGAACTGCTCACACTCATCCTGACACTAACCACGACCTGCTCACACTCATCCTCCCAACACTAACCGCGACCTGCTCACACTCATCCTCCCGACACTAACCTCGACCTGCTCACACTCATCCCATTCCCGACCATAACCTCGAACTGCTCAAACTCATCCTTCCAACACTAACCTTGACCTGCTCACACACATCCTCCCGACACTAAACCTCGACCTGCTCACACTCATCTTCCCAACACTAACTTTGACCTACTCACACTCATCCTCCCGACACTAACCTCGACTTGCTCACACTCATCCCATTCTCGACACTGACCTCGACCTGCTCACACTCATCCCATTCCCGACACTAACCTCGACCTGCTCACACTCATCTTTTCGACCCTAACCTCGACTGCTGACACTCATCCCATTCCCGACACTAACCTCGACCTGCTCACACTCATCCTTCCGACACTAACCTCGACCTGCTCACACTCATCCTCCCGACACTAACCTCGACCTGCTCACACTCATCCTCCCAACACTAACCTCGACCTGCTCACACTCATTCTCCCAACATTAACTTCGACCTGCTCACACTCATCCTCCCGACACTGACCTCGACCTGCTCGCACTCATCCTCCCAACATTGACCTCGACCTGCTCACACTCATCCTCCCAACACTGACCTCAACCTGCTCACAATCATCCTCCCGACACTAACCTTGACCTGCTCACACTCATCCTCCCAACACTGACCTCAACCTGCTCACACTCATCCCATTCCCGACACTAACCTCGACCTGCTCACACTCACCCTCCCAACACTAACCGCGACCTGCTCACACTCACCCTCCCGACACTAACCGCGACCTGCTCACACTCATCCCATTCCCGACAATAACCTCGAACTGTTCACACTCATCCTTCCAACACTAACCTCGACCTGCTCACACTCATCCTCCCGACACTAACCTCGACCTGCTCACACTCATCTTCCTAACACTAAATTCGACCTGCTCACACTCATCCTCCCGACACTAACCTCGACTTGCTCACACTCATCCCATTCTCGACACTAACCTCGACCTGCTCACACTCATCCCATTCCCGACACTAACCTCGACCTGCTCACACTCATCTTTTCGACCCTAAACTTGACTGCTGACACTCGTCCCATTCCCGACACTAACCTCGACCTGCTCCCACTCATCCTTCCGACACTAACCTCGACCTGCTCACACTCATCCTCCCGACACTAACCTCGACCTGCTCACACTCATCCTCCTAACACTAACCTCGACCTGCTCACACTCATCCCATTCCCAACAATAACCACGATCTGCTCACACTCACCCTCCCGACACTAACCTCGACCTGCTCACACACATCCCATTCCCGACACTGAGCTCGACTTGCTCACACTCATCCCATTACCGACACTAACCTCGACCTGCTCACACTCATCCTCCCGACACTGATCTCGACCTGCTCACACTCATCCTCCCGACACTAACCTCGACCTGCTCACACTCATCCTGACACTAACCACGACCTGCTCACACTCATCCTCCCAACACTAACCTCGACCTACTCACACTCATCCTCCCGACACTAACCTCGACCTGCTCACACTCATCCTCCCAACAATAACCTCGACCTGCTCACACTAATCCTCCCAACACTAACTTTGACCTGCTCACACTCACCCTCCCGACACCAAACTCGACCTGCTCACACTCATCTTCCCAACACTAACCTAGAACTGCTCACACTCATCCTCCCAACACTGACCTCGACCTGCTCAAACTCATCCTCCCGACACTAACCTCGACCTGCTCACACTCACCCTCCCGACACTAACGTCGACTTGCTCACACTCATCCCATTCTCGACACTAACCTCGAGCTGCTCACACTCATCCCATTCCCGACACTAACCTCGACCTGCTCACACTCATCTTCTCGACTCTAACCTCGACTGCTCACACTCATCCCATTCCCGACATTAACCTCGACCTGCTCACCCTCATCCTTCCGACACTAACCTCGACCTGCTCACACTCATGCTCCCGATACTAACCTCGACCTGCTCACACTCATCCTCCCAACACTGACCTCGACCTGCTAACACTCATCCTCCCGACACTAACCTCGACTTGCTCACACTGATCCCATTCTCGACACTAACCTCGACCTGCTCACACTCATCCCATTCCCGACACTAACCTCGACCTGCTCACACTCATCTTTTCGACCCTAACCTCGACTGCTCACACTCATCCCATTCCCGACACTAACCTCGACCTGCTCACACTCATCCTTCCGACACTAACCTCGACCTGCTCACACTCATCCTCCCGACACTAACCTCGACCTGCTCACACTCATCCTCCCAACACTAACCTCGACCTGCTCACACTCATTCTCCCAACACTGACCTCGACCTGCTCACACTCATCCTCCCCACACCAACCTCGAGCTGCTCACACTTATCCCGACACTAACCTCGACCTGCTCACACTCATTCTCCCGACATTAACCTCGACCTGCTCACACTCATCCCATTCCCGACAATAACCTCGATCTGCTCACACTCATCCTCCCGACACTAACCTCGACCTGCTCACACACATCCCATTCCCGACACTGACCTCGACTTGCTCACACTCATCCCATTACCGACACTAACCTCGACCTGCTCACACTCACCCCGTTCCCAACACTAACCTCGACATGCTCACACTCATCCTCCCAACACTGACCTCGACCTGCTCACACTCATCCTCCCAACTGTAACCTCGACCTGCTCACACTCATCTTCCCAACACTAACTTCGAACTGCTCACACTCATCCTCCCGACACTAACCTCGACTTGCTCACACTCATCCCATTCTCGACACTAACCTCGACCTGCTCACACTGATCCCATTCCCGACACTAACCTCGACCTGCTCACACTAATCTTTTCGACCCTAACCTCGACTGCTGACACTCATCCCATTCCCGACACTAACCTCGACCTGCTCACACTCATCCTTCCGACACTAACCTCGACCTGCTCACACTCATCCTCCCGACACTAACCTCGACCTGTTCACACTCATCCTCCCAACACTAACCTCGACCTGCTCACACTCATTCTCCCAACACTGACCTCGACCTGCTCACACTCATCCTCCCCACAACAACCTCGACATGCTCACACTCATCCCATTCCCAACACTAACCTCGACCTGCTCACACGCATCCTCCCGACACTAACCTCGACCTGCTCACACTCATCCTCCCGACATTAACCTCGACCTGCTCACACTCATCCTCCCAACACTGACCTCGACCTGCTCACACTCATCCTCCCGACACTAACCTCGACCTGCTCACACTCATCCCGACACTAACCTCGGCCTGCTCACACTCATCCTCCCGACACTAACCTCGACATGCTCACACTCATCCCATTCCCAACACTAACCTCGACCTGCTCACACTCATCCTCCCGACACTAACCTCGACCTGCTCACACTCATCCTTCCGACATTAACCTCGACCTGCTCACACCCATCCTCCCAACTCTGACCTCGACCTGCTCACACTCATCCTCCCAGCACTAACCTCGACGTGCTCACACTCATCCTCCCAACACTAACCTCGACCTGCTCACACTCATCCTCCCGACACTGACCTTGACCTGCTCGCACTCATCCTCCCAACATTGACCTCGACCTGCTCACACTCATCCTCTCAACACTATCCTCGACCTGCTCACAATCATCCTCCCGACACTAACCTCGACCTGCTCACACTCATCCTCCCAACACTGACCTCAACCTGCTCACACTCATCCCATTCCCGACACTAACCTCGACCTGCTCACATTCACCCTCCCAACACTAACCGCGACCTGCTCACACTCATCCTCCCGACACTAACCTCGACCTGCTCACACTCATCCCATTCCCGACAATAACCTCGAACTGCTCAAACTCATCCTTCCAACACTAACCTCGACCTGCTCACACACATCCTCCCGACACTAACCTCGACCTGCTCACACTCATCTTCCCAACACTAACTTTGACCTGCTCACTCTCATCCTCCCGACACTAACCTCGACTTGCTCACACTCATCCCATTCTCGACACTAACCTCGACCTGCTCACACTCATCCCATTCCCGACACTAACCTCGACCTGCTCACACTCATCTTTTCGACCCTCACCTCGACTGCTGACACTCATCCCATTCCTGACACTAACCTCGACCTGCTCACACTCATCCTTGCGACACCATCCTCGACCTGCTCACACTCATCCTCCCGACACTAACCTCGACCTGCTCACACTCATCCTCCCAACACTAACCTCGACCTACTCACACTCATTCTCCCAACACTTACTTCGACCTGCTCACACTCATCCTCCCGACACTGACCTCGACCTGCTCACACTCATCCTCCCAACATTGACCTCGACCTGCTCTCACTCATCCTCTCAACCTATCCTCGACCTGCTCACAATCATCCTCCCGACACTAACCTTGACCTGCTCACACTCATCCTCCCAACACTGTCCTCAACCTGCTCACACTCATCCCATTCCCGACACTAACCTCGACCTGCTCACACTCACCCTCCCAACACTAACCGCGACCTGCTCACACTCATCCTCCCGACACTAACCTCGACCTGCTCACACTCATCCCATTCCCGACAATAACCTCGAACTGCTCACACTCATCCTTCCAACACTAACCTCGACCTGCTCACACTCATCCTCCCGACACTAACCTCGACTTGCTCACACTCATCCCATTCTCGACACTAACCTCGACCTGCTCACACTCATCCCATTCCCGACACTAACCTCGACCTGCTCACACTCATCTTTTCGACCCTAAACTTGACTGCTGACACTCATCCCATTCCCGACACTAACCTCGACCTGCTCACACTCATCCTTCCGACACCAACCTCGACCTGCTCACACTCATCCTCCCGACACTAACCTCGACCTGCTCACACTCATCCTCCCAACACTAACCTCGACCTGCTCACACTCATTCTCCCAACACTGACCTCGACCTGCTGACACTCATCCTCCCCACACCAACCTCGACCTGCTCACACTTATCCCGACACTAACCTCAAAGTGCTCACACTCATGCTCCCGAAACTAACCTCGACCTGCTCACACTCATCCCATTCCCAACAATAACCACGATCTGCTCACACTCACCCTCCCGGCACTAACCTCGACCTGCTCACACACATCCCATTCCCGACACTGAGCTCGACTTGCTCACACTCATCCCATTACCGACACTAACCTCGACCTGCTCACACTCATCCTCCCGACACTGATCTCGACCTGCTCACACTCATCCTCCCGACACTAACCTCGACCTGCTCACACTCATCCTGACACTAACCACGACCTGCTCACACTCATCCTCCCAACAATAACCTCGACCTGCTCACACTAATCCTCCGAACACTAACCTTGACCTGCTCACACTCACCCTCCCGACACCAACCTCGACCTGCTGACACTCATCCTCCCGACACTAACCACGACCTGCTCACACTCACCCTCGCAACATTGACCTCGAACTGCTCACATTCATCCTCTCAACATTAACCTCAACCTGCTCACACTCATCCTCCCAACACTGACCTCAACCTGCTCACACTCATCCCATTCCCGACACTAACCTCGACCTGCTCATACTCACCCTCCCAACACTAACCGCGACCTGCTCACACTCATCCTCCTGACACTAACCTCGACCTGCTCACACTCATCCTCCCAACAATAACCTCGACCTGCTCACACTAATCCTCCCAACACTAACCTTGACCTGCTCACACTCACCCTCCCGACACCAACCTCGACCTGCTCACACTCATCTTCCCAACACTAACCTCGAACTGCTCACACTCATCCTCCCAACACTGACCTCGACCTGCTCAAACTCATCCTCCCGACACTAACCTCGACCTGCTCACACTCATCCTCCCGACACTAACGTCGACTTGCTCACACTCATCCCATTCTCGACACTAACCTCGAGCTGCTCACACTCATCCCATTCCCGACACTAACCTCGACCTGCTCACACTCATCTTCTCGACTCTAACCTCGACTGCTCACACTCATCCCATTCCCGACAATAACCTCGACCTGCTCACACTCATCCTTCCGACACTAACCTCGACCTGCTCAGACTCATCCTCCCGACACTAACCTCGACCTGCTCACACTCATCCTCCCAACACTAACCTCGACCTGCTAACACACATCCTCCCGACACTAACCTCGACTTGCTCACACTGATCCCATTCTCGACACTGACCTCGACCTGCTCACACTCATCCCATTCCCGACACTAACCTCGACCTGCTCACACTCATCTTTTTGACCCTAACCTCGACTGCTCACACTCATCCCATTCCCGACACTAACCTCGACCTGCTCACACTCATCCTTCCGACACTAACCTCGACCTGCTCACACTCATCCTCCCGACACTAACCTCGACCTGCTCACACCCATCCCATTCTCGACACTAACCTCGACCTGCTCACACTCATCTTTTCGACCCTAACCTCGACTGCTCACAATCATCCCATTCCCGACACTAACCTCGACCTGCTCACACTCATCCTTCCGACACTAACCTCGACCTGCTCACACTCATCCTCCCGACACTAACCTCGACCTGCTCACACTCATCCTTCCGACACTAACCTCGACCTGCTCACACTCATCCTCCCAACACTAACCTCGACCTGCTCACACTCATCCCGACACTAACCTCGACCTGCTCACACTCATTCTCCCGACATTAACCTCGACCTGCTCACACTCATCCCATTCCCGACAATAACCTCGATCTGCTCACATTCATCCTCCCAACACTAACCTCGACCTGCTCACACACATCCCATCCCCGACACTGACCTCGACTTGCTCACACTCATCCCATTACCGACACTAACCTCGACCTGCTCAGACTCACCCCGTTCCCAACACTAACCTCGACCTGCTCACACTCATCCTCCCAACACTGACCTCGACCTGCTCACACTCATCCTCCCAACAATAACCTCGACCTGCTCACACTCATCCTCCCAACACTAACCTCGACCTGCTCACACCCATCCTCCCAACTCTGACCTCGACCTGCTCACACTCATCCTCCCAGCACTAACCTCGACCTGCTCACACTCATCCTCCCAACACTAACCTCGACCTGCTCATACTCATCCTCCCGACACTGACCTCGACCTGCTCGCACTCATCCTCCCAACATTGACCTCGACCTGCTCAGACTCATCCTCTCAACACCATCCTCGACCTGCTCACAATCATCCTCCCGACACTAACCTCGACCTGCTCACACTCATCCTCCCAACACTGACCTCAACCTGCTCACACTCATCCCATTCCCGACACTAACCTCGACCTGCTCACATTCACCCTCCCAACACTAACCGCGACCTGCTCACACTCATCCTCCCGACACTAACCTGGACCTGCTCACACTCATCCCATTCCCGACAATAACCTCGAACTGCTCAAACTCATCCTTCCAACACTATCCTCGACCTGCTCACACACATCCTCCCGACACTAACCTCGACCTGCTCACACTCATCTTCCCAACACTACCTTTGACCTGCTCACACTCATCCTCCCGACACTAACCTCGACTTGCTCACACTCATCACATTCTCGACACTAACCTCGACCTGCTCACACTCATCCCATTCCCGACACTAACCTCGACCTGCTCACACTCATCTTTTCGACCCTAACCTCGACTGCTGACACTCATCCCAATCCCGACACTAACCTCGACCTGCTCACACTCATCCTCCCGACACTAACCTCGACCTGCTCACACTCATCCTCCCAACACTAACCTCGACCTGCTCACACTCATTCTCCCAACACTAACTTCGACCTGCTCACACTCATCCTCCCGACACTGACCTCGACCTGCTCGCACTCATCCTCCCAACATTGACCTCGACCTGCTCACACTCATCCTCCCAACACTGACCTCAACTTGCTCACACTCATCCCATTCCCGACACTAACCTCGACCTGCTCACATTCACCCTCCCAACACTAACTGCGACCTGCTCACACTCATCCTCCCGACACTAACCTCGACCTGCTCACACTCATCCCATTCCCGACAATAACCTCGAACTGCTCAAACTCATCCTTCCAACACTAACCTCGACCTGCTCACACACATCCTCCCGACACTAACCTCGGCCTGCTCACACTCATCTTCCCAACACTAACTTCGACCTGCTCACACTCATCCTCCCGACACTAACCTCGACTTGCTCACACTCATCCCATTCTCGACACTAACCTCGACCTGCTCACACTCATCCCATTCCCGACACTAACCTCGACCTGCTCACACTCATCTTTTCGACCCTAAACTTGACTGCTGACACTCGTCCCATTCCTGACACTAACCTCGACCTGCTCACACTCATCCTTCCGACACTAACCTCGACCTGCTCACACTCATCCTCCCGACACTAACCTCGACCTGCTCACACTCATCCTCCCAACACCAACCTCGACCTGCTCACACTTATCCCAACACTAACCTCAAAGTGCTCACACTCATCCTCCCGACACTAACCTCGACCTGCTCACACCCATCCCATTCCCAACAATAACCACGATCTGCTCACACTCACCCTCCCGACACTAACCTCGACCTGCTCACACACATCCCATTCCCGACACTGAGCTCGACTTGCTCACACTCATCCCATTACCGACACTAACCTCGACCTGCTCACACTCATCCTCCCGACACTGATCTCGACCTGCTCACACTCATCCTCCCGACACTAACCTCGAACTGCTCACACTCATCCTGACACTAACCACGACCTGCTCACAATCATCCTCCCAACACTAACCGCGACCTGCTCACACTCATCCTCCCGACACTAACCTCGACCTGCTCACACTCATCCCATTCCCGACCATAACCTCGAACTGCTCAAACTCATCCTTCCAACACTAACCTCGACCTGCTCACACACATCCTCCCGACACTAAACCTCGACCTGCTCACACTCATCTTCCCAACACTAACTTTGACCTGCTCACACTCATCCTCCCGACACTAACCTCGACTTGCTCACACTCATCCCTTTCTCGACACTGACCTCGACCTGCTCACACTCATCCCATTCCCGACACTAACCTCGACCTGCTCACACTCATCTTTTCGACCCAAACCTCGACTGCTGACACTCATCCCATTCCCGACACTAACCTCGACCTGCTCACACTCATCCTTCTGACACTAACCTCGACCTGCTCACACTCATCCTCCCGACACTAACCTCGACCTGCTCACACTCATCCTCCCAACACTAACCTCGACCTGCTCACACTCATTCTCCCAACACTAACTTCGACCTGCTCACACTCATCCTCCCGACACTGACCTCGACCTGCTCGTACTCATCCTCCCAACATTGACCTCGACCTGCTCACACTCATCCTCCCAACACTGACCTCAACCTGCTCACAATCATCCTCCCGACACTAACCTTGACCTGCTCACACTCATCCTCCCAACACTGACCTCAACCTGGTCACACTCATCCCATTCCCGACACTAACCTCGACCTGCTCACACTCACCCTCCCAACACTAACCGCGACCTGCTCACACTCACCCTCCCGACACTAACCGCGACCTGCTCACACTCATCCTCCCGACACTAACCTCGACCTGCTCACACTCATCCTCCCAAGAATAACCTCGACCTGCTCACACTAATCCTCCCAACACTAACCTTGACCTGCTCACACTCACCCTCCCGACACCAACCTCGACCTGCTCACACTCATCTTCCCAACACTAACCTCGAACTGCTCACACTCATCCTCCCAACACTGACCTCGACCTGCTCAAACTCATCCTCCCGACACTAACCTCGACCTGCTCACACTCATCCTCCCGACACTAACGTCGACTTGCTCACACTCATCCCATTCTCGACACTAACCTCGAGCTGCTCACACTCATCCCATTCCCGACACTAACCTCGACCTGCTCACACTCATCTTCTCGACTCTAACCTCGACTGCTCACACTCATCCCATTCCCGACAATAACCTCGACCTGCTCACACTCATCCTTCCGACACTAACCTCGACCTGCTCAGACTCATCCTCCCGACACTAACCTCGACCTGCTCACACTCATCCTCCCAACACTAACCTCGACCTGCTAACACTCATCCTCCCGACACTAATCTCGACTTGCTCACACTGATCCCATTCTCAACACTAACCTCGACCTGCTCACACTCATCCCATTCCCGACACTAACCTCGACCTGCTCACACTCATCTTTTCGACCCTAACCTCGACTGCTCACACTCATCCCATTCCCGACACTAACCTCGACCTGCTCACACTCATTCTTCCGACACTAACCTCGACCTGCTCACACTCATCCTCCCGACACTAACCTCGACCTGCTCACACCCATCCCATTCCCGACACTAACCTCGACCTGCTCACACTCATCTTTTCGACCCTAACCTCGACTGCTCACAATCATCCCATTCCCGACACTAACCTCGACCTGCTCACACTCATCCTTCCGACACTAACCTCGACCTGCTCACACTCATCCTCCCGACACTAACCTCGACCTGCTCACACTCATCCTTCCGACACTAACCTCGACCTGCTCACACTCATCCTCCCAACACTAACCTCGACCTGCTCACACTCATCCCGACACTAACCTCGACCTGCTCACACTCATTCTCCCGACATTAACCTCGACCTGCTCACACTCATCCCATTCCCGACAATAACCTCGATCTGCTCACATTCATCCTCCCAACACTAACCTCGACCTGCTCACACACATCCCATCCCCGACACTGACCTCGACTTGCTCACACTCATCCCATTACCGACACTAACCTTGACCTGCTCAGACTCACCCCGTTCCCAACACTAACCTCGACCTGCTCACACTCATCCTCCCAACACTGACCTCGACCTGCTCACACTCATCCTCCCAACAATAACCTCGACCTGCTCGCACTCATCCTCCCAACACTAACCTCGACCTGCTCACACCCATCCTCCCAACTCTGACCTCGACCTGCTCACACTCATCCTCCCAGCACTAACCTCGACCTGCTCACACTCATCCTCCCAACACTAACCTCGACCTGCTCATACTCATCCTCCCGACACTGACCTCGACCTGCTCGCACTCATCCTCCCAACATAGACCTCGACCTGCTCAGACTCATCCTCTCAACACCATCCTCGACCTGCTCACAATCATCCTCCCGACACTAACCTCGACCTGCTCACACTCATCCTCCCAACACTGACCTCAACCTGCTCACACTCATCCCATTCCCGACACTAACCTCGACCTGCTCACATTCACCCTCCCAACACTAACCGCGACCTGCTCACACTCATCCTCCCGACACTAACCTGGACCTGCTCACACTCATCCCATTCCCGACAATAACCTCGAACTGCTCAAACTCATCCTTCCAACACTATCCTCGACCTGCTCACACACATCCTCCCGACACTAACCTCGACCTGCTCACACTCATCTTCCCAACACTACCTTTGACCTGCTCACAGTCATCCTCCCGACACTAACCTCGACTTGCTCACACTCATCACATTCTCGACACTAACCTCGACCTGCTCACACTCATCCCATTCCCGACACTAACCTCGACCTGCTCACACTCATCTTTTCGACCCTAACCTCGACTGCTGACACTCATCCCATTCCCGACACTAACCTCGACCTGCTCACACTCATCCTCCCGACACTAACCTCGACCTGCTCACACTCATCCTCCCAACACTAACCTCGGCCTGCTCACACTCATTCTCCCAACACTAACTTCGACCTGCTCACACTCATCCTCCCGACACTGACCTCGACCTGCTCGCACTCATCCTCCCAACATTGACCTCGACCTGCTCACACTCATCCTCCCAACACTGACCTCAACCTGCTCACACTCATCCCATTCCCGACACTAACCTCGACCTGCTCACATTCACCCTCCCAACACTAACTGCGACCTGCTCACACTCATCCTCCCGACACTAACCTCGACCTGCTCACACTCATCCCATTCCCGACAATAACCTCGAACTGCTCAAACTCATCCTTCCAACACTAACCTCGACCTGCTCACACACATCCTCCCGACACTAACCTCGGCCTGCTCACACTCATCCCATTCCCGACACTAACCTCGACCTGCTCACACTCATCTTTTCGACCCTAAACTTGACTGCTGACACTCGTCCCATTCCCGACACTAACCTCGACCTGCTCACACTCATCCTTCCGACACTAACCTCGACCTGCTCACACTCATCCTCCCAACACTAACCTCGACCTGCTCACACTCATCCTCCCAACACCAACCTCGACCTGCTCACACTTATCCCGACACTAACCTCAAAGTGCTCACACTCATCCTCCCGACACTAACCTCGACCTGCTCACACCCATCCCATTCCCAACAATAACCACGATCTGCTCACACTCACCCTCCCGACACTAACCTCGACCTGCTCACACACATCCCATTCCCGACACTGAGCTCGACTTGCTCACACTCATCCCATTACCGACACTAACCTCGACCTGCTCACACTCATCCTCCCGACACTGATCTCGACCTGCTCACACTCATCCTCCCGACACTAACCTCGAACTGCTCACACTCATCCTGACACTAACCACGACCTGCTCACACTCATCCTCCCAACACTAACCGCGACCTGCTCACACTCATCCTCCCGACACTAACCTCGACCTGCTCACACTCATCCCATTCCCGACCATATCCTCGAACTGCTCAAACTCATCCTTCCAACACTAACCTCGACCTGCTCACACACATCCTCCCGACACTAAACCTCGACCTGCTCACACTCATCTTCCCAACACTAACTTTGACCTGCTCACACTCATCCTCCCGACACTAACCTCGACTTGCTCACACTCATCCCATTCTCGACACTGACCTCGACCTGCTCACACTCATCCCATTCCCGACACTAACCTCGACCTGCTCACACGCATCTTTTCGACCCTAACCTCGACTGCTGACACTCATCCCATTCCCGACACTAACCTCGACCTGCTCACACTCATCCTTCCGACACTAACCTCGATCTGCTCACACTCATCCTCCCGACACTAACCTCGACCTGCTCACACTCATCCTCCCAACACTAACCTCGACCTGCTCACACTCATTCTCCCAACACTAACTTCGACCTGCTCACACTCATCCTCCCGACACTGACCTCGACCTGCTCGCACTCATCCTCCCAACATTGACCTCGACCTGCTCACACCCATCCTCCCAACACTGACCTCAACCTGCTCACAATCATCCTCCCGACACTAACCTTGACCTGCTCACACTCATCCTCCCAACACTGACCTCAACCTGCTCACACTCATCCCATTCCCGACACTAACCTCGACCTGCTCACACTCACCCTCCCAACACTAACCGCGACCTGCTCACACTCACCCTCCCGACACTAACCGCGACCTGCTCACACTCATCCCATTCCCGACAATAACCTCGAACTGCTCACACTCATCCTTCCAACACTAACCTCGATCTGCTCACACTCATCCTCCCGACACTAACCTCGACCTGCTCACACTCATCTTCCTAACACGAAATTCGACCTGCTCACACTCATCCTCCCGACACTAACCTCGACTTGCTCACACTCATCCCATTCTCGACACTAACCTCGACCTGCTCACACTCATCCCATTCCCGACACTAACCTCGACCTGCTCACACTCATCTTTTCGACCCTAAACTTGACTGCTGACACTCGTCCCATTCCCGGCACTAACCTCGACCTGCTCACACTCATCCTTCCGACACTAACCTCGACCTGCTCCCACTCATCCTCCCGACACTAACCTCGACCTGCTCACACTCATCCTCCCAACACTAACCTCGACCTGCTCACACTCATTCTCCCAACACTGACCTCGACCTGCTCACACTCATCCTCCCCACACCAACCTCGACCTGCTCACACTTATCCCGACACTAACCTCAAAGTGCTCACACTCATCCTCCCGACACTAACCTCGACCTGCTCACACTCATCCCATTCCCAACAATAACCACGATCTGCTCACACTCACCCTCCCGACACTAACCTCGACCTGCTCACACACATCCCATTCCCGACACTGAGCTCGACTTGCTCACACTCATCCTCCCGACACTGATCTCGACCTGCTCACACTCATCCTCCCGACACTAACCTCGACCTGCTCACACTCATCCTGACACTAACCACGACCTGCTCACACTCATCCTCCCAACACTAACCTCGACCTACTCACACTCATCCTCCCGACACTAACCTCGACCTGCTCACACTCATCCTCCCAACAATAACCTCGACCTGCTCACACTAATCCTCCCAACACTAACCTTGACCTGCTCACACTCACCCTCCCGACACCAAACTCGACCTGCTCACACTCATCTTCCCAACACTAACCTCAAACTGCTCACACTCATCCTCCCAACACTGACCTCGACCTGCTCAAACTCATCCTCCCGACACTAACCTCGACCTGCTCACACTCACCCTCCCGACACTAACGTCGACTTGCTCACACTCATCCCATTCTCGACACTAACCTCGACCTGCTCACACTCATCCCATTCCCGACACTAACCTCGACCTGCTCACACTCATCTTTTCGACCCTAACCTCGACTGCTCACACTCATCCCATTCCCGACACTAACCTCGACCTGCTCACACTCATCCTTCCGACACTAACCTCGACCTGCTCACACTCATCCTCCCGACACTAACCTCGACCTGCTCACACTCATCCTCCCAACACTAACCTCGACCTGCTCACACTCATTCTCCCAACACTGACCTCGACCTGCTCACACTCATCCTCCCCACACCAACCTCGACCTGCTCACACTTATCCCGGCACTAACCTCGACCTGCTCACACTCATTCTCCCGACATTAACCTCGACCTGCTCACACTCATCCCATTCCCGACAATAACCTCGATCTGCTCACACTCATTCTCCCGACATTAACCTCGACCTGCTCACACACATCCCATTCCCGACACTGACCTCGACTAGCTCACACTCATCCCATTACCGACACTAACCTCGACCTGCTCACACTCACCCCGTTCCCAACACTAACCTCGACATGCTCACACTCATCCTCCCAACACTGACCTCGACCTGCTCACACTCATCCTCCCAACTATAACCTCGACCTGCTCACACTCATCTTCCCAACACTAACTTCGAACTGCTCACACTCATCCTCCCGACACTAACCTCGACTTGCTCACACTCATCCCATTCTCGACACTAACCTCGATCTGCTCACACTGATCCCATTCCCGACACTAACCTCGACCTGCTCACACTCATCTTTTCGACCCTAACCTCGACTGCTGACACTCATCCCATTCCCGACACTAACCTCGACCTGCTCACACTCATCCTTCCGACACTAACCTCGACCTGCTCACACTCATCCTCCCGACACTAACCTCGACCTGCTCACACTCATCCTCCCAACACTAACCTCGACCTGCTCACACTCATTCTCCCAACACTGACCTCGACCTGCTCACACTCATCCTCCCCACAACAACCTCGACATGCTCACACTCATCCCATTCCCAACACTAACCTCGACCTGCTCACACGCATCCTCCCGACACTAACCTCGACCTGCTCACACTCATCCTCCCGACATTAACCTCGACCTGCTCACACTCATCCTCCCAACACTGACCTCGACCTGCTCACACTCATCCTCCCGACACTAACCTCGACCTGCTCACACTCATCCCGACACTAACCTCGGCCTGCTGACACTCATCCTCCCGACACTAACCTCGACATGCTCACACTCATCCCATTCCCAAAACTAACCTCGACCTGCTCACACGCATCCTCCCGACACTAACCTCGACCTGCTCACACTCATCCTTCCGACATTAACCTCGACCTGCTCACACCCATCCTCCCAACTCTGACCTCGACCTGCTCACACTCATCCTCCCAGCACTAACCTCGACCTGCTCACACTCATCCTCCCAACACTAAACTCGACCTTCTCACACTCACCTCCCGACACTGACCTTGACCTGCTCGCACTCATCCTCCCAACATTGACCTCGACCTGCTCACACTCATCCTCTCAACACTATCCTCGACCTGCTCACAATCATCCTCCCGACACTAACCTCGACCTGCTCACACTCATCCTCCCAACACTGACCTCAACCTGCTCACACTCATCCCATTCCCGACACTAACCTCGACCTGCTCACTTTCACCCTCCCAACACTAACCGCGACCTGCTCACACTCATCCTCCCGACACTAACCTCGACCTGCTCACACTCATCCCATTCCCGACAATAACCTCGAACTGCTCAAACTCATCCTTCCAACACTAACCTCGACCTGCTCACACACATCCTCCCGACACTAACCTCGACCTGCTCACACTCATCTTCCCAACACTAACTTTGACCTGCTCACACTCATCCTCCCGACACTAACCTCGACTTGCTCACACTCATCCCATTCTCGACACTAACCTCGACCTGCTCACACTCATCCCATTCCCGACACTAACCTCGACCTGCTCACACTCATCTTTTCGACCCTAACCTCGACCTGCTCACACTCATCCTCCCGACACTAACCTCGACCTGCTCACACTCATCCTCCCAACACTAACCTCGACCTACTCACACTCATTCTCCCAACACTTACTTCGACCTGCTCACACTCATCCTCCCGACACTGACCTCGACCTGCTCGCACTCATCCTCCCAACATTGACCTCGACCTGCTCACACTCATCCTCTCAACCTATCCTCGACCTGCTCACAATCATCCTCCCGACACTAACCTTGACCTGCTCACAATCATCCTCCCAACACTGACCTCAAGCTGCTCACACTCATCCCATTCCCGACACGAACCTCGACCTGCTCACACTCACCCTCCCAACACTAACCGCGACCTGCTCACACTCATCCTCCCGACACTAACCTCGACCTGCTCACACTCATCCCATTCCCGACAATAACCTCGAACTGCTCACACTCATCCTTCCAACACTAACCTCGACCTGCTCACACTCATCCTCCCGACACTAACCTCGACTTGCTCACACTCATCCCATTCTCGACACTAACCTCGACCTGCTCACACTCATCCCATTCCCGACACTAACCTCGACCTGCTCACACTCATCTTTTCGACCCTAAACTTGACTGCTGACACTCATCCCATTCCCGACACTAACCTCGACCTGCTCACACTCATCCTTCCGACACTAACCTCGACCTGCTCACACTCATCCTCCCGACACTAACCTCGACCTGCTCACACTCATCCTCCCAACACTAACCTCGACCTGCTCACACTCATTCTCCCAACACTGACCTCGACCTGCTGACACTCATCCTCCCCACACCAACCTCGACCTGCTCACACTTATCCCGACACTAACCTCAAAGTGCTCACACTCATCCTCCCGAAACTAACCTCGACCTGCTCACACTCATCCCATTCCCAACAATAACCACGATCTGCTCTCACTCACCCTCCCGACACTAACCTCGACCTGCTCACACACATCCCATTCCCGACACTGAGCTCGACTTGCTCACACTCATCCCATTACCGACACTAACCTCGACCTGCTCACACTCATCCTCCCGACACTGATCTCGACCTGCTCACACTCATCCTCCCGACACTAACCTCGACCTGCTCACACTCATCCTGACACTAACCACGACCTGCTCACACTCATCCTCCCAACACTTACCTCGACCTACTCACACTCATCCTCCCGACACTAACCTCGACCTGCTCACGCTCATCCTCCCAACAATAACCTCGACCTGCTCACACTAATCCTCCCAACACTAACCTTGACCTGCTCACACTCACCCTCCCGACACCAACCTCGACCTGCTCACACTCATCCTCCCGACACTAACCTCGACCTGCTCACACTCACCCTCGCAACATTGACCTCGAACTGCTCACATTCATCCTCTCAACATTAACCTCAACCTGCCCACACTCATCCTCCCAAAACTGACCTCAACCTGCTCACACTCATCCCATTCCCAACACTAACCGCGACCTGCTCACACTCATCCTCCCGACACTAACCTCGACCTGCTCACACTCATCCTCCCAACAATAACCTCGACCTGCTCACACTAATCCTCCCAACACTAACCGCGACCTGCTCACACTCATCCTCCCGACACTAACCTCGACCTGCTCAAACTCATCCTCCCGACACTAACCTCGACCTGCTCACACTCACCCTCCCGACACTAACGTCGACTTGTTCACACTCATCCGATTCTCGACACTAACCTCGAGCTGCTCACACTCATCCCATTCCCGACACTAACCTCGACCTGCTCACACTCATCTTCTTGACTCTAACCTCGACTGCTCACACTCATCCCATTCCCGACAATAACCTCGACCTGCTCACACTCATCCTCCCGACACTAACCTCGACCTGCTCACACTCATCCTCCCAACACTAACCTCGACCTGCTAACACTCATCCTCCCGACACTAACCTCGACTTGCTCACACTGATCCCATTCTCAACACTAACCTCGACCTGCTCACATTCATCCCATTCCCGACACTAACCCCGAGCTGCTCACATTCATCCTTCCGACACTAACCTCGACCTGCTCACACTCATCCTCCCGACACTAACCTCGACCTGCTCACACACATCCCATTCCCGACACTGACCTCGACTTGCTCACACTCATCCCATTACCGACACTAACCTCGACCTGCTCACACTCACCCCGTTCCCAACACTAACCTCGACATGCTCACACTCTTCCTCCCAACACTGACCTCGACCTGCTCACACTCATCCTCCCAACTATAACCTCGACCTGCTCACACTCATCTTCCCAACACTAACTTCGAACTGCTCACACTCATCCTCCCGACACTAACCTCGACTTGCTCACACTCATCCCATTCTCGACACTAACCTCGACCTGCTCGCACTCATCCCATTCCCGACACTAACCACGACCTGCTCACACTCATCTTTTCGACCCTAACCTCGACTGCTGACACTCATCCCATTCCCGACACTAACCTCGACCTGCTCACACTCATCCTTCCGACACTAACCTCGACCTGCTCACACTCATCCTCCCGACACTAACCTCGTCCTGCTCGCACTCATCCTCCCAACACTAACCTCGACCTGCTCACACTCATTCTCCCAACACTGACCTCGACCTGCTCACACTCATCCTCCCCACACCAACCTCGACCTGCTCACACTTATCCCGACACTAACCTCGAAGTGCTCACACTCATCCTCCCGACACTAACCTCGACCTGCTCACACTCATCCCATTCCCGACAATATCCTCGATCTGCTCACACTCATCCGACCGACACTAACCTCGAACTGCTCACACACATCCCATTCCCGACACTGAACTCGACTTGCTCACCCTCATCCCATTACCGACACTAACCTTGACCTGCTCACACTCATCCTCCCGACACTGATCTCGAACTGCTCACACTCATCCTCCCGACACTAACCTCGACCTGCTCACACTCATCCTGACACTAACCACGACCTGCTCACACTCATCCACCCAACACTAACCTCGACCTACTCACACTCATCCTCCCGACACTAACCTCGACCTGCTCACACTCATCCCGACACTAACCTCGACCGGCTCACACTCATCCTCCCAACATTGACCTCGACCTGCGCACACTCATCCCATTCCTGACACTAACCTCGATCTGCTCACACTCATCCCGACACTAACCTCGACCTGCTCACACTCATCCTTCTGACACTAACCTCGACCTGCTCACAGTTATCCTCCTGCCACTGACCTCGACCTGGTCACACTCATCCCATTCCCGACACTAACCTCGACCTGCTCACACTAATCCTCCCAACACTGACCACGACCTGCTCACCCTCATCCTCCCGACACTGACCTCGACCTGCTCACACTCATCCTCCCGACACTAACCTCGACATGCTCACACTCATCCCATTCCCAACACTAACCTCGACCTGCTCACACGCATCCTCCCGACACTAACCTCGACCTGCTCACACTCATCCTCCCGACACTGACCTCGACCTGCTTACACTCATCCCATTCCCTGCACTAACCTTGACCTGCTCACACCCATCCTCCTGACACTGACCTCGACCAGCTCACACTCATCCTCCCAACACTGACCTCGACCTGCTCACACTCATCCTCCCCACACCAACCTCGAACTGCTCACACTTATCCCGACACTAACCTCGATGTGCTCACACTCATCCTCCCGACACTAACCTCGACCTGCTCACACTCATCCCATTCCCGACAATAACCTCGATCTGCTCACACTCATCCTCCCGACACTAACCTCAACCTGCTCACACACATCCCATTCCCGACACTGACCTCGACTTGCTCACACTCATCCTATTACCGACACTAACCTCGACCTGCTCACACTCATCCTCCCGACACTGATCTCGACCTGCTCACACTCATCCTCCCAACACGAACCTTGACCTGCTCACACTCATCCCGACACTAACCTCGACCTGCTCACACTCATCCTGACACTAACCACGACCTGCTCACACTCACCCTCCCAACACTAACCTCGACCTGCTCACACTCATGCTCCCGACACTAACCTCGACCTGCTCACACTCATCCTCCCGACACTAACCTCGACTTGCTCACACTCATCCCATTCTCGACACTAACCTCAACCTGCTCACACTCATCCCATTCCCGACACTAACCTCGACCTGCTCACACGCATCTTCTCGACCCTAACCTCGACTGCTCACACTCATCCCATTCCCAACACTAACCTCGATCTGCTCACACTCATCCTTCCGACACTAACCTCGACCTGCTCACACTCATCCTCCCAACACTAACCTCGACCTGCTCACACTCATCCTCCTAACACCAACCTCGACCTGCTCACACTTATCCCGACACTAACCTCGACCTGCTCACACACATCCTCCCGACACTAACCTCAACCTGCTCACACTCATCCCATTCCCGACAATAACCTCGATCTGCTCACACTCATCCTCCCGACACTAACCTCGACCTGCTCACACACATCCCATTCCCGACACTGACCTCGACTTGCTCACTCATCCCATTACCGACACTAACCTCAACCTGCTCACCCTCATCCTCCTGACAATGACCTCGACCTGCTCACACTCATCGTCCCGACACTAACCTCGACCTGCTCACACTCATCCCGACACTAACCTCGACCTGCTCACACTCATCCTCCCCACACTAACCTCGACCTGGTCACACGCATCCCATTCCCGACACTAACGTCGACCTGCTCACACTCATGCCCCTGACAACAACCTCGACCTGCTCACACTCATCCTCCCAACACTGACCTCGATCTGCTCACACTCATCCATCTGACACTAACCTCGACCTGCTCACACTCATCCCATTCCCGACACTAACCTCGACCTGCTCACACTCATCCCGACACTAACCTCGACCTGCTCACACTCATTCTGACAATAACCACGACCTGCTCACACTCATCATCCCGACATTAACCACGGCCTGCTCACACTCATCCTCCCAACACTGACCTCGACCTGCTCACACTCATCCTCCCGAAACTAACCTCGACCTGCTCACACTCATCCCGACAGTAACCTCAGCCTGCTCACACTCATCCCATTCCCGACACTAACCTCGACCTGCTCACACTCATCCCGACACTAACCTCGACCTGCTCACACTCATTCTGACAATAACCACGACCTGCTCACACTCATCCTCCCAACACTAACCCCGACCTGCTCACACTCATCCTCCCGACACTAACCTTGACCTGCGCACTCTCATCCCGACACTAACCTCGACCGGCTCACACTCATCCTCCCAACATTGACCTCGACCTGTGCACACTCATCCCATTCCTGACACTGACCTCGACCTGCTCACACTCATCATCCCGACATTAACCACGGCCTGCTCACACTCATCCTCCCAACACTGACCTCGACCTGCTCACACTCATCCTCCCGACATTAACCACGGCCTGCTCACACTCATCCTCGCAACACTAACCTCGACCTGCTCACACTCATCCCGACAGTAACCTCAGCCTGCTCACAGTCATCCCATTCCCGACACTGACCTCGACCTGCTCACACTCATCATCCCGACATTAACCACGGCCTGCTCACACTCATCCTCCCAACACTAATCTCGACCTGCTCACACTCATCCCGACAGTAACCTCAGCCTGCTCACACTCATCCCATTCCCGACACTAACCTCGACCTGCTCACACTCATCCCGACACTAACCTCGACCTGCTCACACTCATTCTGACAATAACCACGACCTGCTCACACTCATCCTCCCAACACTAACACTGACCTGCTCACACTCATCCTCCCGAAACTAACCTTGACCTGCGCACACTCATCCCGACACTAACCTCGACCGGCTCACACTCATCCTCCCAACATTGACCTCGACCTGTGCACACTCATCCCATTCCTGACACTGACCTCGACCTGCTCGCACTCATCCCATTCCCGACACTAACCTCGACCTGCTCACCCGCATCCTCCTGACACTAACCTCGACCTGCTCACACTCACCCTCCCAACACTGACCTCGACCTGCTCACACTCATCCTCCCGACACTGACCTCGACCTGCTCACACTCATCCTCTCGACACTAACCGCGACATGCTCACACTCATCCAATTCCCGACACTAACCTCGACCTGCTCACCCGCATCCTACTGACACTAACCTCGACCTGCTCACACTCATCCTCCCGACATTAACCTTGACCTGCTCACACTCATCCCATTTCCGACATTAACCTCGACCTGCACACACTCATCATCCCGACATTAACCACGACCTGCTCACACTCATCCACCCGACATTAACCACGACCTGCTCACACTCATCCTCCCGACACTAACCTCGACCTGCTCACACTCATCCTCCCACCACTAACCTCGACCTGCTAACACTCATCCTCCCGACACTAACCTCGACTTGCTCACACTGATCCCATTCTCGACACTAACCTCGACCTGCTCACACTCATCCCATTCCCGACACTAACCTCGACCTGCTCACACTCATCTTTTCGACACTAACCTCGACTGCTCACACTCATCCCATTCCCGACACTAACCTCGACCTGCTCACACTCATCCTTCCGACACTAACCTCGACCTGCTCACACTCATCCTCCCGACACTAACCTCGACCTGCTCACACTCATTCTCCCAACACTGACCTCGACCTGCTCACACTCATCCTCCCCACACCAACCTCGACCTGCTCACACTTATCCCGACACTAACCTCGACCTGCTCACACTCATTCTCCCGACATTAACCTCGACCTGCTCACACTCATCCCATTCCCGACAATAACCTCGATCTGCTCACATTCATCCTCCCGACACTAACCTCGACCTGCTCACACTCACCCCGTTCCCAACACTAACCTCGACCTGCTCACACTCATCCTCCCAACACTGACCTCGACCTGCTCACACTCATCCTCCCAACAATAACCTCGACCTGCTCACACTCATCCTCCCAACACTAACCTCGACCTGCTCACACCCATCCTCCCAACTCTGACCTCGACCTGCTCACACTCATCCTCCCAGCACTAACCTCGACCTGCTCACACTCATCCTCCCAACACTAACCTCGACCTGCTCACACTCATCCTCCCGACACTGACCTCGACCTGCTCGCACTCATCCTCCCAACATTGACCTCGACCTGCTCACACTCATCCTCTCAACCCTATCCTCGACCTGCTCACAATCATCCTCCCGACACTAACCTCGACCTGCTCACACTCATCCTCCCAACACTGACCTAGCCTGCGCACACTCATCCCATTCCCGACACTAACCTCGACCTGCTCACATTCACCCTCCCAACACTAACCGCGACCTGCTCACACTCATCCTCCCGACACTAACCTCGAACTGCTCACACTCATCCCATTCCCGACCATAACCTCGAACTGCTCAAACTCATCCTTCCAACACTAACCTCGACCTGCTCACACACATCCTCCCGACACTAACCTCGACCTGCTCACACTCATCTTCCCAACACTAACTTTGACCTGCTCACACTCATCCTCCCAACACTAACCTCGACTTGCTCACACTCATCCCATTCCCGACACTAACCTCGACCTGCTCACACTCACCCTCCCAACACTAACCGCGACCTGCTCACACTCATCCTCCCGACACTAACCTCGACCTGCTCACACTCATCCCATTCCCGACACTAACCTCGACCTGCTCACACTCATCTTTTGGACCCTAAACTCGACTGCTGACACTCATCCCATTCCCAACACTAACCTCGACCTGCTCACACTCATCCTTCCGACACTAACCTCGACCTGCTCACACTCATCCTCCCGACACTAACCTCGACCTGCTCACACTCATCCTCCCAACACTAACCTCGACCTGCTCACACTCATCCCGACACTAACCTCGACCTGCTCACACTCATTCTCCCGACATTAACCTCGACCTGCTCACACTCATCGCATTCCCGACAATAACCTTGATCTGCTCACATTCATCCTCCCGACATTAACCTCGACCTGCTCACACACATCCCATTCCCGACACTGACCTCGACTTGCTCACACTCATCCCATTACCGACACTAACCTCGACCTGCTCAGACTCACCCCGTTCCCAACACTAACCTCGACCTGCTCACACTCATCCTCCCAACACTGACCTCGACCTGCTCACACTCATCCTCCCAACAATAACCTCGACCTGCTCACAATCATCCTCCCAACACTAACCTCGACCTGCTCACACTCATCCTCCCAACTCTGACCTCGACCTGCTCACACTCATCCTCCCAGCACTAACCTCGACCTGCTCACACTCATCCTCCCAACACTAACCTCGACCTGCTCACACTCATCCTCCCGACACTGACCTCGACCTGCTCGCACTCATCCTCCCAACATTGACCTCGACCTGCTCAGACTCATCCTCTCAACACTATCCTCGACCTGCTCACAATCATCCTCCCGACACTAACCTCGACCTGCTCACACTCATCCTCCCAACACTGACCTCAACCTGCTCACACTCATCCCATTCCCGACACTAACCTCGACCTGCTCACATTCACCCTCCCAACACTAACCGCGACCTGCTCACACTAATCCTCCCGACACCAACCTCGACCTGCTCACACTCATCCCATTCCCAACAATAACCTCGAACTGCTCAAACTCATCCTTATAACACTAACCTAGACCTGCTCACACACATCCTCCCGACACTAACCTCGACCTGCTCACACTCATCTTCCCAACACTAACTTTGACCTGCTCACACTCATCCTCCCGACACTAACCTCGACTTGCTCACACTCATCCCATTCTCGACACTAACCTCGACCTGCTCACACTCATCCCATTCCCGACACTAACCTCGACCTGCTCACACTCTTCTTTTCGACCCTAACCTCGACTGCTGACACTCATCCCATTCCCGACACTAACCTCGACCTGCTCACACTCATCCTTCCGACACTAACCTCGACCTGCTCACACTCATCCTCCCGACACTAACCTCGACCTGCTCACACTCATCCTCCCAACACTAACCTCGACCTGCTCACACTCATTCTCCCAACACTAACTTCGACCTGCTCACACTCATCCTCCCGACACTGACCTCGACCTGCTCGCACTCATCCTCCCAACATTGACCTCGACCTGCTCACACTCATCCTCTCAACCTATCCTCGACCTGCTCACAATCATCCTCCCGACACTAACCTTGACCTGCTCACACTCATCCTCCCAACACTGACCTCAACCTGCTCACACTCATCCCATTCCCGACACTAACCTCGACCTGCTCACACTCACCCTCCCAACACTAACCGCGACCTGCTCACACTCATCCTCCCGACACTAACCTCGACCTGCTCACACTCATCCCATTCCCGTCAATAACCTCGAACTGCTCACATTCATCCTTCCAACACTAACCTCGACCTGCTCACACTCATACTCCCGACACTAACCTCGACCTGCTCACACTCATCTTCCCAACACTAGCTTCGACCTGCTCACATTCATCCTCCCGACACTAACCTCGACTTGCTCACACTCATCCCATTCTCGACACTAACCTCGACCTGCTCACACTCATCCCATTCCCGACACTAACCTCGACCTGCTCACACTCATCTTTTCGACCCTAAACTTGACTGCTGACACTCATCCCATTCCCGACACTAACCTCGACCTGCTCACACTCATCCTTCCGACACTAACCTCGACCTGCTCACACTCATCCTCCCGACACTAACCTCGACCTGCTCACACTCATCCTCCCAACACTAACCTCGACCTGCTCACACTCATCCTCCCCACACCAACCTCGACCTGCTCACACTTATCCCGACACTAACCTCAAAGTGCTCACACTCATCCTCCCGACACTAACCTCGACCTGCTCACACTCATCCCATTCCCAACACTAACCTCGACCTGCTCACATTCACCCTCCCAACACTAACCGCGACCTGCTCACACTCATCCTCCCGACACCAACCTCGACCTGCTCACACTCATCCCATTCCCGACAATAACCTCGAACTGCTCAAACTCATCCTTCCAACACTAACCTCGACCTGCTCACACACATCCTCCCGACACTAACCTCGACCTGCTCACACTCATCTTCCCAACACTAACTTTGACCTGCTCACACTCATCCTCCCGACACTAACCTCGACTTGCTCACACTCATCCCATTCTCGACACTAACCTCGACCTGCTCACACTCATCCCATTCCCGACACTAACCTCGACCTGCTCACACTCTTCTTTTCGACCCTAACCTCGACTGCTGACACTCATCCCATTCCCGACACTAACCTCGACCTGCTCACACTCATCCTTCCGACACTAACCTCGACCTGCTCACACTCATCCTCCCGACACTAACCTCGACCTGCTCACACTCATCCTCCCAACACTAACCTCGACCTGCTCACACTCATTCTCCCAACACTAACTTCGACCTGCTCACACTCATCCTCCCGACACTGACCTCGACCTGCTCGCACTCATCCTCCCAACATTGACCTCGACCTGCTCACACTCATCCTCTCAACCTATCCTCGACCTGCTCACAATCATCCTCCCGACACTAACCTTGACCTGCTCACACTCATCCTCCCAACACTGACCTCAACCTGCTCACACTCATCCCATTCCCGACACTAACCTCGACCTGCTCACACTCACCCTCCCAACACTAACCGCGACCTGCTCACACTCATCCTCCCGACACTAACCTCGACCTGCTCACACTCATCCCATTCCCGACACTAACCTCGAACTGCTTACACTCATCCTTCCAACACTAACCTCGACCTGCTCACACTCATCCTCCCGACACTAACCTCGACCTGCTCACACTCATCTTCCCAACACTAACTTCGACCTGCTCACACTCATCCTCCCGACACTAACCTCGACTTGCTCACACTCATCCCATTCTCGACACTAACCTCGACCTGCTCACACTCATCCCATTCCCGACACTAACCTCGACCTGCTCACACTCGTCCTTCCGACACTAACCTCGACCTGCTCACACTCATCCTCCCGACACTAACCTCGACCTGCTCACACTCATCCTCCCAACACTAACCTCGACCTGCTCACACTCATTCTCCCAACACTAACTTCGACCTGCTCACACTCATCCTCCCGACACTGACCTCGACCTGCTCGCACTCATCCTCCCAACATTGACCTCGACCTGCTCACACTCATCCTCTCAACCTATCCTCGACCTGCTCACAATTTTCCTCCCGACACTAACCTTGACCTGCTCACACTCATCCTCCCAACACTGACCTCAACCTGCTCACACTCATCCCATTCCCGACACTAACCTCGACCTGCTCACACTCACCCTCCCAACACTAACCGCGACCTGCTCACACTCATCCTCCCGACACTAACCTCGACCTGCTCACACTCATCCCATTCCCGACACTAACCTCGAACTGCTTACACTCATCCCGACACTAACCTCGACCTGCTCACACTCATTCTCCCGACATTAACCTCGACCTGCTCACACTCATCCCATTCCCGACAATAACCTTGATCTGCTCACATTCATCCTCCCGACACTAACCTCGACCTGCTCACACACATCCCATTCCCGACACTGACCTCGACTTGCTCACACTCATCCCATTACCGACACTAACCTCGACCTGCTCAGACTCACCCCGCTCCCAACACTAACCTCGACCTGCTCACACTCATCCTCCCAACACTGACCTCGACCTGCTCACACTCAGCCTCCCAACAATAACCTCGACCTGCTCACACTCATCCTCCCAACACTAACCTCGACCTGCTCACACTCATCCTCCCAACTCTGACCTCGACCTGCTCACACTCATCCTCCCAGCACTAACCTCGACCTGCTCGCACTCATCCTCCCAACACTAACCTCGACCTGCTCACACTCATCCTCCCGACACTGACCTCGACCTGCTCGCACTCATCCTCCCAACATTGACCTCGACCTGCTCAGACTCATCCTCTCAACACTATCCTCGACCTGCTCACAATCATCCTCCCGACACTAACCTCGACCTGCTCACACTCATCCTCCCAACACTGACCTCAACCTGCTCACACTCATCCCATTCCCGACACTAACCTCGACCTGCTCACATTCACCCTCCCAACACTAACCGCGACCTGCTCACACTCATCCTCCCGACACTAACCTCGACCTGCTCACACTCATCCCATTCCCGACAATAACCTCGAACTGCTCAAACACATCCTTCGAACACTAACCTCGACCTGCTCACACACATCCTCCCGACACTAACCTCGACCTGCTCACACTCATCTTCCCAACACTAACTTTGACCTGCTCACACTCATCCTCCCGACACTAACCTCGACTTGCTCACACTCATCCCATTCTCGACACTAACCTCGACCTGCTCACACTCATCCCATTCCCGACACTAACCTCGACCTGCTCACACTCATCTTTTCGACCCTAAACTTGACTGCTGACACTCATCCCATTCCCGACACTAACCTCGACCTGCTCACACTCATCCTTCCGACACTAACCTCGACCTGCTCACACTCATCCTCCCGACACTAACCTCGACCTGCTCACACTCATCCTCCCAACACTAACCTCGACCTGCTCACACTCATCCTCCCCACACCAACCTCGACCTGCTCACACTTATCCCGACACTAACCTCAAAGTGCTCACACTCATCCTCCCGACACTAACCTCGACCTGCTCACACTCATCCCATTCCCAACAATAACCACGATCTGCTCACACTCACCCTCCTGACACTAACCTCGATCTGCTCACACACATCCCATTCCCGACACTGAGCTCGACTTGCTCACACTCATCCCATTACCGACACTAACCTCGACCTGCTCACACTCATCCTCCCGACACTGATCTCGACCTGCTCACACTCATCCTCCCGACACTAACCTCGACCTGCTCACACTCATCCTGACACTAACCACGACCTGCTCACACTCATCCTCCCAACACTAACCTCGACCTACTCACACTCATCCTCCCGACACTAACCTCGACCTGCTCACACTCATCCTCCCAACAATAACCTCGACCTGCTCACACTAATCCTCCCAACACTAACCTTGACCTGCTCACACTCACCCTCCCGACACCAACCTCGACCTGCTCACACTCATCTTCCCAACACTAACCTCGAACTGCTCACACTCATCCTCCCAACACTGACCTCGACCTGCTCAAAATCATCCTCCCGACACTAACCTCGACCTGCTCACACTCACCCTCCCGACACTAACGTCGACTTGCTCACACTCATCCCATTCTCGACACTAACCTCGAGCTGCTCACACTCATCCCATTCTCGACTCTAACCTCGACTGCTCACACTCATCCCATTCCCGACAATAACCTCGACCTGCTCACACTCATCCTTCCGACACTAACCTCGACCTGCTCACACTCATCTTTTGGACCCTAAACTCGACTGCTGACACTCATCCCATTCCCAACACTAACCTCGACCTGCTCACACTCATCCTTCCGACACTAACCTCGACCTGCTCACACTCATCCTCCCGACACTAACCTCGACCTGCTCACACTCATCCTCCCAACACTAACCTCGACCTGCTCACACTCATCCCGACACTAACCTCGACCTGCTCACACTCATTCTCCCGACATTAACCTCGACCTGCTCACACTCATCGCATTCCCGACAATAACCTTGATCTGCTCACATTCATCCTCCCGACATTAACCTCGACCTGCTCACACACATCCCATTCCCGACACTGACCTCGACTTGCTCACACTCATCCCATTACCGACACTAACCTCGACCTGCTCAGACTCACCCCGTTCCCAACACTAACCTCGACCTGCTCACACTCATCCTCCCAACACTGACCTCGACCTGCTCACACTCATCCTCCCAACAATAACCTCGACCTGCTCACAATCATCCTCCCAACACTAACCTCGACCTGCTCACACTCATCCTCCCAACTCTGACCTCGACCTGCTCACACTCATCCTCCCAGCACTAACCTCGACCTGCTCACACTCATCCTCCCAACACTAACCTCGACCTGCTCACACTCATCCTCCCGACACTGACCTCGACCTGCTCGCACTCATCCTCCCAACATTGACCTCGACCTGCTCAGACTCATCCTCTCAACACTATCCTCGACCTGCTCACAATCATCCTCCCGACACTAACCTCGACCTGCTCACACTCATCCTCCCAACACTGACCTCAACCTGCTCACACTCATCCCATTCCCGACACTAACCTCGACCTGCTCACATTCACCCTCCCAACACTAACCGCGACCTGCTCACACTAATCCTCCCGACACCAACCTCGACCTGCTCACACTCATCCCATTCCCGACAATAACCTCGAACTGCTCAAACTCATCCTTATAACACTAACCTAGACCTGCTCACACACATCCTCCCGACACTAACCTCGACCTGCTCACACTCATCTTCCCAACACTAACTTTGACCTGCTCACACTCATCCTCCCGACACTAACCTCGACTTGCTCACACTCATCCCATTCTCGACACTAACCTCGACCTGCTCACACTCATCCCATTCCCGACACTAACCTCGACCTGCTCACACTCTTCTTTTCGACCCTAACCTCGACTGCTGACACTCATCCCATTCCCGACACTAACCTCGACCTGCTCACACTCATCCTTCCGACACTAACCTCGACCTGCTCACACTCATCCTCCCGACACTAACCTCGACCTGCTCACACTCATCCTCCCAACACTAACCTCGACCTGCTCACACTCATTCTCCCAACACTAACTTCGACCTGCTCACACTCATCCTCCCGACACTGACCTCGACCTGCTCGCACTCATCCTCCCAACATTGACCTCGACCTGCTCACACTCATCCTCTCAACCTATCCTCGACCTGCTCACAATCATCCTCCCGACACTAACCTTGACCTGCTCACACTCATCCTCCCAACACTGACCTCAACCTGCTCACACTCATCCCATTCCCGACACTAACCTCGACCTGCTCACACTCACCCTCCCAACACTAACCGCGACCTGCTCACACTCATCCTCCCGACACTAACCTCGACCTGCTCACACTCATCCCATTCCCGTCAATAACCTCGAACTGCTCACATTCATCCTTCCAACACTAACCTCGACCTGCTCACACTCATACTCCCGACACTAACCTCGACCTGCTCACACTCATCTTCCCAACACTAGCTTCGACCTGCTCACATTCATCCTCCCGACACTAACCTCGACTTGCTCACACTCATCCCATTCTCGACACTAACCTCGACCTGCTCACACTCATCCCATTCCCGACACTAACCTCGACCTGCTCACACTCATCTTTTCGACCCTAAACTTGACTGCTGACACTCATCCCATTCCCGACACTAACCTCGACCTGCTCACACTCATCCTTCCGACACTAACCTCGACCTGCTCACACTCATCCTCCCGACACTAACCTCGACCTGCTCACACTCATCCTCCCAACACTAACCTCGACCTGCTCACACTCATCCTCCCCACACCAACCTCGACCTGCTCACACTTATCCCGACACTAACCTCAAAGTGCTCACACTCATCCTCCCGACACTAACCTCGACCTGCTCACACTCATCCCATTCCCAACACTAACCTCGACCTGCTCACATTCACCCTCCCAACACTAACCGCGACCTGCTCACACTCATCCTCCCGACACCAACCTCGACCTGCTCACACTCATCCCATTCCCGACAATAACCTCGAACTGCTCAAACTCATCCTTCCAACACTAACCTCGACCTGCTCACACACATCCTCCCGACACTAACCTCGACCTGCTCACACTCATCTTCCCAACACTAACTTTGACCTGCTCACACTCATCCTCCCGACACTAACCTCGACTTGCTCACACTCATCCCATTCTCGACACTAACCTCGACCTGCTCACACTCATCCCATTCCCGACACTAACCTCGACCTGCTCACACTCTTCTTTTCGACCCTAACCTCGACTGCTGACACTCATCCCATTCCCGACACTAACCTCGACCTGCTCACACTCATCCTTCCGACACTAACCTCGACCTGCTCACACTCATCCTCCCGACACTAACCTCGACCTGCTCACACTCATCCTCCCAACACTAACCTCGACCTGCTCACACTCATTCTCCCAACACTAACTTCGACCTGCTCACACTCATCCTCCCGACACTGACCTCGACCTGCTCGCACTCATCCTCCCAACATTGACCTCGACCTGCTCACACTCATCCTCTCAACCTATCCTCGACCTGCTCACAATCATCCTCCCGACACTAACCTTGACCTGCTCACACTCATCCTCCCAACACTGACCTCAACCTGCTCACACTCATCCCATTCCCGACACTAACCTCGACCTGCTCACACTCACCCTCCCAACACTAACCGCGACCTGCTCACACTCATCCTCCCGACACTAACCTCGACCTGCTCACACTCATCCCATTCCCGACACTAACCTCGAACTGCTTACACTCATCCTTCCAACACTAACCTCGACCTGCTCACACTCATCCTCCCGACACTAACCTCGACCTGCTCACACTCATCTTCCCAACACTAACTTCGACCTGCTCACACTCATCCTCCCGACACTAACCTCGACTTGCTCACACTCATCCCATTCTCGACACTAACCTCGACCTGCTCACACTCATCCCATTCCCGACACTAACCTCGACCTGCTCACACTCGTCCTTCCGACACTAACCTCGACCTGCTCACACTCATCCTCCCGACACTAACCTCGACCTGCTCACACTCATCCTCCCAACACTAACCTCGACCTGCTCACACTCATTCTCCCAACACTAACTTCGACCTGCTCACACTCATCCTCCCGACACTGACCTCGACCTGCTCGCACTCATCCTCCCAACATTGACCTCGACCTGCTCACACTCATCCTCTCAACCTATCCTCGACCTGCTCACAATTTTCCTCCCGACACTAACCTTGACCTGCTCACACTCATCCTCCCAACACTGACCTCAACCTGCTCACACTCATCCCATTCCCGACACTAACCTCGACCTGCTCACACTCACCCTCCCAACACTAACCGCGACCTGCTCACACTCATCCTCCCGACACTAACCTCGACCTGCTCACACTCATCCCATTCCCGACACTAACCTCGAACTGCTTACACTCATCCCGACACTAACCTCGACCTGCTCACACTCATTCTCCCGACATTAACCTCGACCTGCTCACACTCATCCCATTCCCGACAATAACCTTGATCTGCTCACATTCATCCTCCCGACACTAACCTCGACCTGCTCACACACATCCCATTCCCGACACTGACCTCGACTTGCTCACACTCATCCCATTACCGACACTAACCTCGACCTGCTCAGACTCACCCCGCTCCCAACACTAACCTCGACCTGCTCACACTCATCCTCCCAACACTGACCTCGACCTGCTCACACTCAGCCTCCCAACAATAACCTCGACCTGCTCACACTCATCCTCCCAACACTAACCTCGACCTGCTCACACTCATCCTCCCAACTCTGACCTCGACCTGCTCACACTCATCCTCCCAGCACTAACCTCGACCTGCTCGCACTCATCCTCCCAACACTAACCTCGACCTGCTCACACTCATCCTCCCGACACTGACCTCGACCTGCTCGCACTCATCCTCCCAACATTGACCTCGACCTGCTCAGACTCATCCTCTCAACACTATCCTCGACCTGCTCACAATCATCCTCCCGACACTAACCTCGACCTGCTCACACTCATCCTCCCAACACTGACCTCAACCTGCTCACACTCATCCCATTCCCGACACTAACCTCGACCTGCTCACATTCACCCTCCCAACACTAACCGCGACCTGCTCACACTCATCCTCCCGACACTAACCTCGACCTGCTCACACTCATCCCATTCCCGACAATAACCTCGAACTGCTCAAACACATCCTTCGAACACTAACCTCGACCTGCTCACACACATCCTCCCGACACTAACCTCGACCTGCTCACACTCATCTTCCCAACACTAACTTTGACCTGCTCACACTCATCCTCCCGACACTAACCTCGACTTGCTCACACTCATCCCATTCTCGACACTAACCTCGACCTGCTCACACTCATCCCATTCCCGACACTAACCTCGACCTGCTCACACTCATCTTTTCGACCCTAAACTTGACTGCTGACACTCATCCCATTCCCGACACTAACCTCGACCTGCTCACACTCATCCTTCCGACACTAACCTCGACCTGCTCACACTCATCCTCCCGACACTAACCTCGACCTGCTCACACTCATCCTCCCAACACTAACCTCGACCTGCTCACACTCATCCTCCCCACACCAACCTCGACCTGCTCACACTTATCCCGACACTAACCTCAAAGTGCTCACACTCATCCTCCCGACACTAACCTCGACCTGCTCACACTCATCCCATTCCCAACAATAACCACGATCTGCTCACACTCACCCTCCTGACACTAACCTCGATCTGCTCACACACATCCCATTCCCGACACTGAGCTCGACTTGCTCACACTCATCCCATTACCGACACTAACCTCGACCTGCTCACACATCCTCCCGACACTGATCTCGACCTGCTCACACTCATCCTCCCGACACTAACCTCGACCTGCTCACACTCATCCTGACACTAACCACGACCTGCTCACACTCATCCTCCCAACACTAACCTCGACCTACTCACACTCATCCTCCCGACACTAACCTCGACCTGCTCACACTCATCCTCCCAACAATAACCTCGACCTGCTCACACTAATCCTCCCAACACTAACCTTGACCTGCTCACACTCACCCTCCCGACACCAACCTCGACCTGCTCACACTCATCTTCCCAACACTAACCTCGAACTGCTCACACTCATCCTCCCAACACTGACCTCGACCTGCTCAAAATCATCCTCCCGACACTAACCTCGACCTGCTCACACTCACCCTCCCGACACTAACGTCGACTTGCTCACACTCATCCCATTCTCGACACTAACCTCGAGCTGCTCACACTCATCCCATTCTCGACTCTAACCTCGACTGCTCACACTCATCCCATTCCCGACAATAACCTCGACCTGCTCACACTCATCCTTCCGACACTAACCTCGACCTGCTCACACTCATCCTCCCGACACTAACCTCGACCTGCTCACCCTCGTCCTCCCAACACTAACCTCGACCTGCTAACACTCATCCTCCCGACACTAACCTCGACTTGCTCACACTGATCCCATTCTCGACACTAACCTCGACCTGCTCACACTCATCCCATTCCCGACACTAACCTCGACCTGCTCACACTCATCTTTTCGACCCTAACCTCGACTGCTCACACTCATCCCATTCCCGACACTAACCTCGACCTGCTCACACTCATCCTTCCGACACTAACCTCGACCTGCTCACACTCATCCTCCCGACACTAACCTCGACCTGCTCACACTCATCCTCCCAACACTAACCTCGACCTGCTCACACTCATTCTCCCAACACTGACCTCGACCTGCTCACACTCATCCTCCCCACACCAACCTCGACATGCTCACACTCATCCCATTCCCAACACTAACCTCGACCTGCTCACACGCATCCTCCCGACACTAACCTCGTCCTGCTCACACTCATCCTCCCGACATTAACCTCGACCTGCTCACACTCATCCTCCCAACACTGACCTCGACCTGCTCACACTCATCCTCCCAACACTAACCTCGACCTGGTCACACTCATCCCGACACTAACCTCGGCCTGCTCACACTCATCCCATTCCCAACACTAACCTCGACCTGCTCACACGCATCCTCCCGACACTAACCGCGACCTGCTCACACTCATCCTTCCGACATTAACCTCGACCTGCTCACACCCATCCTCCCAACTCTGACCTCGACCTGCTCACACTCATCCTCCCAGCACTAACCTCGACCTGCTCACACTCATCCTCCCAACACTAACCTCGACCTGCTCACACTCATCCTCCCGACACTGACCTCGACCTGCTCGCACTCATCCTCCCAACATTGACCTCGACCTGCTCACAATCATCCTCTCAACACTATCCTCGACCTGCTCACAATCATCCTCCCGACACTAACCTCGACCTGCTCACACTCATCCTCCCAACACTGACCTCGACCTGCTCACACTCAGCCTCCCAACAATAACCTCGACCTGCTCACACTCATCCTCCCAACACTAACCTCGACCTGCTCACACTCATCCTCCCAACTCTGACCTCGACCTGCTCACACTCATCCTCCCAGCACTAACCTCGACCTGCTCGCACTCATCCTCCCAACACTAACCTCGACCTGCTCACACTCATCCTCCCGACACTGACCTCGACCTGCTCGCACTCATCCTCCCAACATTGACCTCGACCTGCTCAGACTCATCCTCTCAACACTATCCTCGACCTGCTCACAATCATCCTCCCGACACTAACCTCGACCTGCTCACACTCATCCTCCCAACACTGACCTCAACCTGCTCACACTCATCCCATTCCCGACACTAACCTCGACCTGCTCACATTCACCCTCCCAACACTAACCGCGACCTGCTCACACTCATCCTCCCGACACTAACCTCGACCTGCTCACACTCATCCCATTCCCGACAATAACCTCGAACTGCTCAAACACATCCTTCGAACACTAACCTCGACCTGCTCACACACATCCTCCCGACACTAACCTCGACCTGCTCACACTCATCTTCCCAACACTAACTTTGACCTGCTCACACTCATCCTCCCGACACTAACCTCGACTTGCTCACACTCATCCCATTCTCGACACTAACCTCGACCTGCTCACACTCATCCCATTCCCGACACTAACCTCGACCTGCTCACACTCATCTTTTCGACCCTAAACTTGACTGCTGACACTCATCCCATTCCCGACACTAACCTCGACCTGCTCACACTCATCCTTCCGACACTAACCTCGACCTGCTCACACTCATCCTCCCGACACTAACCTCGACCTGCTCACACTCATCCTCCCAACACTAACCTCGACCTGCTCACACTCATCCTCCCCACACCAACCTCGACCTGCTCACACTTATCCCGACACTAACCTCAAAGTGCTCACACTCATCCTCCCGACACTAACCTCGACCTGCTCACACTCATCCCATTCCCAACAATAACCACGATCTGCTCACACTCACCCTCCTGACACTAACCTCGATCTGCTCACACACATCCCATTCCCGACACTGAGCTCGACTTGCTCACACTCATCCCATTACCGACACTAACCTCGACCTGCTCACACTCATCCTCCCGACACTGATCTCGACCTGCTCACACTCATCCTCCCGACACTAACCTCGACCTGCTCACACTCATCCTGACACTAACCACGACCTGCTCACACTCATCCTCCCAACACTAACCTCGACCTACTCACACTCATCCTCCCGACACTAACCTCGACCTGCTCACACTCATCCTCCCAACAATAACCTCGACCTGCTCACACTAATCCTCCCAACACTAACCTTGACCTGCTCACACTCACCCTCCCGACACCAACCTCGACCTGCTCACACTCATCTTCCCAACACTAACCTCGAACTGCTCACACTCATCCTCCCAACACTGACCTCGACCTGCTCAAACTCATCCTCCCGACACTAACCTCGACCTGCTCACACTCACCCTCCCGACACTAACGTCGACTTGCTCACACTCATCCCATTCTCGACACTAACCTCGAGCTGCTCACACTCATCCCATTCTCGACTCTAACCTCGACTGCTCACACTCATCCCATTCCCGACAATAACCTCGACCTGCTCACACTCATCCTTCCGACACTAACCTCGACCTGCTCACACTCATCCTCCCGACACTAACCTCGACCTGCTCACCCTCGTCCTCCCAACACTAACCTCGACCTGCTAACACTCATCCTCCCGACACTAACCTCGACTTGCTCACACTGATCCCATTCTCGACACTAACCTCGACCTGCTCACACTCATCCCATTCCCGACACTAACCTCGACCTGCTCACACTCATCTTTTCGACCCTAACCTCGACTGCTCACACTCATCCCATTCCCGACACTAACCTCGACCTGCTCACACTCATCCTTCCGACACTAACCTCGACCTGCTCACACTCATCCTCCCGACACTAACCTCGACCTGCTCACACTCATCCTCCCAACACTAACCTCGACCTGCTCACACTCATTCTCCCAACACTGACCTCGACCTGCTCACACTCATCCTCCCCACACCAACCTCGACATGCTCACACTCATCCCATTCCCAACACTAACCTCGACCTGCTCACACGCATCCTCCCGACACTAACCTCGTCCTGCTCACACTCATCCTCCCGACATTAACCTCGACCTGCTCACACTCATCCTCCCAACACTGACCTCGACCTGCTCACACTCATCCTCCCAACACTAACCTCGACCTGGTCACACTCATCCCGACACTAACCTCGGCCTGCTCACACTCATCCCATTCCCAACACTAACCTCGACCTGCTCACACGCATCCTCCCGACACTAACCGCGACCTGCTCACACTCATCCTTCCGACATTAACCTCGACCTGCTCACACCCATCCTCCCAACTCTGACCTCGACCTGCTCACACTCATCCTCCCAGCACTAACCTCGACCTGCTCACACTCATCCTCCCAACACTAACCTCGACCTGCTCACACTCATCCTCCCGACACTGACCTCGACCTGCTCGCACTCATCCTCCCAACATTGACCTCGACCTGCTCACACTCATCCTCTCAACACTATCCTCGACCTGCTCACAATCATCCTCCCGACACTAACCTCGACCTGCTCACACTCATCCTCCCAACACTGACCTCAACCTGCTAACACTCATCCCATTCCCGACACTAACCTCGACCTGCTCACATTCACCCTCCCAACACTAACCGCGACCTGCTCAAACTCATCCTTCCAACACTAACCTCGACCTGCTCACACACATCCTCCCGACACTAACCTCGACCTGCTCACACTCATCTTCCCAACACTAACTTTGACCTGCTCACACTCATCCTCCCGACACTAACCTCGACTTGCTCACACTCATCCCATTCTCGACACTAACATCGACCTGCTCACACTCATCCCATTCCCGACACTAACCTCGACCTGCTCACACTCATCTTTTCGACCCTAACCTCGACTGCTGACACTCATCCCATTCCTGACACTAACCTCGACCTGCTCACACTCATCCTTCCGACACTAACCTCGACCTGCTCACACTCATCCTCCCGACACTAACCTCGACCTGCTCACACTCATCCTCCCAACACTAGCCTCGACCTGCTCACACTCATTCTCCCAACACTAACTTCGACCTGCTCACACTCATCCTCCCGACACTGACCTCGACCTGCTCGCACTCATCCTCCCAACATTGACCTCGACCTGCTCACACTCATCCTCTCAACCTATCCTCGACCTGCTCACAATCATCCTCCCGACACTAACCTTGACCTGCTCACATTCATCCTCCCAACACTGACCTCAACCTGCTCACACTCATCCCATTCCCGACACTAACCTCGACCTGCTCACACTCACCCTCCCAACACTAACCGCGAACTGCTCACACTCATCCTCCCGACACTAACCTCGACCTGCTCACACTCATCCCATTCCCGACAATAACCTCGAACTGCTCACACTCATCCTTCCAACACTAACCTCGACCTGCTCACACTCATCCTCCTGACACTAACCTCGACCTGCTCACACTCATCTTCCCAACACTAACTTCGACCTGCTCACACTCATCCTCCCGACACTAACCTCGACTTGCTCACACTCATCCCATTCTCAACACTAACCTCGACCTGCTCACACTCATCCCATTCCCGACACTAACCTCGACCTGCTCACACTCATCTTTTCGACCCTAAACTTGACTGCTGACACTCATCCCATTCCCGACACTAACCTCGACCTGCTCACACTCATCCTTCCGACACTAACCTCGACCTGCTCACACTCATCCTCCCGACACTAACCTCGACCTGCTCACACTCATCCTCCCAACACAAACCTCGACCTGCTCACACTCATTCTCCCAACACTGACCTCGACCTGCTCACACTGATCCTCCCCACACCAACCTCGACCTGCTCACACTTATCCCGACACTAACCTCAAAGTGCTCACACTCATCCTCCCGACACTAACCTCGACCTGCTCACACACATCCCATTCCCGACACTGAGCTCGACTTGCTCACACTCATCCCATTACCGACACTAACCCCGAACTGCTCACACTCATCCTCCCGACACTGATCTGGACCTGCTCACACTCATCCTCCCGACACTAACCTCGACCTGCTCACACTCATCCTGACACTAACCACGACCTGCTCACACTCATCCTCCCATCACTAACCTCGACCTACTCACACTCATCCTCCCGACACTAACCTCGACCTGCTCACACTCACCCGTCCGACACCAACCTCGACCTGCTCACACTCATCTTCCCAACACTAACCTCGAACTGCTCACACTCATCCTCCCAACACTGACCTCGACCTGCTCAAACTCATCCTCCCGACACTAACCTCGACCTGCTCACACTCACCCTCCCGACACTAACGTCGACTTGCTCACACTCATCCCATTCTCGACACTAACCTCGAGCTGCTTACACTCATCCCATTCCCGACACTAACCTCGACCTGCTCACACTCATCTTCTCGACTCTAACCTCGACTGCTCACACTTATCCCATTCCCGACAATAACCTCGACCTGCTCACACTCATCCTTCCGACACTAACCTCGACCTGCTCACACTCATCCTCCCGACACTAACCTCGACCTGCTCACACTCATCCTCCCAACACTAACCTCGACCTGCTAACACTCATCCTCCCGACACTAACCTCGACTTGCTCACACTGATCCCATTCTCGACACTAACCTCGACCTGCTCACACTCATCCCATTCCCGACACGAACCTCGACCTGCTCACACTCATCTTTTCGACCCTAACCTCGACTGCTCACACTCATCCTCCCAACACTAACCTCGACCTGCTCACACTCATCCTCCCAACACTGACCTCGACCTGCTCACACTCTTCCTCCCGACACTGACCTCGACCTGCTCACACTCATCCCATTCCCGACAATAACGTCGACCTGCTCACACTCATCATCCCGACATTAACCACGACCTGCTCACACTCATCCTCCCAACACTGACCTCGATCTGCTCACACTCATCCTTCTGACAGTAACCTCGACCTGCTCACACTCCTCCCGACACTAACCACGACCTGCTCACACTCATCCCATTCCCGACACTAACCTCGACCTGCTCACACTCATCCCGACACTAACCTCGACCTGCTCACACTCATCCTGACAATAACCACGACCTGCTCACACTCATCCTCCCAACACTAACCCCGACCTGCTCACACTCATCCTCCCGACACTCACCTTGACCTGCTCACACTCATCCCGACACTAACCTCGACCGGCTCACACTCATCCTCCCAACATTGACCTCGACCTGCGCACACTCATCCCATTCCTGACACTGACCTCGACCTGCTCACACTCATCCCATTCCCGACACTAACCTCGACCTGCTCACACTCATCTTTTCGACCCTAAACTTGACTGCTGACACTCATCGCATTCCCGACACTAACCTCGACCTGCTCACACTCATCCTTCCGACACTAACCTCGACCTGCTCACACTCATCCTCCCGACACTAACCTCGACCTGCTCACACTCATCCTCCCAACACTAACCTCGACCTGCTCACACTCATTCTCCCAACACTGACCTCGACCTGCTCACACTCATCCTCCCCACACCAACCTCGACCTGCTCACACTTATCCCGACACTAACCTCAAAGTGCTCACACTCATCCTCCCGACACTAACCTCAACCTGCTCACACTCATCCCATTCCCAACAATAACCACGATCTGCTCACACTCACCCTCCCGACACTAACCTCGACCTGCTCACACACATCCCATTCCCAACACTGAGCTCGACTTGCTCACACTCATCCCATTACCGACACTAACCTCGACCTGCTCACACTCATCCTCCCGACACTGATCTCGACCTGCTCACACTCATCCTCCCGACACTAACCTCGACCTGCTCACACTCATCCTGACACTAACCACGACCTGCTCACACTCATCCTCCCAACACTAACCTCGACCTACTCACACTCATCCTCCCGACACTAACCTCGACATGCTCACACTCATCCTCCCAACAATAACCTCGACCTGCTCACACTAATCCTCCCAACACTAACCTTGACCTGCTCACACTCACCCTCCCGACACCAACCTCGAGCTGCTCACACTCATCTTCCCAACACTAACCTCGAACTGCTCACACTCATCCTCCCAACACTGACCTCGACCTGCTCAAACTCATCCTCCCGACACTAACCTCGACCTGCTCACACTCACCCTCCCGACACTAACGTCGACTTGCTCACACTCATCCCATTCTCGACACTAACCTCGAGCTGCTCACACTCATCCCATTCCCGACACTAACCTCGACCTGCTCACACTCATCTTCTCGACTCTAACCTCGACTGCTCACACTCATCCCATTCCCGACAATAACCTCGACCTGCTCACACTCATCCTTCCGACACTAACCTCGACCTGCTCACACTCATCCTCCCGACACTAACCTCGACCTGCTCACACTCATCCTCCCAACACTAACCTCGACCTGCTAACACTCATCTTCCCGACACTAACCTCGACTTGCTCACACTGATCCCATTCTCGACACTAACCTCGACCTGCTCACACTCATCCCATTCCCGACACTAACCTCGACCTGCTCACACTCATCTTTTCGCCCCTAACCTCGACTGCTCACACTCATCCCATTCCCGACACTAACCTCGACCTGCTCACACCCATCCTTCCGACACTAACCTCGACCTGCTCACACTCATCCTCCCGACACTAACCTCGACCTGCTCACACTCATCCTCCCAACACTAACCTCGATCTGCTCACACTCATTCTCCCAACACTGACCTCGACCTGCTCACACTCATCCTCCCCACACCAACCTCGACATGCTCACACTCATCCCATTCCCAACACTAACCTCGACCTGCTCACACGCATCCTCCCGACACAAACCTCGACCTGCTCACACTCATCCTCCTGACATTAACCTCGACCTGCTCACACTCATCCTCCCAACACTGACCTCGACCTGCTCACACTCATCCTCCCGACACTAACCTCGACCTGCTCACACTCATCCCGACACTAACCTCGGCCTGCTCACACTCATCCTCCCGACACTAACCTCGACATGCTCACACTCATCACATTCCCAACACTAACCTCGACCTGCTCACACGCATCCTCCCGACACTAACCTCGACCTGCTCACACTCATCCTTCTGACATTAACCTCGACCTGCTCACACTCATCCTCCCAACACTGACCTCGACCTGCTCACACTCATCCTCCCGACACTAACCTCGACCTGCTCACACTCATCCCGACACTAACCTCGGCCTGCTCACACTCATCCCATTCCTGACACTAACCTCGACCTGCTCACACTCATCCCGACACTAACCTCGACCTGCTCACACTCATCCTCCCAACACTAACCTCGACCTGCTCACACTCATCCTCCCAACACTGACCTCGACCTGCTCACACTCTTCCTCCCGACACTGACCTCGACCTGCTCACACTCATCCCATTCCCGACAATAACGTCGACCTGCTCACACTCATGCTCCTGACAATAACCTCGACCTGCTCACACTCATCCTCCCAACACTGACCTCGATCTGCTCACACTCATCCTTCTGACAGTAACCTCGACCTGCTCACACTCCTCCCGACACTAACCTCGACCTGCTCACACTCATCCCATTCCCGACACTAACCTCGACCTGCTCACACTCATCCCGACACTCACCTCGACCTGCTCACACTCATCCTGACAATAACCACGACCTGCTCACACTCATCCTCCCAACACTAACCCCGACCTGCTCACACTCATCCTCCCGACACTAACCTTGACCTGCTCACACTCATCCCGACACTAACCTCGACCGGCTCACACTCATCCTCCCAACATTGACCTCGACCTGCTCACACTCATCCCATTCCCGACACTAACCTCGACCTGCTCACACGCATCCTCCTGACACTAAGCTCGACCTGCTCACACTCATTCTCCCGACATTAACCTTGAGCTGCTCACACGCATCCCATTTCCGACACTAACCTCGACCTGCACACACTCATCCTCCCGACATTAACCACGACCTGCTCATACTCATCCTCCCAACACTGACCTCGACCTGCTCACACTCATCCTCCCCACACTAACCTCGACCTGCTCACACTCATCCGAACAGTAACCTCAGCCTGTTCACACTAATCCCATTCCCGACACTAACCTCGACCTGCTCACACTCATCCCGACACTAACCTCGACCTGCTCACACTCATCCTGACACTAACCACGACCTGCTCACACTCATCCTCCCAACACTAACCTCGACCTACTCACACTCATCCTCCCGACACTAACCTCGACATGCTCACACTCATCCTCCCAACAATAACCTCGACCTGCTCACACTAATCCTCCCAACACTAACCTTGACCTGCTCACACTCACCCTCCCGACACCAACCTCGAGCTGCTCACACTCATCTTCCCAACACTAACCTCGAACTGCTCACACTCATCCTCCCAACACTGACCTCGACCTGCTCAAACTCATCCTCCCGACACTAACCTCGACCTGCTCACACTCACCCTCCCGACACTAACGTCGACTTGCTCACACTCATCCCATTCTCGACACTAACCTCGAGCTGCTCACACTCATCCCATTCCCGACACTAACCTCGACCTGCTCACACTCATCTTCTCGACTCTAACGTCGACTGCTCACACTCATCCCATTCCCGACAATAACCTCGACCTGCTCACACTCATCCTTCCGACACTAACCTCGACCTGCTCACACTCATCCTCCCGACACTAACCTCGACCTGCTCACACTCATCCTCCCAACACTAACCTCGACCTGCTAACACTCATCCTCCCGACACTAACCTCGACTTGCTCACACTGATCCCATTCTCGACACTAACCTCGACCTGCTCACACTCATCCCATTCCCGACACTAACCTCGACCTGCTCACACTCATCTTTTCGCCCCTAACCTCGACTGCTCACACTCATCCCATTCCCGACACTAACCTCGACCTGCTCACACCCATCCTTCCGACACTAACCTCGACCTGCTCACACTCATCCTCCCGACACTAACCTCGACCTGCTCACACTCATCCTCCCAACACTAACCTCGACCTGCTCACACTCATTCTCCCAACACTGACCTCGACCTGCTCACACTCATCCTCCCCACACCAACCTCGACATGCTCACACTCATCCCATTCCCAACACTAACCTCGACCTGCTCACACGCATCCTCCCGACACTAACCTCGACCTGCTCACACTCATCCTCCTGACATTAACCTCGACCTGCTCACACTCATCCTCCCAACACTGACCTCGACCTGCTCACACTCATCCTCCCGACACTAACCTCGACCTGCTCACACTCATCCCGACACTAACCTCGGCCTGCTCACACTCATCCTCCCGACACTAACCTCGACATGCTCACACTCATCACATTCCCAACACTAACCTCGACCTGCTCACACGCATCCTCCCGACACTAACCTCGACCTGCTCACACTCATCCTTCTGACATTAACCTCGACCTGCTCACACTCATCCTCCCAACACTGACCTCGACCTGCTCACACTCATCCTCCCGACACTAACCTCGACCTGCTCACACTCATCCCGACACTAACCTCGGCCTGCTCACACTCATCCCATTCCTGACACTAACCTCGACCTGCTCACACTCATCCCGACACTAACCTCGACCTGCTCACACTCATCCTCCCAACACTAACCTCGACCTGCTCACACTCATCCTCCCAACACTGACCTCGACCTGCTCACACTCTTCCTCCCGACACTGACCTCGACCTGCTCACACTCATCCCATTCTCGACACTAACCTCGAGCTGCTCACACTCATCCCATTCCCGACACTAACCTCGACCTGCTCACACTCATCTTCTCGACTCTAACCTCGACTGCTCACACTCATCCCATTCCCGACAATAACCTCGACCTGCTCACACTCATCCTTCCGACACTAACCTCGACCTGCTCACACTCATCCTCCCGACACTAACCTCGACCTGCTCACACTCATCCTCCCAACACTAACCTCGACCTGCTAACACTCATCCTCCCGACACTAACCTCGACTTGCTCACACTGATCCCATTCTCGACACTAACCTCGACCTGCTCACACTCATCCCATTCCCGACACTAACCTCGACCTGCTCACACTCATCTTTTCGCCCCTAACCTCGACTGCTCACACTCATCCCATTCCCGACACTAACCTCGACCTGCTCACACCCATCCTTCCGACACTAACCTCGACCTGCTCACACTCATCCTCCCGACACTAACCTCGACCTGCTCACACTCATCCTCCCAACACTAACCTCGACCTGCTCACACTCATTCTCCCAACACTGACCTCGACCTGCTCACACTCATCCTCCCCACACCAACCTCGACATGCTCACACTCATCCCATTCCCAACACTAACCTCGACCTGCTCACACGCATCCTCCCGACACTAACCTCGACCTGCTCACACTCATCCTCCTGACATTAACCTCGACCTGCTCACACTCATCCTCCCAACACTGACCTCGACCTGCTCACACTCATCCTCCCGACACTAACCTCGACCTGCTCACACTCATCCCGACACTAACCTCGGCCTGCTCACACTCATCCTCCCGACACTAACCTCGACATGCTCACACTCATCACATTCCCAACACTAACCTCGACCTGCTCACACGCATCCTCCCGACACTAACCTCGACCTGCTCACACTCATCCTTCTGACATTAACCTCGACCTGCTCACACTCATCCTCCCAACACTGACCTCGACCTGCTCACACTCATCCTCCCGACACTAACCTCGACCTGCTCACACTCATCCCGACACTAACCTCGGCCTGCTCACACTCATCCCATTCCTGACACTAACCTCGACCTGCTCACACTCATCCCGACACTAACCTCGACCTGCTCACACTCATCCTCCCAACACTAACCTCGACCTGCTCACACTCATCCTCCCAACACTGACCTCGACCTGCTCACACTCTTCCTCCCGACACTGACCTCGACCTGCTCACACTCATCCCATTCCCGACAATAACGTCGACCTGCTCACACTCATGCTCCTGACAATAACCTCGACCTGCTCACACTCATCCTCCCAACACTGACCTCGATCTGCTCACACTCATCCTTCTGACACTAACCTCGACCTGCTCACACTCCTCCCGACACTAACCTCGACCTGCTCACACTCATCCCATTCCCGACACTAACCTCGACCTGCTCACACTCATCCCGACACTCACCTCGACCTGCTCACACTCATCCTGACAATAACCACGACCTGCTCACACTCATCCTCCCAACACTAACCCCGACCTGCTCACACTCATCCTCCCGACACTAACCTTGACCTGCTCACACTCATCCCGACACTAACCTCGACCGGCTCACACTCAACCTCCCAACATTGACCTCGACCTGCGCACACTCATCCCATTCCTGACACTGACCTCGACCTGCTCACACTCATCCTCCTGACACTGACCTCGACCTGCTCACACTCATCCTCCCGACACTAACCGCGACCTGCTCACACTCATCCCATTCCCGACACTAACCTCGACCTGCTCACACGCATCCTCCTGACACTAAGCTCGACCTGCTCACACTCATTCTCCCGACATTAACCTTGAGCTGCTCACACGCATCCCATTTCCGACACTAACCTCGACCTGCACACACTCATCCTCCCGACATTAACCACGACCTGCTCATACTCATCCTCCCGACACTAACCTCGACCTGCTCACACTCATCCGAACAGTAACCTCAGCCTGTTCACACTAATCCCATTCCCGACACTAACCTCGACCTGCTCACACTCATCCCGACACTAACCTCGACCTGCTCACACTCATCCTCCCAACACTAACCTCGACCTGCTCACACTCATCCTCCCAACACTGACCTCGACCTGCTCACACTCTTCCTCCCGACACTGACCTCGACCTGCTCACACTCATCCCATTCCCGACACTAACGTCGACCTGCTCACACTCATGCTCCTGACAATAACCTCGACCTGCTCACACTCATCCTCCCAACACTGACCTCGAGCTGCTCACACTCATCCTTCTGACACTAACCTCGACCTGCTCACACTCCTCCCGACACTAACCTTGACCTGCTCACACTCATCCCATTCCTGACACTAACCTCGACCTGCTCCCTCATCCCGCCACTAACCTCGAGCTGCTCACACTCATCCGCCCAACACTAACCTCGACCTGCTCACACTCATCCTCCCGACACTGACCTCGACCTGCTCACACTCACCCTCGCAACATTGACCTCGAACTGCTCACACTCATCCTCTCAACATTAACCTCAACCTGCTCACACTCATCCTCCCAACACTGACCTCAGCCTGCTCACACTCATCCCATTCCCGACACTAACCTCGACCTGCTCATACTCACCCTCCCAACACTAACCGCGACCTGCTCACACTCATCCTCCCGACACTAACCTCGACCTGCTCACACTCATCCTCCCAACAATAACCTCGACCTACTCACACTAATCCTCCCAACACTAACCTTGACCTGCTCACACTCACCCTCCCGACACCAACCTCGACCTGCTCACACTCATCTTCCCAACACTAACCTCGAACTGCTCACACTCATCCTCCCAACACTGACCTCGACCTGCTCAAACTCATCCTCCCGACACTAACCTCGACCTGCTCACACTCACCCTCCCGACACTAACGTCGACTTGCTCACACTCATCCCATTCTCGACACTAACCTCGAGCTGCTCACACTCATCCCATTCCCGACACTAACCTCGACCTGCTCACACTCATCTTCTCGACTCTAACCTCGACTGCTCACACTCATCCCATTCCCGACAATAACCTCGACCTGCTCACACTCATCCTTCCGACACTAACCTCGACCTGCTCACACTCATCCTCCCGACACTAACCTCGACCTGCTCACACTCATCCTCCCAACACTAACCTCGACCTGCTAACACTCATCCTCCCGACACTAACATCGACTTGCTCACAGTGATCCCATTCTCGACACTAACCTCGACCTGCTCACACTCATCCCATTCCCGACACTAACCTCGACCTGCTCACACTCATCTTTTCGACCCTAACCTCGACTGCTCACACTCATCCCATTCCCGACATTAACCTCGACCTGCTCACACTCATCCTTCCGACACTAACCTCGACCTGCTCACACTCATCCTCCCGACACTAACCTCGACCTGCTCACACTCATCCTCCCAACACTAACCTCGACCTGCTCACACTCATTCTCCCAACACTGACCTCGACCTGCTCACACTCATCCCATTCCCGACAATAACGTCGACCTGCTCACACTCATGCTCCTGACAATAACCTCGACCTGCTCACACTCATCCTCCCAACACTAACCTCGACCTGCTCACACTCATCCTCCCAACACTAACCTCGACCTGCTCACACTCATTCTCCCAACACTGACCTCGACCTGCTCACACTCATCCACCCCACACCAACCTCGACCTGCTCACACTTATCCCGACACTAACCTCGACCTGCTCACACTCATTCTCCCGACATTAACCTCGACCTGCTCACACTCATCCCATTCCCGACAATAACCTCGATCTGCTCACACTCATCCTCCCGACACTAACGTCGACCTGCTCACACACATCCCATTCCCGACACTGACCTCGACTTGCTCACACTCATCCCATTACCGACACTAACCTTGACCTGCTCACACTCACCCCGTTCCCAACACTAACCTCGACCTGCTCACACTTATCCTCCCAACACTGACCTCGACCTGCTCACACTCATCCTCCCAACAATAACCTCGACCTGCTCACACTCATCTTCCCAACACTAACTTCGAACTGCTCACACTCATCCACCCGACACTAACCTCGACTTGCTCACACTCATCCCATTCTCGACACTAACCTCGACCTGCTCACACTCATCCCATTCCCGACACTAACCTCGACCTGCTCACACTCATCTTTTCGACCCTAACCTCGACTGCTGACACTCATCCCATTCCCGACACTAACCTCGACCTGCTCACACTCATCCTTCCGACACTAACCTCGACCTGCTCACACTCATCCTCCCGACACTAACCTCGACCTGCTCACACTCATCCTCCCAACACTAACCTCGACCTGCTCACACTCATTCTCCCAACACTGACCTCGACCTGCTCACACTCATCCTCCCCACACGAACCTCGACCTGCTCACACTTATCCCGACACTAACCTCAAAGTGCTCACACTCATCCTCCCGACACTAACCTCGACCTGCTCACACTCATTCTCCCAACACTGACCTCGACCTGCTCACACTCATCCTCCCCACAACAACCTCGACATGCTCACACTCATCCCATTCCCAACACTAACCTCGACCTGCTCACACGCATCCTCCCGACATTAACCTCGACCAGCTCACACTCATCCTCCCGACATTAACCTCGACCTGCTCACACTCATCCTCCCAACACTGACCTCGACCTGCTCACACTCATCCTCCCGACACTAACCTCGACCTGCTCACACTCATCCAGACACTAACCTCGGCCTGCTCACACTCATCCTCCCGACACTAACCTCGACATGCTCACACTCATCCCATTCCCAACACTAACCTCAACCTGCTCACACGCATCCTCCCGACACTAACCTCGACCTGCTCACACTCATCCTTCCGACATTAACCTCGACCTGCTCACACCCATCCTCCCAACTCTGACCTCGACCTGCTCACACTCATCCTCCCAGCACTAACCTCGACCTGCTCACACTCATCCTCCCAACACTAACCTCGACCTGCTCACACTCATCCTCCCGACACTGACCTCGACCTGCTCGCACTCATCCTCCCAACATTGACCTCGACCTGCTCACACTCATCCTCTCAACACTATCCTCGACCTGCTCACAATCATCCTCCCGACACTAACCTCGACCTGCTCACACTCATCCTCCCAACACTGTCCTCAACCTGCTCACACTCATCCCATTCCCGACACTAACCTCGACCTGCTCACATTCACCCTCCCAACACTAACCGCGACCTGCTCACACTCATCCTCCCGACACTAAGCTCGACCTGCTCACACTCATCCCATTCCCGACAATAACCTCGAACTGCTCAAACTCATCCTTCCAACACTAACCTCGACCTGCTCACACACATCCTCCCGACACTAACCTCGACCTGCTCACTCTCATCTTTCCAACACTAACTTTGACCTGCTCACACTCATCCTCCCGATACTAACCTCGACTTGCTCACACTCATCCCATTCTCGACACTAACCTCGACCTGCTCACACTCATCCCATTCCCGACACTAACCTCGACCTGCTCACACTCATCTTTTCGACCCTAACCTCGACTGCTGACACTCATCCCATTCCTGACACTAACCTCGACCTGCTCACACTCAGCCTTCCGACACTAACCTCGACCTGCTCACACTCATCCTCCCGACACTAACCTCGACCTGCTCACACCCATCCTCCCAACACTAACCTCGACCTGCTCACACTCATTCTCCCAACACTAACTTCGACCTGCTCACACTCATCCTCCCGACACTGACCTCGACCTGCTCGCACTCATCCTCCCAACATTGACCTCGACCTGCTCACACTCATCCTCTCAACCTATCCTCGACCTGCTCACAATCATCCTCCCGACACTAACCTTGACCAGCTCACACTCATCCTCTCAACCTATCCTCGACCTGCTCACACTCATTCTCCCAACACTGACCTCGACCTGCTCACACTCGTCCTCCCCACACCAGCCTCGACATGCTCACACTCATCCCATTCCCAACACTAACCTCGACCTGCTCACACGCATCCTCCCGACACTAACCTCGACCTGCTCACACTCATCCTCCTGACATTAACCTCGACCTGCTCACACTCATCCTCCCAACACTGACCTCGACCTGCTCACACTCATCCTCCCGACACTAACCTCGACCTGCTCACCCTCATCCCGACACTAACCTCGGCCTGCTCACACTCACCCTCCCGACACTAACCTCGACATGCTCACACTCATCACATTCCCAACACTAACCTCGACCTGCTCACACGCATCCTCCCGACACTAACCTCGACCTGCTCACACTCATCCTTCCGACATTAACCTCGACCTGCTCACACTCATCCTCCCAACACTGACCTCGACCTGCTCACACTCATCCTCCCGACACTAACCTCGACCTGCTCACACTCATCCCGACACTAACCTCGGCCTGCTCACACTCATCCCATTCCTGACACTAACCTCGACCTGCTCACACTCATCCCGACACTAACCTCGACCTGCTCACACTCATCCTCCCAACACTGACCTCGACCTGCTCACACTCTTCCTCCCGACATTAACCTCGACCTGCTCACACTCATCCTCCCAACACTGACCTCGACCTGCTCACACTCATCCTCCCGACACTAACCTCGACCTGCTCACACTCATCCAGACACTAACCTCGGCCTGCTCACACTCATCCTCCCGACACTAACCTCGACATGCTCACACTCATCCCATTCCCAACACTAACCTCAACCTGCTCACACGCATCCTCCCGACACTAACCTCGACCTGCTCACACTCATCCTTCCGACATTAACCTCGACCTGCTCACACCCATCCTCCCAACTCTGACCTCGACCTGCTCACACTCATCCTCCCAGCACTAACCTCGACCTGCTCACACTCATCCTCCCAACACTAACCTCGACCTGCTCACACTCATCCTCCCGACACTGACCTCGACCTGCTCGCACTCATCCTCCCAACATTGACCTCGACCTGCTCACACTCATCCTCTCAACACTATCCTCGACCTGCTCACAATCATCCTCCCGACACTAACCTCGACCTGCTCACACTCATCCTCCCAACACTGTCCTCAACCTGCTCACACTCATCCCATTCCCGACACTAACCTCGACCTGCTCACATTCACCCTCCCAACACTAACCGCGACCTGCTCACACTCATCCTCCCGACACTAAGCTCGACCTGCTCACACTCATCCCATTCCCGACAATAACCTCGAACTGCTCAAACTCATCCTTCCAATACTAACCTCGACCTGCTCACACACATCCTCCCGACACTAACCTCGACCTGCTCACTCTCATCTTTCCAACACTAACTTTGACCTGCTCACACTCATCCTCCCGATACTAACCTCGACTTGCTCACACTCATCCCATTCTCGACACTAACCTCGACCTGCTCACACTCATCCCATTCCCGACACTAACCTCGACCTGCTCACACTCATCTTTTCGACCCTAACCTCGACTGCTGACACTCATCCCATTCCTGACACTAACCTCGACCTGCTCACACTCAGCCTTCCGACACTAACCTCGACCTGCTCACACTCATCCTCCCGACACTAACCTCGACCTGCTCACACCCATCCTCCCAACACTAACCTCGACCTGCTCACACTCATTCTCCCAACACTAACTTCGACCTGCTCACACTCATCCTCCCGACACTGACCTCGACCTGCTCGCACTCATCCTCCCAACATTGACCTCGACCTGCTCACACTCATCCTCTCAACCTATCCTCGACCTGCTCACAATCATCCTCCCGACACTAACCTTGACCAGCTCACACTCATCCTCTCAACCTATCCTCGACCTGCTCACACTCATTCTCCCAACACTGACCTCGACCTGCTCACACTCGTCCTCCCCACACCAGCCTCGACATGCTCACACTCATCCCATTCCCAACACTAACCTCGACCTGCTCACACGCATCCTCCCGACACTAACCTCGACCTGCTCACACTCATCCTCCTGACATTAACCTCGACCTGCTCACACTCATCCTCCCAACACTGACCTCGACCTGCTCACACTCATCCTCCCGACACTAACCTCGACCTGCTCACCCTCATCCCGACACTAACCTCGGCCTGCTCACACTCACCCTCCCGACACTAACCTCGACATGCTCACACTCATCACATTCCCAACACTAACCTCGACCTGCTCACACGCATCCTCCCGACACTAACCTCGACCTGCTCACACTCATCCTTCCGACATTAACCTCGACCTGCTCACACTCATCCTCCCAACACTGACCTCGACCTGCTCACACTCATCCTCCCGACACTAACCTCGACCTGCTCACACTCATCCCGACACTAACCTCGGCCTGCTCACACTCATCCCATTCCTGACACTAACCTCGACCTGCTCACACTCATCCCGACACTAACCTCGACCTGCTCACACTCATCCTCCCAACACTGACCTCGACCTGCTCACACTCTTCCTCCCGACACTGACCTCGACCTGCTCACACTCATCCCATTCCCGAAAATAACGTCGACCTGCTCACACTCATCATCCCGACATTAACCACGACCTGCTCACACTCATCCTCCCAACACTGACCTCGATCTGCTCACACTCATCCTTCTGACACTAACCTCGACCTGCTCACACTCCTCCCGACACTAACCTCGACCTGCTCACACTCATCCCATTCCCGACACTAACCTCGACCTGCTCACACTCATCCCGACACTAACCTCGACCTGCTCACACTCATCCTGACAATAACCACGACCTGCTCACACTCATCCTCCCAACACTAACCCCGACCTGCTCAAACTCATCCTCCCGACACTAACCTTGACCTGCTCACACTCATCCCGACACTAACCTCGACCGGCTCACACTCATCCTCCCAACATTGACCTCGACCTGCGCACACTCATCCCATTCCTGACACTGACCTCGACCTGCTCACACTCATCCCATTCCCGACACTAACCTCGACCTGCTCACACTCATCTTTTCGACCCTAAACTTGACTGCTGACACTCATCCCATTCCCGACACTAACCTCGACCTGCTCACACTCATCCTTCCGACACTAACCTCGACCTGCTCACACTCATCCTCCCGACACTAACCTCGACCTGCTCACACTCATCCTCCCAACACTAACCTCGACCTGCTCACACTCATTCTCCCAACACTGACCTCGACCTGCTCACACTCTTCCTCCCGACACTGACCTCGACCTGCTCACACTCATCCCATTCCCGAAAATAACGTCGACCTGCTCACACTCATCATCCCGACATTAACCACGACCTGCTCACACTCATCCTCCCAACACTGACCTCGATCTGCTCACACTCATCCTTCTGACACTAACCTCGACCTGCTCACACTCCTCCCGACACTAACCTCGACCTGCTCACACTCATCCTCCCAACACTGACCTCGACCTGCTCAAACACATCCTCCCGACACTAACCTCGACCTGCTCACACTCACCCTCCCGACACTAACGTCGACTTGCTCACACTCATCCCATTCTCGACACTAACCTCGAGCTGCTCACACTCATCCCATTCTCGACTCTAACCTCGACTGCTCACACTCATCCCATTCCCGACAATAACCTCGACCTGCTCACACTCATCCTTCCGACACTAACCTCGACCTGCTCACACTCATCCTCCCGACACTAACCTCGACCTGCTCACCCTCGTCCTCCCAACACTAACCTCGACCTGCTAACACTCATCCTCCCGACACTAACCTCGACTTGCTCACACTGATCCCATTCTCGACACTAACCTCGACCTGCTCACACTCATCCCATTCCCGACACTAACCTCGACCTGCTCACACTCATCTTTTCGACCCTAACCTCGACTGCTCACACTCATCCCATTCCCGACACTAACCTCGACCTGCTCACACTCATCCTTCCGACACTAACCTCGACCTGCTCACACTCATCCTCCCGACACTAACCTCGACCTGCTCACACTCATCCTCCCAACACTAACCTCGACCTGCTCACACTCATTCTCCCAACACTGACCTCGACCTGCTCACACTCATCCTCCCCACACCAACCTCGACATGCTCACACTCATCCCATTCCCAACACTAACCTCGACCTGCTCACACGCATCCTCCCGACACTAACCGCGACCTGCTCACACTCATCCTTCCGACATTAACCTCGACCTGCTCACACCCATCCTCCCAACTCTGACCTCGACCTGCTCACACTCATCCTCCCAGCACTAACCTCGACCTGCTCACACTCATCCTCCCAACACTAACCTCGACCTGCTCACACTCATCCTCCCGACACTGACCTCGACCTGCTCGCACTCATCCTCCCAACATTGACCTCGACCTGCTCACACTCATCCTCTCAACACTATCCTCGACCTGCTCACAATCATCCTCCCGACACTAACCTCGACCTGCTCACACTCATCCTCCCAACACTGACCTCGACTTGCTCACACTCATCCCATTCCCGACACTAACCTCGACCTGCTCACATTCACCCTCCCAACACTAACCGCGACCTGCTCAGACTCATCCTCCCGACACGAACCTCGACCTGCTCACACTCATCCCATTCCCGACAATAACCTCGAACAGCTCAAACTCATCCTTCCAACACTAACCTCGACCTGCTCACACACATCCTCCCGACACTAACCTCGACCTGCTCACACTCATCTTCCCAACACTAACTTTGACCTGCTCACACTCATCCTCCCGACACTAACCTCGACTTGCTCACACTCATCCCATTCTCGACACTAACCTCGACCTGCTCACACTCATCCCATTCCCGACACTAACCTCGACCTGCTCACACTCATCTTTTCGACCCTAACCTCGACTGCTGACACTCATCCCATTCCCGACACTAACCTCGACCTGCTCACACTCATCCTTCCGACACTAACCTCGACCTGCTCACACTCATCCTCCCGACACTAACCTCGACCTGCTCACACTCATCCTCCCAACACTAGCCTCGACCTGCTCACACTCATTCTCCCAACACTAACTTCGACCTGCTCACACTCATCCTCCCGACACTGACCTCGACCTGCTCGCACTCATCCTCCCAACATTGACCTCGACCTGCTCACACTCATCCTCTCAACCTATCCTCGACCTGCTCACAATCATCCTCCCGACACTAACCTTGACCTGCTCACATTCATCCTCCCAACACTGACCTCAACCTGCTCACACTCATCCCATTCCCGACACTAACCTCGACCTGCTCACACTCACCCTCCCAACACTAACCGCGAACTGCTCACACTCATCCTCCCGACACTAACCTCGACCTGCTCACACTCATCCCATTCCCGACAATAACCTCGAACTGCTCACACTCATCCTTCCAACACTAACCTCGACCTGCTCACACTCATCCTCCTGACACTAACCTCGACCTGCTCACACTCATCTTCCCAACACTAACTTCGACCTGCTCACACTCATCCTCCCGACACTAACCTCGACTTGCTCACACTCATCCCATTCCCGACACTAACCTCGACCTGCTCACACTCATCTTTTCGACCCTAAACTTGACTGCTGACACTCATCCCATTCCCGACACTAACCTCGACCTGCTCACACTCATCCTTCCGACACTAACCTCGACCTGCTCACACTCATCCTCCCGACACTAACCTCGACCTGCTCACACTCATCCTCCCAACACAAACCTCGACCTGCTCACACTCATTCTCCCAACACTGACCTCGACCTGCTCACACTGATCCTCCCCACACCAACCTCGACCTGCTCACACTTATCCCGACACTAACCTCAAAGTGCTCACACTCATCCTCCCGACACTAACCTCGACCTGCTCACACACATCCCATTCCCGACACTGAGCTCGACTTGCTCACACTCATCCCATTACCGACACTAACCCCGAACTGCTCACACTCATCCTCCCGACACTGATCCGGACCTGCTCACACTCATCCTCCCGACACTAACCTCGACCTGCTCACACTCATCCTGACACTAACCACGACCTGCTCACACTCATCCTCCCATCACTAACCTCGACCTACTCACACTCATCCTCCCGACACTAACCTCGACCTGCTCACACTCATCCTCCCAACAATAACCTCGACCTGCTCACACTAATCCTCCCAACACTAACCTTGACCTGCTCACACTCACCCGCCCGACACCAACCTCGACCTGCTCACACTCATCTTCCCAACACTAACCTCGAACTGCTCACACTCATCCTCCCAACACTGACCTCGACCTGCTCAAACTCATCCTCCCGACACTAACCTCGACCTGCTCACACTCACCCTCCCGACACTAACGTCGACTTGCTCACACTCATCCCATTCTCGACACTAACCTCGAGCTGCTTACACTCATCCCATTCCCGACACTAACCTCGACCTGCTCACACTCATCTTCTCGACTCTAACCTCGACTGCTCACACTTATCCCATTCCCGACAATAACCTCGACCTGCTCACACTCATCCTTCCGACACTAACCTCGACCTGCTCACACTCATCCTCCCGACACTAACCTCGACCTGCTCACACTCATCCTCCCAACACTAACCTCGACCTGCTAACACTCATCCTCCCAACACTAACCTCGACTTGCTCACACTGATCCCATTCTCGACACTAACCTCGACCTGCTCACACTCATCCCATTCCCGACACTAACCTCGACCTGCTCACACTCATCTTTTCGACCCTAACCTCGACTGCTCACACTCATCCCATTCCCGACACTAACCTCGACCTGCTCACACTCATCCTTCCGACACTAACCTCGACCTGCTCACACTCATCCTCCCGACACTAACCTCGACCTGCTCACACTCATCCTCCCAACACTAACCTCGACCTGCTCACACTCATTCTCCCAACACTGACCTCGACCTGCTCACACTCATCCTCCCCACACCAACCTCGACATGCTCACACTCATCCCATTCCCAACACTAACCTCGACCTGCTCACATGCATCCTCCCGACACTAACCTCGACCTGCTCACACTCATCCTCCTGACATTAACCTCGACCTGCTCACACTCATCCTCCCAACATTGACCTCGACCTGCTCACACTCATCCTCCCGACACTAACCTCGACCTGCTCACACTCATCCCGACACTAACCTCGGCCTGCTCACACTCACCCTCCCGACACTAACCTCGACATGCTCACACTCATCACATTCCCAACACTAACCTCGACCTGCTCACATGCATCCTCCCGACACTCACCTCGACCTGCTCACACTCATCCTTCCGACATTAACCTCGACCTGCTCACACTCATCCTCCCAACACTGACCTCGACCTGCTCACACTCATCCTCCCGACACTAACCTCGACCTGCTCACACTCATCCCGACACTAACCTAGGCCTGCTCACACTCGTCCCATTCCTGACACTAACGTCGACCTGCTCACAATCATCCCGACACTAACCTCGACCTGCTCACACTCATCCTCCCAACACTAACCTCGACCTGCTCACACTCATCCTCCCAACACTGACCTCGACCTGCTCACACTCTTCCTCCCGACACTGACCTCGACCTGCTCACACTCATCCCATTCCCGACAATAACGTCGACCTGCTCACACTCATCATCCCGACATTAACCACGACCTGCTCACACTCATCCTCCCAACACTGACCTCGATCTGCTCACACTCATCCTTCTGACACTAACCTCGACCTGCTCACACTCCTCCCGACACTAACCACGACCTGCTCACACTCATCCCATTCCCGACACTAACCTCGACCTGCTCACACTCATCCCGACACTAACCTCGACCTGCTCACACTCATCCTGACAATAACCACGACCTGCTCACACTCATCCTCCCAACACTAACCCCGACCTGCTCACACTCATCCTCCCGACACTAACCTTGACCTGCTCACACTCATCCCGACACTAACCTCGACCGGCTCACACTCATCCTCCCAACATTGACCTCGACCTGTGCACACTCATCCCATTCCTGACACTGACCTCGACCTGCTCACACTCATCCCATTCCCGACACTAACCTCGACCAGCTCACACTCATCTTTTCGACCCTAAACTTGACTGCTGACACTCATCCCATTCCCGACACTAACCTCGACCTGCTCACACTCATCCTTCCGACACTAACCTCGACCTGCTCACACTCATCCTCCCGACACTAACCTCGACCTGCTCACACACATCCCATTCCCAACACTGAGCTCGACTTGCTCACACTCATCCCATTACCGACACTAACCTCGACCTACTCACACTCATCCTCCCGACACTGATCTCGACCTGCTCACACTCATCCTCCCGACACTAACCTCGACCTGCTCACACTCATCCTGACACTAACCACGACCTGCTCACACTCATCCTCCCAACACTAACCTCGACCTACTCACACTCATCCTCCCGACACTAACCTCGACATGCTCACACTCATCCTCCCAACAATAACCTCGACCTGCTCACACTAATCCTCCCAACACTAACCTTGACCTGCTCACACTCACCCTCCCGACACCAACCTCGAGCTGCTCACACTCATCTTCCCAACACTAACCTCGAACTGCTCACACTCATCCTCCCAACACTGACCTCGACCTGCTCAAACTCATCCTCCCGACACTAACCTCGACCTGCTCACACTCACCCTCCCGACACTAACGTCGACTTGCTCACACTCATCCCATTCTCGACACTAACCTCGAGCTGCTCACACTCATCCCATTCCCGACACTAACCTCGACCTGCTCACACTCATCTTCTCGACTCTAACCTCGACTGCTCACACTCATCCCATTCCCGACAATAACCTCGACCTGCTCACACTCATCCTTCCGACACTAACCTCGACCTGCTCACACTCATCCTCCCGACACTAACCTCGACCTGCTCACACTCATCCTCCCAACACTAACCTCGACCTGCTAACACTCATCCTCCCGACACTAACCTCGACTTGCTCACACTGATCCCATTCTCGACACTAACCTCGACCTGCTCACACTCATCCCATTCCCGACACTAACCTCGACCTGCTCACACTCATCTTTTCGACCCTAACCTCGACTGCTCACACTCATCCCATTCCCGACACTAACCTCGACCTGCTCACACCCATCCTTCCGACACTAACCTCGACCTGCTCACACTCATCCTCCCGACACTAACCTCGACCTGCTCACACTCATCTTCCCAACACTAACCTCGACCTGCTCACACTCATTCTCCCAACACTGACCTCGACCTGCTCACACTCATCCTCCCCACACCAACCTCGACATGCTCACACTCATCCCATTCCCAACACTAACCTCGACCTGCTCACACGCATCCTCCCGACACTAACCTCGACCTGCTCACACTCATCCTCCTGACATTAACCTCGACCTGCTCACACTCATCCTCCCAACACTGACCTCGACCTGCTCACACTCATCCTCCCGACACTAACCTCGACCTGCTCACACTCATCCCGACACTAACCTCGGCCTGCTCACACTCATCCTCCCGACACTAACCTCGACATGCTCACACTCATCACATTCCCAACACTAACCTCGACCTGCTCACACGCATCCTCCCGACACTAACCTCGACCTGCTCACACTCATCCTTCTGACATTAACCTCGACCTGCTCACACTCATCCTCCCAACACTGACCTCGACCTGCTCACACTCATCCTCCCGACACTAACCTCGACCTGCTCACACTCATCCCGACACTAACCTCGGCCTGCTCACACTCATCCCATTCCTGACACTAACCTCGACCTGCTCACACTCATCCCGACACTAACCTCGACCTGCTCACACTCATCCTCCCAACACTAACCTCGACCTGCTCACACTCATCCTCCCAACACTGACCTCGACCTGCTCACACTCTTCCTCCCGACACTGACCTCGACCTGCTCACACTCATCCCATTCCCGACAATAACGTCGACCTGCTCACACTCATGCTCCTGACAATAACCTCGACCTGCTCACACTCATCCTCCCAACACTGACCTCGATCTGCTCACACTCATCCTTCTGACACTAACCTCGACCTGCTCACACTCCTCCCGACACTAACCTCGACCTGCTCACACTCATCCCATTCCCGACACTAACCTCGACCTGCTCACACTCATCCCGACACTCACCTCGACCTGCTCACACTCATCCTGACAATAACCACGACCTGCTCACACTCATCCTCCCAACACTAACCCCGACCTGCTCACACTCATCCTCCCGACACTAACCTTGACCTGCTCACACTCATCCCGACACTAACCTCGACCGGCTCACACTCATCCTCCCAACATTGACCTCGACCTGCGCACACTCATCCCATTCCTGACACTGACCTCGACCTGCTCACACTCATCCTCCTGACACTGACCTCGACCTGCTCACACTCATCCTCCCGACACTAACCGCGACCTGCTCACACTCATCCCATTCCCGACACTAACCTCGACCTGCTCACACGCATCCTCCTGACACTAAGCTCGACCTGCTCACACTCATTCTCCTGACATTAACCTTGAGCTGCTCACACGCATCCCATTTCCGACACTAACCTCGACCTGCACACACTCATCCTCCCGACATTAACCACGATCTGCTCATACTCATCCTCCCAACACTGACCTCGACCTGCTCACACTCATCCTCCCGACACTAACCTCGACCTGCTCACACTCATCCGAACAGTAACCTCAGCCTGTTCACACTAATCCCATTCCCGACACTAACCTCGACCTGCTCACACTCATCCCGACACTAACCTCGACCTGCTCACACTCATCCTCCCAACACTAACCTCGACCTGCTCACACTCATCCTCCCAACACTGACCTCGACCTGCTCACACTCTTCCTCCCGACACTGACCTCGACCTGCTCACACTCATCCCATTCCCGACAGTAACGTCGACCTGCTCACACTCATGCTCCTGACAATAACCTCGACCTGCTCACACTCATCCTCCCAACACTGACCTCGAGCTGCTCACACTCATCCTTCTGACACTAACCTCGACCTGCTCACACTCCTCCCGACACTAACCTTGACCTGCTCACACTCATCCCATTCCTGACACTAACCTCGACCTGCTCACTCATCCCGCCACTAACCTCGAGCTGCTCACACTCATCCACCCAACACTAACCTCGTCCTGCTCACACTCATCCTCCCGACACTAACCTCGACCTGCTCACACTCATCCTCCCGACACTGACCTCGACCTGCTCACACTCACCCTCGCAACATTGACCTCGAACTGCTCACACTCATCCTCTCAACATTAACCTCAACCTGCTCACACTCATCCTCCCAACACTGACCTCAGCCTGCTCACACTCATCCCATTACCGACACTAACCTCGACCTGCTCACACTCATCCTCCCGACACTGATCTCGACCTGCTCACACTCATCCTCCCGACACTAACCTCGACCTGCTCACACTCATCCTGAAACTAACCACGACCTGCTCACACTCATCCTCCCAACACTAACCTCGACCTACTCACACTCATCCTCCCGACACTAACCTCGACATGCTCACACTCATCCTCCCAACAATAACCTCGACCTGCTCACACTAATCCTCCCAACACTAACCTTGACCTGCTCACACTCACCCTCCCGACACCAACCTCGAGCTGCTCACACTCATCTTCCCAACACTAACCTCGAACTGCTCACACTCATCCTCCCGACACTAACCTCGACATGCTCACACTCATCACATTCCCAACACTAACCTCGACCTGCTCACACGCATCCTCCCGACACTAACCTCGACCTGCTCACACTCATCCTTCTGACATTAACCTCGACCTGCTCACACTCATCCTCCCAACACTGACCTCGACCTGCTCACACTCATCCTCCCGACACTAACCTCGACCTGCTCACACTCATCCCGACACTAACCTCGGCCTGCTCACACTCATCCCATTCCTGACACTAACCTCGACCTGCTCACACTCATCCCAACACTAACCTCGACCTGCTCACACTCATCCTCCCAACACTAACCTCGACCTGCTCACACTCATCCTCCCAACACTGACCTCGACCTGCTCACACTCTTCCTCCCGACACTGACCTCGACCTGCTCACACTCATCCCATTCCCGACAATAACGTCGACCTGCTCACACTCATGCTCCTGACAATAACCTCGACCTGCTCACACTCATCCTCCCAACACTGACCTCGATCTGCTCACACTCATCCTTCTGACACTAACCTCGACCTGCTCACACTCCTCCCGACACTAACCTCGACCTGCTCACACTCATCCCATTCCCGACACTAACCTCGACCTGCTCACACTCATCCCGACACTCACCTCGACCTGCTCACACTCATCCTGACAATAACCACGACCTGCTCACACTCATCCTCCCAACACTAACCCCGACCTGCTCACACTCATCCTCCCGACACTAACCTTGACCTGCTCACACTCATCCCGACACTAACCTCGACCGGCTCACACTCATCCTCCCAACATTGACCTCGACCTGCGCACACTCATCCCATTCCTGACACTGACCTCGACCTGCTCACACTCATGCTCCCGACACTGACCTCGACCTGCTCACACTCATCCTCCCGACACTAACCGCGACATGCTCACACTCATCCCATTCCCGACACTAACCTCGACCTGCTCACACGCATCCTCCTGACACTAACCTCGACCTGCTCACACTCATTCTCCCGACATTAACCTTGAGCTGCTCACACGCATCCCATTTCCGACACTAACCTCGACCTGCACACACTCATCCTCCCGACATTAACCACGACCTGCTCATACTCATCCTCCCAACACTGACCTCGACCTGCTCACACTCATCCTCCCGACACTAACCTCGACCTGCTCACACTCATCCCAACAGTAACCTCAGCCTGTTCACACTAATCCCATTCCCGACACTAACCTCGACCTGCTCACACTCATCCCGACACTAACCTCGACCTGCTCACACTCATCCTCCCAACACTAACCTCGACCTGCTCACACTCATCCTCCCAACACTGACCTCGACCTGCTCACACTCTTCCTCCCGACACTGACCTCGACCTGCTCACACTCATCCCATTCCCGACACTAACGTCGACCTGCTCACACTCATGCTCCTGACAATAACCTCGACCTGCTCACACTCATCCTCCCAACACTGACCTCGAGCTGCTCACACTCATCCTTCTGACACTAACCTCGACCTGCTCACACTCCTCCCGACACTAACCTTGACCTGCTCACACTCATCCCATTCCTGACACTAACCTCGACCTGCTCCCTCATCCCGCCACTAACCTCGAGCTGCTCACACTCATCCGCCCAACACTAACCTCGTCCTGCTCACACTCATCCTCCCGACACTAACCTCGACCTGCTCACACTCATCCTCCCGACACTGACCTCGACCTGCTCACACTCACCCTCGCAACATTGACCTCGAACTGCTCACACTCATCCTCTCAACATTAACCTCAACCTGCTCACACTCATCCTCCCAACACTGACCTCAGCCTGCTCACACTCATCCCATTCCCGACACTAACCTCGACCTGCTCATACTCACCCTCCCAACACTAACCGCGACCTGCTCACACTCATCCTCCCGACACTAACCTCGACCTGCTCACACTCATCCTCCCAACAATAACCTCGACCTACTCACACTAATCCTCCCAACACTAACCTTGACCTGCTCACACTCTCCCTCCCGACACCAACCTCGACCTGCTCACACTCATCTTCCCAACACTAACCTCGAACTGCTCACACTCATCCTCCCAACACTGACCTCGACCTGCTCAAACTCATCCTCCCGACACTAACCTCGACCTGCTCACACTCACCCTCCCGACACTAACGTCGACTTGCTCACACTCATCCCATTCTCGACACTAACCTCGAGCTGCTCACACTCATCCCATTCCCGACACTAACCTCGACCTGCTCACACTCATCTTCTCGACTCTAACCTCGACTGCTCACACTCATCCCATTCCCGACAATAACCTCGACCTGCTCACACTCATCCTTCCGACACTAACCTCGACCTGCTCACACTCATCCTCCCGACACTAACCTCGACCTGCTCACACTCATCCTCCCAACACTAACCTCGACCTGCTAACACTCATCCTCCCGACACTAACATCGACTTGCTCACACTGATCCCATTCTCGACACTAACCTCGACCTGCTCACACTCATCCCATTCCCGACACTAACCTCGACCTGCTCACACTCATCTTTTCGACCCTAACCTCGACTGCTCACACTCATCCCATTCCCGACATTAACCTCGACCTGCTCACACTCATCCTTCCGACACTAACCTCGACCTGCTCACACTCATCCTCCCGACACTAACCTCGACCTGCTCACACTCATCCTCCCAACACTAACCTCGACCTGCTCACTCTCATTCTCCCAACACTGACCTCGACCTGCTCACACTCATCCCATTCCCGACAATAACGTCGACCTGCTCACACTCATGCTCCTGACAATAACCTCGACCTGCTCACACTCATCCTCCCAACACTAACCTCGACCTGCTCACACTCATCCTCCCAACACTAACCTCGACCTGCTCACACTCATTCTCCCAACACTGACCTCGACCTGCTCACACTCATCCACCCCACACCAACCTCGACCTGCTCACACTTATCCCGACACTAACCTCGACCTGCTCACACTCATTCTCCCGACATTAACCTCGACCTGCTCACACTCATCCCATTCCCGACAATAACCTCGATCTGCTCACACTCATCCTCTCGACACTAACGTCGACCTGCTCACACACATCCCATTCCCGACACTGACCTCGACTTGCTCACACTCATCCCATTACCGACACTAACCTTGACCTGCTCACACTCACCCCGTTCCCAACACTAACCTCGACCTGCTCACACTTATCCTCCCAACACTGACCTCGACCTGCTCACACTCATCCTCCCAACAATAACCTCGACCTGCTCACACTCATCTTCCCAACACTAACTTCGAACTGCTCACACTCATCCACCCGACACTAACCTCGACTTGCTCACACTCATCCCATTCTCGACACTAACCTCGACCTGCTCACACTCATCCCATTCCCGACACTAACCTCGACCTGCTCACACTCATCTTTTCGACCCTAACCTCGACTGCTGACACTCATCCCATTCCCGGCACTAACCTCGACCTGCTCACACTCATCCTTCCGACACTAACCTCGACCTGCTCACACTCATCCTCCCGACACTATCCTCGACCTGCTCACACTCATTCTCCCAACACTGACCTCGACCTGCTCACACTCATCCTCCCCACACGAACCTCGACCTGCTCACACTTATCCCGACACTAACCTCAAAGTGCTCACACTCATCCTCCCGACACTAACCTCGACCTGCTCACACTCATTCTCCCAACACTGACCTCGACCTGCTCACACTCATCCTCCCCACAACAACCTCGACATGCTCACACTCATCCCATTCCCAACACTAACCTCGACCTGCTCACACGCATCCTCCCGACATTAACCTCGACCAGCTCACACTCATCCTCCCGACATTAACCTCGACCTGCTCACACTCATCCTCCCAACACTGACCTCGACCTGCTCACACTCATCCTCCCGACACTAACCTCGACCTGCTCACACTCATCCAGACACTAACCTCGGCCTGCTCACACTCATCCTCCCGACACCAACCTCGACATGCTCACACTCATCCCATTCCCAACACTAACCTCAACCTGCTCACACGCATCCTCCCGACACTAACCTCGACCTGCTCACACTCATCCTTCCGACATTAACCTCGACCTGCTCACACCCATCCTCCCAACTCTGACCTCGACCTGCTCACACTCATCCTCCCAGCACTAACCTCGACCTGCTCACACTCATCCTCCCAACACTAACCTCGACCTGCTCACACTCATCCTCCCGACACTGACCTCGACCTGCTCGCACTCATCCTCCCAACATTGACCTCGACCTGCTCACACTCATCCTCTCAACACTATCCTCGACCTGCTCACACTCATCCTCCCGACACTAACCTCGACCTGCTCACACTCATCCTCCCAACACTAACCGCGACCTGCTCACACTCATCCTCCCGACACTAAGCTCGACCTGCTCACACTCATCCCATTCCCGACAATAACCTCGAACTGCTCAAACTCATCCTTCCAACACTAACCTCGACCTGCTCACACACATCCTCCCGACACTAACCTCGACCTGCTCACTCTCATCTTCCCAACACTAACTTTGACCTGCTCACACTCATCCTCCCGATACTAACCTCGACTTGCTCACACTCATCCCATTCTCGACACTAACCTCGACCTGCTCACACTCATCCCATTCCCGACACTAACCTCGACCTGCTCACACTCATCTTTTCGACCCTAACCTCGACTGCTGACACTCATCCCATTCCTGACACTAACCTCGACCTGCTCACACTCAGCCTTCCGACACTAACCTCGACCTGCTCACACTCATCCTCCCGACACTAACCTCGACCTGCTCACACCCATCCTCCCAACACTAACCTCGACCTGCTCACACTCATTCTCCCAACACTAACTTCGACCTGCTCACACTCATCCTCCCGACACTGACCTCGACCTGCTCGCACTCATCCTCCCAACATTGACCTCGACCTGCTCACACTCATCCTCTCAACCTATCCTCGACCTGCTCACAATCATCCTCCCGACACTAACCTTGACCTGCTCACACTCATCCTCTCAACCTATCCTCGACCTGCTCACACTCATTCTCCCAACACTGACCTCGACCTGCTCACACTCATCCTCCCCACACCAGCCTCGACATGCTCACACTCATCCCATTCCCAACACTAACCTCGACCTGCTCACACGCATCCTCCCGACACTAACCTCGACCTGCTCACACTCATCCTCCTGACATTAACCTCGACCTGCTCACACTCATCCTCCCAACACTGACCTCGACCTGCTCACACTCATCCTCCCGACACTAACCTCGACCTGCTCACCCTCATCCCGACACTAACCTCGGCCTGCTCACACTCACCCTCCCGACACTAACCTCGACAAGCTCACACTCATCACATTCCCAACACTAACCTCGACCTGCTCACACGCATCCTCCCGACACTAACCTCGACCTGCGCACACTCATCCTTCCGACATTAACCTCGACCTGCTCACACTCATCCTCCCAACACTGACCTCGACCTGCTCACACTCATCCTCCCGACACTAACCTCGACCTGCTCACACTCATCCCGACACTAACCTCGGCCTGCTCACACTCATCCCATTCCTGACACTAACCTCGACCTGCTCACACTCATCCCGACACTAACCTCGACCTGCTCACACTCATCCTCCCAACACTAACCTCGACCTGCTCACACTCATCCTCCCAACACTGACCTCGACCTGCTCACACTCTTCCTCCCGACACTGACCTCGACCTGCTCACACTCATCCCATTCCCGAAAATAACGTCGACCTGCTCACACTCATCATCCCGACATTAACCACGACCTGCTCACACTCATCCTCCCAACACTGACCTCGATCTGCTCACACTCATCCTTCTGACACCAACCTCGAGCTGCTCACACTCCTCCCGACACTAACCTCGACCTGCTCACACTCATCCCATTCCCGACACTAACCTCGACCTGCTCACACTCATCCCGACACTAACCTCGACCTGCTCACACTCATCCTGACAATAACCACGACCTGCTCACACTCATCCTCCCAACACTAACCCCGACCTGCTCACACTCATCCTCCCGACACTAACCTTGACCTGCTCACACTCATCCCGACACTAACCTCGACCGGCTCACACTCATCCTCCCAACATTGACCTCGACCTGCGCACACTCATCCCATTCCTGACACTGACCTCGACCTGCTCACACTCATCCCATTCCCGACACTAACCTCGACCTGCTCACACTCATCTTTTCGACCCTAAACTTGACTGCTGACACTCATCCCATTCCCGACACGAACCTCGACCTGCTCACACTCATCCTTCCGACACTAACCTCGACCTGCTCACACTCATCCTCCCGACACTAACCTCGACCTGCTCACACTCATCCTCCCAACACTAACCTCGACCTGCTCACACTCATTCTCCCAACACTGACCTCGACCTGCTCACACTCATCCTCCCCACACCAACCTCGACCTGCTCACACTTATCCCGACACTAACCTCAAAGTGCTCACACTCATCCTCCCGACACTAACCTCAACCTGCTCACACTCACCCATTCCCAACAATAACCACGATCTGCTCACACTCACCCTCCCGACACTAACCTCGACCTGCTCACACACATCCCATTCCCGACACTGAGCTCGACTTGCTCACACTCATCCCATTACCGACACTAACCTCGACCTGCTCACACTCATCCTCCCGACACTGATCTCGACCTGCTCACACTCATCCTCCCGACACTAACCTCGACCTGCTCACACTCATCCTGACACTAACCACGACCTGCTCACACTCATCCTCCCAACACTAACCTTGACCTGCTCACACTCACCCTCCCGACACCAACCTCGACCTGCTCACACTCATCTTCCCAACACTAACCTCGAACTGCTCACACTCATCCTCCCAACACTGACCTCGACCTGCTGAAACTCATCCTCCCGACACTAACCTCGACCTGCTCACACTCACCCTCCCGACACTAACGTCGACTTGCTCACACTCATCCCATTCTCGACACTAACCTCGAGCTGCTCACACTCATCCCATTCCCGACACTAACCTCGACCTGCTCACACTCATTTCTCGACTCTAACCTCGACTGCTCACACTCATCCCATTCCCGACAATAACCTCGACCTGCTCACACTCATCCTTCCGACACTAACCTCGACCTGCTCACACTCATCCTCCCGACACTAACCTCGACCTGCTCACACTCATCCTCCCAACACTAACCTCGACCTGCTCACAATCATCCTCCCGACACTAACCTCGACCTGCTCACACTCATCCTCCCAACACTGACCTCAACCTGCTACACTCATCCCATTCCCGACACTAACCTCGACCTGCTCACACTCATCCTCCCAACACTGACCTCAACCTGCTCACACTCATCCCATTCCCGACACTAACCTCGACCTGCTCACATTCACCCTCCCAACACTAACCGCGACCTGCTCACACTCATCCTCCCGACACTAAGCTCGACCTGCTCACACTCATCCCATTCCCGACAATAACCTCGAACTGCTCAAACTCATCCTTCCAACACTAACCTCGACCTGCTCACACACATCCTCCCGACACTAACCTCGACTTGCTCACTCTCATCTTCCCAACACTAACTTTGACCTGCTCACACTCATCCTCCCGATACTAACCTCGACTTGCTCACACTCATCCCATTCTCGACACTAACCTCGACCTGCTCACACTCATCCCATTCCCGACACTAACCTCGACCTGCTCACACTCATCTTTTCGACCCTAACCTCGACTGCTGACACTCATCCCATTCCTGACACTAACCTCGACCTGCTCACACTCAGCCTTCCGACACTAACCTCGACCTGCTCACACACATCCTCCCGACACTAACCTCGACCTGCTCACACCCATCCTCCCAACACTAACCTCGACCTGCTCACACTCATTCTCCCAACACTAACTTCGACCTGCTCACACTCATCCTCCCGACACTGACCTCGACCTGCTCGCACTCATCCTCCCAACATTGACCTCGACCTGCTCACACTCATCCTCTCAACCTATCCTCGACCTGCTCACAATCATCCTCCCGACACTAACCTTGACCTGCTCACACTCATCCTCTCAACCTATCCTCGACCTGCTCACACTCATTCTCCCAACACTGACCTCGACCTGCTCACACTCATCCTCCCCACACCAACCTCGACATGCTCACACTCATCCCATTCCCAACACTAACCTCGACCTGCTCACACGCATCCGCCCGACACTAACCTCGACCTGCTCACACTCATCCTCCTGACATTAACCTCGACCTGCTCACACTCATCCTCCCAACACTGACCTCGACCTGCTCACACTCATCCTCCCGACACTAACCTCGACCTGCTCACCCTCATCCCGACACTAACCTCGGCCTGCTCACACTCACCCTCCCGACACTAACCTCGACATGCTCACACTCATCACATTCCCAACACTAACCTCGACCTGCTCACACGCATCCTCCCGACACTAACCTCGACCTGCTCACACTCATCCTTCCGACATTAACCTCGACCTGCTCACACTCATCCTCCCAACACTGACCTCGACCTGCTCACACTCATCCTCCCGACACTAACCTCGACCTGCTCACACTCATCCCGACACTAACCTCGACCTGCTCACACTCATCCTCCCGACACTAACCTCGACCTGCTCACACTCATCCTGACACTAACCACGACCTGCTCACACTCATCCTCCCAACACTAACCTTGACCTGCTCACACTCACCCTCCCGACACCAACCTCGACCTGCTCACACTCATCTTCCCAACACTAACCTCGAACTGCTCACACTCATCCTCCCAACACTGACCTAGACCTGCTGAAACTTATCCTCCCGACACTAACGTCGACTTGCTCACACTCATCCCATTCTCGACACTAACCTCGAGCTGCTCACACTCATCCCATTCCCGACACTAACCTCGACCTGCTCACACTCATTTCTCGACTCTAACCTCGACTGCTCACACTCATCCCATTCCCGACAATAACCTCGACCTGCTCACACTCATCCTTCCGACACTAACCTCGACCTGCTCACACTCATCCTCCCGACACTAACCTCGACCTGCTCACACTCATCCTCCCAACACTAACCTCGACCTGCTCACAATCATCCTCCCGACACTAACCTCGACCTGCTCACACTCATCCTCCCAACACTGACCTCAACCTGCTACACTCATCCCATTCCCGACACTAACCTCGACCTGCTCACACTCATCCTCCCAACACTGACCTCAACCTGCTCACACTCATCCCATTCCCGACACTAACCTCGACCTGCTCACATTCACCCTCCCAACACTAACCGCGACCTGCTCACACTCATCCTCCCGACACTAAGCTCGACCTGCTCACACTCATCCCATTCCCGACAATAACCTCGAACTGCTCAAACTCATCCTTCCAACACTAACCTCGACCTGCTCACACACATCCTCCCGACACTAACCTCGACTTGCTCACTCTCATCTTCCCAACACTAACTTTGACCTGCTCACACTCATCCTCCCGATACTAACCTCGACTTGCTCACACTCATCCCATTCTCGACACTAACCTCGACCTGCTCACACTCATCCCATTCCCGACACTAACCTCGACCTGCTCACACTCATCTTTTCGACCCTAACCTCGACTGCTGACACTCATCCCATTCCTGACACTAACCTCGACCTGCTCACACTCAGCCTTCCGACACTAACCTCGACCTGCTCACACACATCCTCCCGACACTAACCTCGACCTGCTCACACCCATCCTCCCAACACTAACCTCGACCTGCTCACACTCATTCTCCCAACACTAACTTCGACCTGCTCACACTCATCCTCCCGACACTGACCTCGACCTGCTCGCACTCATCCTCCCAACATTGACCTCGACCTGCTCACACTCATCCTCTCAACCTATCCTCGACCTGCTCACAATCATCCTCCCGACACTAACCTTGACCTGCTCACACTCATCCTCTCAACCTATCCTCGACCTGCTCACACTCATTCTCCCAACACTGACCTCGACCTGCTCACACTCATCCTCCCCACACCAACCTCGACATGCTCACACTCATCCCATTCCCAACACTAACCTCGACCTGCTCACACGCATCCGCCCGACACTAACCTCGACCTGCTCACACTCATCCTCCTGACATTAACCTCGACCTGCTCACACTCATCCTCCCAACACTGACCTCGACCTGCTCACACTCATCCTCCCGACACTAACCTCGACCTGCTCACCCTCATCCCGACACTAACCTCGGCCTGCTCACACTCACCCTCCCGACACTAACCTCGACATGCTCACACTCATCACATTCCCAACACTAACCTCGACCTGCTCACACGCATCCTCCCGACACTAACCTCGACCTGCTCACACTCATCCTTCCGACATTAACCTCGACCTGCTCACACTCATCCTCCCAACACTGACCTCGACCTGCTCACACTCATCCTCCCGACACTAACCTCGACCTGCTCACACTCATCCCGACACTAACCTCGGCCTGCTCACACTCATCCCATTCCTGACACTAACCTCGACCTGCTCACACTCATCCCGACACTAACCTCGACCTGCTCACACTCATCCTCCCAACACTAACCTCGACCTGCTCACAATCATCCTCCCAACACTGACCTCGACCTGCTCACACTCTTCCTCCCGACACTGACCTCGACCTGCTCACACTCATCCCATTCCCGAAAATAACGTCGACCTGCTCACACTCATCATCCCGACATTAACCACGACCTGCTCACACTCATCCTCCCAACACTGACCTCGATCTGCTCACACTCATCCTTCTGACACTAACCTCGACCTGCTCACACTCCTCCCGACACTAACCTCGACCTGCTCACACTCATCCCATTCCCGACACTAACCTCGACCTGCTCACACTCATCCCGACACTAACCTCGACCTGCTCACACTCATCCTGACAATAACCACGACCTGCTCACACTCATCCTCCCAACACTAACCCCGACCTGCTCACACTCATCCTCCCGACACTAACCTTGACCTGCTCACACTCATCCCGACACTAACCTCGACCGGCTCACACTCATCCTCCCAACATTGACCTCGACCTGCGCACACTCATCCCATTCCTGACACTGACCTCGACCTGCTCACACTCATCCCATTCCCGACACTAACCTCGACCTGCTCACACTCATCTTTTCGACCCTAAACTTGACTGCTGACACTCATCCCATTCCCGACACTAACCTCGACCTGCTCACACTCATCCTTCCGACACTAACCTCGACCTGCTCACACTCATCCTCCCGACACTAACCTCGACCTGCTCACACTCATCCTCCCAACACTAACCTCGACCTGCTCACACTCATTCTCCCAACACTGACCTCGACCTGCTCACACTCATCCTCCCCACACCAACCTCGACCTGCTCACACTTATCCCGACACTAACCTCAAAGTGCTCACACTCATCCTCCCGACACTAACCTCAACCTGCTCACACTCATCCCATTCCCAACAATAACCACGAGCTGCTCACACTCACCCTCCCGACACTAACCTCGACCTGCTCACACACATCCCATTCCCGACACTGAGCTCGACTTGCTCACACTCATCCCATTACCGACACTAACCTCGACCTGCTCACACTCATCCTCCCGACACTGATCTCGAACTGCTCACACTCATCCTCCCGACACTAACCTCGACCTGCTCACACTCATCCTGACACTAACCACGACCTGCTCACACTCATCCTCCCAACACTAACCTCGACCTACTCACAATCATCCTCCCAACACTAACCTCGACCTGCTCACACGCATCCTCCCGACACTAACCTCGACCTGCTCACACTCATCCTTCCGACATTAACCTCGACCTGCTCACACTCATCCTCCCAACACTGACCTCGACCTGCTCACACTCATCCTCCCGACACTAACCTCGACCTGCTCACACTCATCCCGACACTAACCTCGGCCTGCTCACACTCATCCCATTCCTGACACTAACCTCGACCTGCTCACACTCATCCCGACACTAACCTCGACCTGCTCACACTCATCCTCCCAACACTAACCTCGACCTGCTCACACTCATCCTCCCAACACTGACCTCGACCTGCTCACACTCTTCCTCCCGACACTGACCTCGACCTGCTCACACTCATCCCATTCCCGAAAATAACGTCGACCTGCTCACACTCATCATCCCGACATTAACCACGACCTGCTCACACTCATCCTCCCAACACTGACCTCGACCTGCTCACACTCATCCTTCTGACACTAACCTCGACCTGCTCACACTCCTCCCGACATTAACCTCGACCTGCTCACACTCATCCCATTCCCGACACTAACCTCGACCTGCTCACACTCATCCCGACACTAACCTCGACCTGCTCACACTCATCCTGACAATAACCACGACCTGCTCACACTCATCCTCCCAACACTAACCCCGACCTGCTCACACTCATCCTCCCGACACTAACCTTGACCTGCTCACACTCATCCCGACACTAACCTCGACCGGCTCACACTCATCCTCCCAACATTGACCTCGACCTGCGCACACTCATCCCATTCCTGACACTGACCTCGACCTGCTCACACTCATCCCATTCCCGACACTAACCTCGACCTGCTCACACTCATCTTTTCGACCCTAAACTTGACTGCTGACACTCATCCCATTCCCGACACTAACCTCGACCTGCTCACACTCATCCTTCCGACACTAACCTCGACCTGCTCACACTCATCCTCCCGACACTAACCTCGACCTGCTCACACTCATCCTCCCAACACTAACCTCGACCTGCTCACACTCATTCTCCCAACACTGACCTCGACCTGCTCACACTCATCCTCCCCACACCAACCTCGACCTGCTCACACTTATCTCGACACTAACCTCAAAGTGCTCACACTCATCCTCCCGACACTAACCTCAACCTGCTCACACTCACCCATTCCCAACAATAACCACGATCTGCTCACACTCACCCTCCCGACACTAACCTCGACCTGCTCACACACATCCCATTCCCGACACTGAGCTCGACTTGCTCACACTCATCCCATTACCGACACTAACCTCGACCTGCTCACACTCATCCTCCCGACACTGATCTCGACCTGCTCACACTCATCCTCCCGACACTAACCTCGACCTGCTCACACTCATCCTGACACTAACCACGATCTGCTCACACTCATCCTCCCAACACTAACCTCGACCTACTCACAATCATCCTCCCAACACTAACCTCGACCTGCTCACACTCATCCTCCCAACAATAACCTCTACCTGCTCACACTAATCCTCCCAACACTAACCTTGACCTGCTCACACTCACCCTCCCGACACCAACCTCGACCTGCTCACACTCATCTTCCCAACACTAACCTCGAACTGCTCACACTCATCCTCCCAACACTGACCTCGACCTGCTCAAACTCATCCTCCCGACACGAACCTCGACCTGCTCACACTCACCCTCCCGACACTAACGTCGACCTGCTCACACTCATCTTCTCGACTCTAACCTCGACTGCTCACAGTCATCCCATTCCCGACAATAACCTCGACCTGCTCACACTCATCCTTCCGACACTAACCTCGACCTGCTCACACTCATCCTCCCGACACTAAACTCGACCTGCTCACACTCATCCTCCCAACACTAACCTCGACCTGCTAACACTCATCCTCCCGACACTAACCTCGACTTGCTCACACTGATCCCATTCTCGACACTAACCTCGACCTGCTCACACTCATCCCATTCCCGACACTAACCTCGACCTGCTCACACTCATCTTTTCGACCCTAACCTCGACTGCTCACACTCATCCCATTCCCGACACTAACCTCGACCTGCACACACCCATCCTCCCGACACTAACCTCGACCTGCTCACACTCATCCTCCCAACACTAACCTCGACCTGCTCACACTCATTCTCCCAACACTGACCTCGACCTGCTCATACTCATCCTCCCCACCCCAATCTCGACATGCTCACACTCATCCCATTCCCAACACTAACCTCGACCTGCTCACACGCATCCTCCCGACACTAACCTCCACCTGCTCACACTCATCCTCCTGACATTAACCTCGACCTGCTCACACTCATCCTCCCAACACTGACCTCGACCTGCTCACACTCATCCTCCCGACACTAACCTCGACCTGCTCACACTCATCCCGACACTAACCTCGGCCTGCTCACACTCATCCTCCCGACACTAACCTCGACATGCTCACACTCATCACATTCCCAACACTAACCTCGACCTGCTCACACGCATCCTCCCGACACTAACCTCGACCTGCTCACACTCATCCTTCCGACATTAACCTCGACCTGCTCACACTCATCCTCCCAACGCTGACCTCGACCTGCTCACACTCATCCTCCCGACACTAACCTCGACCTGCTCACACTCATGCCGACACTACTTCGGCCTGCTCACACTCATCCCATTCCTGACACTAACCTCGACCTGCTCACTCTCATCCCGACACTAACCTCGACCTGCTCACACTCTTCCTCCCAACACTAACCTCGACCTGCTCACACTCATCCTCCCAACACTGACCTCGCCCTGCTCACACTCTTCCTCCCGACACTGACCTCGGCCTGCTCACACTCATCCCATTCCCGACAATAACGTCGACCTGCTCACACTCATGCTCCTGACAATAACCTCGACCTGCTCACACTCATCCTCCCAACACTGACGTCGATCTGCTCACTCTCATCCTTCTGACACTAACCTCGACCTGCTCACACTCCTCCCGACACTAACCTCGACCTGCTCACACTCATCCCATTCCCGACACTAACCTCGACCTGCTCACACTCATCCCGACACTAACCTCGACCTGCTCACACTCATCCTGACAATAACCACGACCTGCTCACACTCATCCTCCCAACACTAACCCCGACCTGCTCACACTCATCCTACCGACACTAACCTTGACCTGCTCACACTCATCCCGACACTAACCTCGACCGGCTCACACTCATCCTCCCAACATTGACCTCGACCTGCGCACTCTCATCCCATTCCTGACACTGACCTCGACCTGCTCACACTCATCCTCCCGACACTGACCTCGACCTGCTCACACTCATCCTCCCGACACTAACCGCGACATGCTCACACTCATCCCATTCCCGACACTAACCTCGACCTGCTCACACGCATCCTCCTGACACTAACCTCGACCTGCTCACACTCATTCTCCCGACATTTACCTTGAGCTGCTCACACGCATCCCATTTCCGACACTAACCTCGACCTGCACACACTCATCCTCCCGACATTAACCACGACCTGCTCATACTCATCCTCCCAACACTGACCTCGACCTGCTCACACTCATCCTCTCGACACTAACCTCGGCATGCTCACACTCATCCCAACAGTAACCTCAGCCTGTTCACACTAATCCCATTCCCGACACTAACCTCGACCTGCTCACACTCATCCCGACACTAACCTCGACCTGCTCACACTCATCCTCCCAACACTAACCTCGACCTGCTCACACTCATCCTCCCGACACTAACCTCGACCTGCTCACACTCATCCTCCCGACACTAAACTCGACCTGCTCACACTCATCCTCCCAACACTAACCTCGACCTGCTAACACTCATCCTCCCGACACTAACCTCGACTTGCTCACACTGATCCCATTCTCGACACTAACCTCGACCTGCTCACACTCATCCCATTCCCGACACTAACCTCGACCTGCTCACACTCATCTTTTCGACCCTAACCTCGACTGCTCACACTCATCCCATTCCCGACACTAACCTCGACCTGCACACACCCATCCTCCCGACACTAACCTCGACCTGCTCACACTCATCCTCCCAACACTAACCTCGACCTGCTCACACTCATTCTCCCAACACTGACCTCGACCTGCTCATACTCATCCTCCCCACCCCAATCTCGACATGCTCACACTCATCCCATTCCCAACACTAACCTCGACCTGCTCACACGCATCCTCCCGACACTAACCTCCACCTGCTCACACTCATCCTCCTGACATTAACCTCGACCTGCTCACACTCATCCTCCCAACACTGACCTCGACCTGCTCACACTCATCCTCCCGACACTAACCTCGACCTGCTCACACTCATCCCGACACTAACCTCGGCCTGCTCACACTCATCCTCCCGACACTAACCTCGACATGCTCACACTCATCACATTCCCAACACTAACCTCGACCTGCTCACACGCATCCTCCCGACACTAACCTCGACCTGCTCACACTCATCCTTCCGACATTAACCTCGACCTGCTCACACTCATCCTCCCAACGCTGACCTCGACCTGCTCACACTCATCCTCCCGACACTAACCTCGACCTGCTCACACTCATGCCGACACTAACTTCGGCCTGCTCACACTCATCCCATTCCTGACACTAACCTCGACCTGCTCACTCTCATCCCGACACTAACCTCGACCTGCTCACACTCATCCTCCCAACACTAACCTCGACCTGCTCACACTCATCCTCCCAACACTGACCTCGCCCTGCTCACACTCTTCCTCCCGACACTGACCTCGGCCTGCTCACACTCATCCCATTCCCGACAATAACGTCGACCTGCTCACACTCATGCTCCTGACAATAACCTCGACCTGCTCACACTCATCCTCCCAACACTGACGTCGATCTGCTCACTCTCATCCTTCTGACACTAACCTCGACCTGCTCACACTCCTCCCGACACTAACCTCGACCTGCTCACACTCATCCCATTCCCGACACTAACCTCGACCTGCTCACACTCATCCCGACACTAACCTCGACCTGCTCACACTCATCCTGACAATAACCACGACCTGCTCACACTCATCCTCCCAACACTAACCCCGACCTGCTCACACTCATCCTACCGACACTAACCTTGACCTGCTCACACTCATCCCGACACTAACCTCGACCGGCTCACACTCATCCTCCCAACATTGACCTCGACCTGCGCACTCTCATCCCATTCCTGACACTGACCTCGACCTGCTCACACTCATCCTCCCGACACTGACCTCGACCTGCTCACACTCATCCTCCCGACACTAACCGCGACATGCTCACACTCATCCCATTCCCGACACTAACCTCGACCTGCTCACACGCATCCTCCTGACACTAACCTCGACCTGCTCACACTCATTCTCCCGACATTTACCTTGAGCTGCTCACACGCATCCCATTTCCGACACTAACCTCGACCTGCACACACTCATCCTCCCGACATTAACCACGACCTGCTCATACTCATCCTCCCAACACTGACCTCGACCTGCTCACACTCATCCTCTCGACACTAACCTCGGCATGCTCACACTCATCCCAACAGTAACCTCAGCCTGTTCACACTAATCCCATTCCCGACACTAACCTCGACCTGCTCACACTCATCCCGACACTAACCTCGACCTGCTCACACTCATCCTCCCAACACTAACCTCGACCTGCTCACACTCATCCTCCCAACACTGACCTCGACCTGCTCACACTCTTCCTCCCGACACTGACCTCGACCTGCTCACACTCATCCCATTCCCGACACTAACGTCGACCTGCTCACACTCATGCTCCTGACAATAACCTCGACCTGCTCACACTCATCCTCCCAACACTGACCTCGAGATGCTCACACTCTTCCTTCTGACACTAACCTCGACCTGCTCACACTCCTCCCGACATTAACCTTGACCTGCTCACACTCATCCCATTCCCGACACTAACCTCGAACTGCTCACTCATCCCGACACTAACCTCGAGCTGCTCACACTCATCCGCCCAACACTAACCTCGTCCTGCTCACACTCATCCTCCCGACACTAACCTCGACCTGCTCACACTCATCCTCCCGACACTGACCTCGACCTGCTCACACTCACCCTCGCAACATTGACCTCGAACTGCTCACACTCATCCTCTCAACATTAACCTCAACCTGCTCAAACTCATCCTCCCAACACTGACCTCAGCCTGCTCACACTCATCCCATTCCCGACACTAACCTCGACCTGCTCATACTCACCCTCCCAACACTAACCGCGACCTGCTCACACTCATCCTCCCGACACTAACCTCGACCTGCTCACACTCATCCTCCCAACAATAACCTCGACCTACTCACACTAATCCTCCCAACACTAACCTTGACCTGCTCACACTCACCCTCCCGACACCAACCTCGACCTGCTCACACTCATCCCGACACTAACCTCGGCCTGCTCACACTCATCCCATTCCTGACACTAACCTCGACCTGCTCACTCTCATCCCGACACTAACCTCGACCTGCTCACACTCATCCTCCCAACACTAACCTCGACCTGCTCACACTCATCCTCCCAACACTGACCTCGACCTGCTCACACTCTTCCTCCCGACACTGACCTCGACCTGCTCACACTCATCCCATTCCCGACAATAACGTCGACCTGCTCACACTCAAGCTCCTGACAATAACCTCGACCTGCTCACACTCATCCTCCCAACACTGACCTCGATCTGCTCACACTCATCCTTCTGACACTAACCTCGACCTGCTCACACTCCTCCCGACACTAACCTCGACCTGCTCACACTCATCCCATTCCCGACACTAACCTCGACCTGCTCACACTCATCCCGACACTAACCTCGACCTGCTCACACTCATCCTGACAATAACCACGACCTGCTCACACTCATCCTCCCAACACTAACCCCGACCTGCTCACACTCATCCTACCGACACTAACCTTGACCTGCTCACACTCATCCCGACACTAACCTCGACCGGCTCACACTCATCCTCCCAACATTGACCTCGACCTGCGCACTCTCATCCCATTCCTGACACTGACCTCGACCTGCTCACACTCATCCTCCCGACACTGACCTCGACCTGCTCACACTCATCCTCCCGACACTAACCGCGACATGCTCACACTCATCCCATTCCCGACACTAACCTCGACCTGCTCACACGCATCCTCCTGACACTAACCTCGACCTGCTCACACTCATTCTCCCGACATTAACCTTGAGCTGCTCACACGCATCCCTTTTCCGACACTAACCTCGACCTGCACACACTCATCCTCCCGACATTAACCACGACCTGCTCATACTCATCCTCCCAACACTGACCTCGACCTGCTCACACTCATCCTCTCGACACTAACCTCGGCATGCTCACACTCATCCCAACAGTAACCTCAGCCTGTTCACACTAATCCCATTCCCGACACTAACCTCGACCTGCTCACACTCATCCCGACACTAACCTCGACCTGCTCACACTCATCCTCCCAACACTAACCTCGACCTGCTCACACTCATCCTCCCAACACTGACCTCGACCTGCTCACACTCTTCCTCCCGACACTGACCTCGACCTGCTCACACTCATCCCATTCCCGACACTAACGTCGACCTGCTCACACTCATGCTCCTGACAATAACCTCGACCTGCTCACACTCATCCTCCCAACACTGACCTCGAGATGCTCACACTCTTCCTTCTGACACTAACCTCGACCTGCTCACACTCCTCCCGACACTAACCTTGACCTGCTCACACTCATCCCATTCCCGACACTAACCTCGAACTGCTCACTCATGCCGACACTAACCTCGAGCTGCTCACACTCATCCGCCCAACACTAACCTCGTCCTGCTCACACTCATCCTCCCGACACTAACCTCGACCTGCTCACACTCATCCTCCCGACACTGACCTCGACCTGCTCACACTCACCCTCGCAACATTGACCTCGAACTGCTCACACTCATCCTCTCAACATTAACCTCAACCTGCTCACACTCATCCTCCCAACACTGACCTCAGCCTGCTCACACTCATCCCATTCCCGACACTAACCTCGACCTGCTCATACTCACCCTCCCAACACTAACCTTGACCTGCTCACACTCACCCTCCCGACACCAACCTCGACCTGCTCACACTCATCTTCCCAACACTAACCTCGAACTGCTCACACTCATCCTCCCAACACTGACCTCGACCTGCTCAAACTCATCCTCCCGACACTAACCTCGACCTGCTCACACTCACCCTCCCGACACTAATGTCGACTTGCTCACACTCATCCCATTCTCGACACTAACCTCGAGCTGCTCACACTCATCCCATTCCCGACACTAACCTCGACCTGCTCACACTCATCTTCTCGACTCTAACCTCGATTGCTCACACTCATCCCATTCCCGACAATAACCTCGACCTGCTCACACTCATCCTTCCGACACTAACCTCGACCTGCTCACACTCATCCTCCCAACACTAACCTCGACCTGCTAACACTCATCCTCCCGACACTAACCTCGACTTGCTCACACTGATCCCATTCTCGACACTAACCTCGACCTGCTCACACTCATCCCATTCCCGACACTAACCTCGACCTGCTCACACTCATCTTTTCGACCCTAACCTCGACTGCTCACACTCATCCCATTCCCGACATTAACCTCGACCTGCTCACACTCATCCTTCCGACACTAACCTCGACCTGCTCACACTCATCCTCCCGACACTAACCTCGACCTGCTCACACTCATCCTCCCAACACTAACCTCGACCTGCTCACACTCATTCTCCCAACACTGACCTCGACCTGCTCACACTCATCCTCCCCACACCAACCTCGACCTGCTCACACTTATCCCGACACTAACCTCGACCTGCTCACACTCATTCTCCGGACATTAACCTCGACCTGCTCACACTCATCCCATTCCCGACAATAACCTCGATCTGCTCACACTCATCCTCCCGACACTAACGTCGACCTGCTCACACACATCCCATTCCCGACACTGACCTCGACTTGCTCACACTCATCCCATTACCGACACTAACCTTGACCTGCTCACACTCACCCCGTTCCCAACACTAACCTCGACCTGCTCACACTCATCCTCCCAACACTGACCTCGACCTGCTCACACTCATCCTCCCAACAATAACCTCGACCTGCTCACACTCATCTTCCCAACACTAACTTTGACCTGCTCACACTCATCCTCCCGACACTAACCTCGACTTGCTCACACTCATCCCATTCTCGACACTAACCTCGACCTGCTCACACTCATCCCATTCCCGACACTAACCTCGACCTGCTCACACTCATCTTTTCGACCCTAACCTCGACTGCTGACACTCATTCCATTCCCGACACTAACCTCGACCTGCTCACACTCATCCTTCCGACACTAACCTCGACCTGCTCACACTCATCCTCCCGACACTAACCTCGACCTGCTCACACCCATCCTCCCAACACTAACCTCGACCTGCTCACACTCATTCTCCCAACACTAACTTCGACCTGCTCACACTCATCCTCCCGACACTGACCTCGACCTGCTCGCACTCATCCTCCCAACATTGACCTCGACCTGCTCACACTCATCCTCTCAACCTATCCTCGACCTGCTCACAATCATCCTCCCGACACTAACCTTGACCTGCTCACACTCATCCTCCCAACACTGACCTCAACCTGCTCACACTCATCCCATTCCCGACACTAACCTCGACCTGCTCACACTCACCCTCCCAACACTAACCGCGACCTGCTCACACTCATCCTCCTGACACTAACCTCGACCTGCTCACACTCATCCCATTCCCGACAATAACCTCGAACTGCTCACACTCATCCTTCCAACACTAACCTCGACCTGCTCACACTCATCCTCCCGACTCTAACCTCGACCTGCTCACACTCATCTTCCCAACACTAACTTCGACCTGCTCACACTCATCCTCCCGACACTAACCTCGACTTGCTCATACTCATCCCATTCTCGACACTAACCTCGACCTGCTCACACTCATCCCATTCCCGACACTAACCTCGACCTGCTCACACTCATCTTTTCGACCCTAAACTTGACTGCTGACACTCATACCATTCCCGACACTAACCTCGACCTGCTCACACTCATCCTTCCGACACTAACCTCGACCTGCTCACACTCATCCTCCCGACACTAACCTCGACCTGCTCACACTCATCCTCCCAACACTAACCTCGACCTGCTCACACTCATTCTCCCAACACTGACCTCGACCTGCTGACACTCATCCTCCCCACAACAACCTTGACCTGCTCACACTTATCCCGACACTAACCTCAAAGTGCTCACACTCATCCTCCCGACACTAACCTCGACCTGCTCACACTCATCCCATTCCCAACAATAACCACGATCTGCTCACACTCACCCTCCCGACACTAACCTCGACCTGCTCACACACATCCCATTCCCGACACTGAGCTCGACTTGCTCACACTCATCCCATTACCGACACTAACCTCGACCTGCTCACACTCATCCTCCCGACACTGATCTCGACCTGCTCACACTCATCCTCCCGACACTAACCTCGACCTGCTCACACTCATCCTGACACTAACCACGACCTGCTCACACTCATCCTCCCAACACTAACCTCGACCTACTCACACTCATCCTCCTGACACTAACCTCGACCTGCTCACACTCATCCTCCCAACAATAACCTCGACCTGCTCACACTAATCCTCCCAACACTAACCTTGACCTGCTCACACTCACCCGCCCGACACCAACCTCGACCTGCTCACACTCATCTTCCCAACACTAACCTCGAACTGCTCACACTCATCCCATTCTCGACGCTAACCTCGAGCTGCTCACACTCATCCCATTCCCGACACTAACCTCGACCTGCTCACACTCATCTTCTCGACTCTAACCTCGACTGCTCACACTCATCCCATTCCCGACAATAACCTCGACCTGCTCACACTCATCCTTCCAACACTAACCTCGACCTGCTCACACTCATCCTCCCGACACTGACCTCGACCTGCTCACACTCATCCTCCCAACACTAACCTCAACCTGCTAACGCTCATCCTCCCGACACTAACCTCGACTTGCTCACACTGATCCCATTCTCGACACTAACCTCGACCTGCTCACACTCATCCCATTCCCGACACTAACCTCGACATGCTCACACTCATCTTTTCGACCCGAACATCGACTGCTCACACTCATCCCATTCCCGACACGAACCTCGACCTGCTCACACTCATCCTTCCGACACTAACCTCGACCTGCTCACACTCATCCTCCCGACACTAACCTCGACCTGCTCACACTCATCCTCCCAACACTAACCTCGACCTGCTCACACTCATTCTCCCAACACTGACCTCGACCTGCTCACACTCATCCTCCCCACACCAACCTCGACATGCTCACACTCATCCCATTCCCAACACTAACCTTGACCTGCTCACACGCATCCTCCCGACACTAACCTCGACCTGCTCACACTCATCCTCCTGACATTAACCTCGACCTGCTCACACTCATCCTCCCAACACTGACCTCGACCTGCTCACACTCATCCTCCCGACACTAACCTCGACCTGCTCACACTCATCCCGACACTAACCTCGGCCTGCTCACACTCATCCTCCCGACACTAACCTCGACATGCTCACACTCATCACATTCCCAACAATAACCTCGACCTGCTCACACGCATCCTCCCGACACTAACCTCGACCTGCTCACACTCATCCTTCCGACATTAACCTCGACCTGCTCACACTCATCCTCCCAACACTGACCTCGACCTGCTCACACTCATCCTCCCGACACTAACCTCGACCTGCTCACACTCATCCCGACACTAACCTCGGCCTGCTCACACTCATCCAATTCCTGACACTAACCTCGACCTGCTCACACTCATCCCGACACTAACCTCGACCTGCTCACACTCATCCTCCCAACACTAACCTCGACCTGCTCACACTCATCCTCCCAACACTGACCTCGACCTGCTCACACTCTTCCTCCCGACACTGACCTCGACCTGCTCACACTCATCCCATTCCCGACAATAACGTCGACCTGCTCACACTCATCCTCCCAACACTAACCTCGACCTGCTCACACTCATCCTCCCAACACTGACCTCGATCTGCTCACACTCTTCCTCCCGACACTAACCTCGACCTGCTCACACTCATCCCATTCCTGACACTAACCTCGACCTGCTCACACTCATCCCGACACTAACCTCGACCTGCTCACACTCATCCTGACAATAACCACGACCTGCTCACACTCATCCTCACAACACTAACCCCGACATGCTCACACTCATCCTCCCGACACTAACCTTGACCTGCTCACACTCATCCCGACACTAACCTCGACCGGCTCACACTCATCCTCCCAACATTGACCTCGACCTGCGCACACTCATCCCATTCCTGACACTGACCTCGACCTGCTCACACTCATCCCATTCCCGACACTAACCTCGACCTGCTCACACTCATCTTTTCGACCCTAAACTTGACTGCTGACACTCATCCCATTCCCGACACTAACCTCGACCTGCTCACACTCATCCTTCCGACACTAACCTCGACCTGCTCACACTCATCCTCCCGACACTAACTTCGACCTGCTCACACTCATCCTCCCAACACTAACCTCGATCTGCTCACACTCATTCTCCCAACACTGACCTCGACCTGCTCACACTCATCCTCCCCACACCAACCTCGACCTGCTCACACTTATCCCGACACTAACCTCAAAGTGCTCACACTCATCCTCCCGACACTAACCTCGACCCGCTCACACTCATCCCATTCCCAACAATAACCACGATCTGCTCACACGCACCCTCCCGACACTAACCTCGACTTGCTCACACACATCCCATTCTCGACACTGAGCTCGACTTGCTCACACTCATCCCATTACCGACACTAACCTCGACCTGCTCACACTCATCCTCCCGACACTGATCTCGACCTGCTCACACTCATCCTCCCGACACTAACCTCGACCTGCTCACACTCATCCTGACACTAACCACGACCTGCTCACACTCATCCTCCCAACACTAACCTCGACCTACTCACACTCATCCTCCTGACACTAACCTCGACCTGCTCACACTCATCCTCCCAACAATAACCTCGACCTGCTCACACTAATCCTCCCAACACTAACCTTGACCTGCTCACACTCACCCGCCCGACACCAACCTCGACCTGCTCACACTCATCTTCCCAACACTAACCTCGAACTGCTCACACTCATCCCATTCTCGACGCTAACCTCGAGCTGCTCACACTCATCCCATTCCCGACACTAACCTCGACCTGCTCACACTCATCTTCTCGACTCTAACCTCGACTGCTCACACTCATCCCATTCCCGACAATAACCTCGACCTGCTCACACTCATCCTTCCAACACTAACCTCGACCTGCTCACACTCATCCTCCCGACACTGACCTCGACCTGCTCACACTCATCCTCCCAACACTAACCTCAACCTGCTAACGCTCATCCTCCCGACACTAACCTCGACTTGCTCACACTGATCCCATTCTCGACACTAACCTCGACCTGCTCACACTCATCCCATTCCCGACACTAACCTCGACATGCTCACACTCATCTTTTCGACCCGAACCTCGACTGCTCACACTCATCCCATTCCCGACACGAACCTCGACCTGCTCACACTCATCCTTCCGACACTAACCTCGACCTGCTCACACTCATCCTCCCGACACTAACCTCGACCTGCTCACACTCATCCTCCCAACACTAACCTCGACCTGCTCACACTCATTCTCCCAACACTGACCTCGACCTGCTCACACTCATCCTCCCCACACCAACCTCGACATGCTCACACTCATCCCATTCCCAACACTAACCTTGACCTGCTCACACGCATCCTCCCGACACTAACCTCGACCTGCTCACACTCATCCTCCTGACATTAACCTCGACCTGCTCACACTCATCCTCCCAACACTGACCTCGACCTGCTCACACTCATCCTCCTGACACTAACCTCGACCTGCTCACACTCATCCCGACACTAACCTCGGCCTGCTCACACTCATCCTCCCGACACTAACCTCGACATGCTCACACTCATCACATTCCCAACAACAACCTCGACCTGCTCACACGCATCCTCCCGACACTAACCTCGACCTGCTCACACTCATCCTTCCGACATTAACCTCGACCTGCTCACACTCATCCTCCCGACACTGACCTCGACCTGCTCACACTCATCCTCCCGACACTAACCTCGACCTGCTCACACTCATCCCGACACTAACCTCGGCCTGCTCACACTCATCCAATTCCTGACACTAACCTCGACCTGCTCACACTCATCCCGACACTAACCTCGACCTGCTCACACTCATCCTCCCAACACTAACCTCGACCTGCTCACACTCATCCTCCCAACACTGACCTCGACCTGCTCACACTCTTCCTCCCGACACTGACCTCGACCTGCTCACACTCATCCCATTCCCGACAATAACGTCGACCTGCTCACACTCATCCTCCCAACACTAACCTCGACCTGCTCACACTCATCCTCCCAACACTGACCTCGATCTGCTCACACTCTTCCTCCCGACACTAACCTCGACCTGCTCACACTCATCCCATTCCTGACACTAACCTCGACCTGCTCACACTCATCCCGACACTAACCTCGACCTGCTCACACTCATCCTGACAATAACCACGACCTGCTCACACTCATCCTCACAACACTAACCCCGACCTGCTCACACTCATCCTCCCGACACTAACCTTGACCTGCTCACACTCATCCCGACACTAACCTCGACCGGCTCACACTCATCCTCCCAACATTGACCTCGACCTCCGCACACTCATCCCATTCCTGACACTGACCTCGACCTGCTCACTCTCATCCCATTCCCGACACTAACCTCGACCTGCTCACACTCATCTTTTCGACCCTAAACTTGACTGCTGACACTCATCCCATTCCCGACACTAACCTCGACGTGCTCACACTCATCCTTCCGACACTAACCTCGACCTGCTCACACTCATCCTCCCGACACTAACTTCGACCTGCTCACACTCATCCTCCCAACACTAACCTCGATCTGCTCACACTCATTCTCCCAACACTGACCTCGACCTGCTCACACTCATCCTCCCCACACCAACCTCGACCTGCTCACACTTATCCCGACACTAACCTCAAAGTGCTCACACTCATCCTCCCGACACTAACCTCGACCCGCTCACACTCATCCCATTCCCAACAATAACCACGATCTGCTCACACGCACCCTCCCGACACTAACCTCGACTTGCTCACACACATCCCATTCTCGACACTGAGCTCGACTTGCTCACACTCATCCCATTACCGACACTAACCTCGACCTGCTCACACTCATCCTCCCGACACTGATCTCGACCTGCTCACACTCATCCTCCCGACACTAACCTCGACCTGCTCACACTCATCCTGACACTAACCACGACCTGCTCACACTCATCCTCCCAACACTAACCTCGACCTACTCACACTCATCCTCCCGACACTAACCTCGACCTGCTCACACTCATCCTCCCAACAATAACCTCGACCTGCTCACACTAATCCTCCCAACACTAACCTTGACCTGCTCACACTCACCCTCCCGACACCAACCTCGACCTGCTCACACTCATCTTCCCAACACTAACCTCGAACTGCTCACACTCATCCTCCCAACACTGACCTCGACCTGCTCAAACTCATCCTCCCGACACTAACCTCGACCTGCTCACACTCACCCTCCCGACACTAACGTCGACTTGCTCACACTCATCCCATTCTCGACACTAACCTCGAGCTGCTCACACTCATCCCATTCCCGACACTAACCTCGACCTGCTCACACTCATCTTCTCGACTCTAACCTCGACTGCTCACACTCATCCCATTCCCGACAATAACCTCGAGCTGCTCACACTCATCCTTCCGACACTAACCTCGACCTGCTCACACTCATCCTCCCGACACTAACCTCGACCTGCTCACACTCATCCTCCCAACACTAACCTCGACCTGCTAACACTCATCCTCCCGACACTAACCTCGACTTGCTCACACTGATCCCATTCTCGACACTAACCTCGACCTGCTCACACTCATCCCATTCCCGACACTAACCTCGACCTGCTCACACTCATCTTTTCGACCCTAACCTCGACTGCTCACACTCATTCCATTCCTGACACTAACCTCGACCTGCTCACACTCATCCTTCCGACACTAACCTCGACCTGCTCACACTCATCCTCCCGACACTAACCTCGACCTGCTCACACTCATCCTCCCAACACTAACCTCGACCTGCTCACACTCATTCTCCCAACACTGACCTCGACCTGCTCACACTCATCCTCCCCACACCAACCTCGACATGCTCACACTCATCCCATTCCCAACACTAACCTCGACCTGCTCACACGCATCCTCCCGACACTAACCTCGACCTGCTCACACTCCTCCTCCTGACATTAACCTCGACCTGCTCACACTCATCCTCCCAACACTGACCTCGACCTGCACACACTCATCCTCCCGACACTAACCTCGACCTGCTCACACTCATCCCGACACTAACCTCGGCCTGCTCACACTCATCCTCCCGACACTAACCTCGACATGCTCACACTCATCACATTCCCAACACTAACCTCGACCTGCTCACACGCATCCTCCCGACACTAACCTCGACCTGCTCACACTCATCCTTCCGACATTAACCTCGACCTGCTCACACTCATCCTCCCAACACTGACCTCGACCTGCTCACAGTCATCCTCCCGACACTAACCTCGACCTGCTCACACTCATCCCGACACTAACCTCGGCCTGCTCACACTCATCCCATTCCTGACACTAACCTCGACCTGCTCACACTCATCCCGACACTAACCTCGACCTGCTCACACTCCTCCTCCCAACACTAACCTCGACCTGCTCACACTCATCCTCCCAACACTGACCTCGACCTGCTCACACTCTTCCTCCCGACACTGACCTCGACCTGCTCACACTCATCCCATTCCCGACAATAACGTCGACCTGCTCACACTCATGCTCCTGACAATAACCTCGAGCTGCTCACACTCATCCTCCCAACACTGACCTCGATCTGCTCACACTCATCCTTCTGACACTAACCTCGACCTGCTCACACTCCTCCCGACACTAACCTCGACCTGCTCACACTCATCCCATTCCCGACACTAACCTCGACCTGCTCACACTCGTCCCGACACTAACCCCGACCTGCTCACACTCATCCTGACAATAACCACGACCTGCTCACACTCATCCTCCCAACACTAACCCCGACCTGCTCACACTCATCCTCCCGACACTAACCTTGACCTGCTCACACTCATCCCGACACTAACCTCGACCGGCTCACACTCATCCTCCCAACATTGACCTCGACCTGCGCACACTCATCCCATTCCTGACACTGACCTCGACCTGCTCACACTCATGCTCCCGACACTGACCTCGACCTGCTCACACTCATCCTCCCGACACTAACCGTGACATGCTCACACTCATCCCATTCCCGACACTAACCTCGACCTGCTCACATGCATCCTCCTGACACTAACCTCGACCTGCTCACACTCATTCTCCCGACATTAACCTTGAGCTGCTCACACGCATCCCATTTCCGACACTAACCTCGACCTGCACACACTCATCCTCCCGACATTAACCACGACCTGCTCATACTCATCCTCCCAACACTGACCTCGACCTGCTCACACTCATCCTCCCGACACTAACCTCGACCTGCTCACACTCATCCCAACAGTAACCTCAGCCTGTTCACACTAATCCCATTCCCGACACTAACCTCGACCTGCTCACACTCATCCCGACACTAACCTCGACCTGCTCACACTCATCCTCCCAACACTAACCTCGACCTGCTCACACTCATCCTCCCAACACTGACCTCGACCTGCTCACACTCTTCCTCCCGACACTGACCTCGACCTGCTCACACTCATCCCATTCCCGACACTAACGTCGACCTGCTCACACTCATGCTCCTGACAATAACCTCGACCTGCTCACACTCATCCTCCCAACACTGACCTCGAGATGCTCACACTCTTCCTTCTGACACTAACCTCGACCTGCTCACACTCCTCCCGACACTAACCTTGACCTGCTCACACTCATCCCATTCCCGACACTAACCTCGACCTGCTCACTCATCCCGACACTAACCTCGAGCTGCTCACACTCATCCGCCCAACACTAACCTCGTCCTGCTCACACTCATCCTCCCGACACTAACCTCGACCTGCTCACACTGATCCTCCCGACACTGACCTCGACCTGCTCACACTCACCCTCACAACATTGACCTCGAACTGCTCACACTCATCCTCTCAACATTAACCTCAACCTGCTCACACTCATCCTCCCAACACTGACCTCAACCTGCTCACACTCATCCCATTCCCGACACTAACCTCGACCTGCTCATACTCACCCTCCCAACACTAACCGCGACCTGCTCACACTCATCCTCCCGACACTAACCTCGACCTGCTCACACTCATCCTCCCAACAATAACCTCAACCTACTCACACTAATCCTCCCAACACTAACCTTGACCTGCTCACACTCACCCTCCCGACACCATCCTCGACCTGCTCACACTCATCTTCCCAACACTAACCTCGAACTGCTCACACTCATCCTCCCAACACTGACCTGGACCTGCTCCAGCTCATCCTCCCGACACTATCCTCGACCTGCTCACACTCATCCTCCCAACACTAACCTCGACCTGCTAACACTCATCCTCCCGACACTAACCTCGACTTGATCACACTGATCCCATTCTCGACACTAACCTCGACCTGCTCACACTCATCCCATTCCCGACACTAACCTCGACCTGCTCACACTCATCTTTTCGACCCTAACCTCGACTGCTCACACTCATCCCATTCCCGACATTAACCTCGACCTGCTCACACTCATCCTTCCGACACTAACCTCGACCTGCTCACACTCATCCTCCCGACACTAACCTCGACCTGCTCACACTCATCCTCCCAACACTAACCTCGACCTGCTCACACTCATTCTCCCAACACTGACCTCGGCCTGCTCACACTCATCCTCCCCACACCAACCTCGACATGCTCACACTCATCCCATTCCCAACGCTAACCTCGACCTGCTCACACGCATCCTCCCGACACTAACCTCGACCTGCTCACACTCCTCCTCCTGACATTAACCTCGACCTGCTCACACTCATCCTCCCAACACTGACCTCGACCTGCACACACTCATCCTCCCGACACTAACCTCGACCTGCTCACACTCATCCCGACACTAACCTCGGCCTGCTCACACTCATCCTCCCGACACTAACCTCGACATGCTCACACTCATCACATTCCCAACACTAACCTCGACCTGCTCACACGCATCCTCCCGACACTAACCTCGACCTGCTCACACTCATCCTTCCGACATTAACCTCGACCTGCTCACACTCATCCTCCCAACACTGACCTCGACCTGCTCACAGTCATCCTCCCGACACTAACCTCGACCTGCTCACACTCATCCCGACACTAACCTCGGCCTGCTCACACTCATCCCATTCCTGACACTAACCTCGACCTGCTCACCCTCATCCCGACACTAACCTCGACCTGCTCACACTCATCCTCCCAACACTAACCTCGACCTGCTCACACTCATCCTCCCAACACTGACCTCGACCTGCTCACACTCTTCCTCCCGACACTGACCTCGACCTGCTCACACTCATCCCATTCCCGACAATAACGTCGACCTGCTCACACTCATGCTCCTGACAATAACCTCGAGCTGCTCACACTCATCCTCCCAACACTGACCTCGATCTGCTCACACTCATCCTTCTGACACTAACCTCGACCTGCTCACACTCCTCCCGACACTAACCTCGACCTGCTCACACTCATCCCATTCCCGACACTAACCTCGACCTGCTCACACTCGTCCCGACACTAACCTCGACCTGCTCACACTCATCCTGACAATAACCACGACCTGCTCACACTCATCCTCCCAACACTAACCCCGACCTGCTCACACTCATCCTCCCGACACTAACCTTGACCTGCTCACACTCATCCCGACACTAACCTCGACCGGCTCACACTCATCCTCCCAACATTGACCTCGACCTGCGCACACTCATCCCATTCCTGACACTGACCTCGACCTGCTCACACTCATGCTCCCGACACTGACCTCGACCTGCTCACACTCATCCTCCCGACACTATCCGTGACATGCTCACACTCATCCCATTCCCGACACTAACCTCGACCTGCTCACATGCATCCTCCTGACACTAACCTCGACCTGCTCACACTCATTCTCCCGACATTAACCTTGAGCTGCTCACACGCATCCCATTTCCGACACTAACCTCGACCTGCACACACTCATCCTCCCGACATTAACCACGACCTGCTCATACTCATCCTCCCAACACTGACCTCGACCTGCTCACACTCATCCTCCCGACACTAACCTCGACCTGCTCACACTCATCCCAACAGTAACCTCAGCCTGTTCACACTAATCCCATTCCCGACACTAACCTCGACCTGCTCACACTCATCCCGACACTAACCTCGACCTGCTCACACTCATCCTCCCAACACTAACCTCGACCTGCTCACACTCATCCTCCCAACACTGACCTCGACCTGCTCACACTCTTCCTCCCGACACTGACCTCGACCTGCTCACACTCATCCCATTCCCGACACTAACGTCGACCTGCTCACACTCATGCTCCTGACAATAACCTCGACCTGCTCACACTCATCCTCCCAACACTGACCTCGAGATGCTCACACTCTTCCTTCTGACACTAACCTCGACCTGCTCACACTCCTCCCGACACTAACCTTGACCTGCTCACACTCATCCCATTCCCGACACTAACCTCGACCTGCTCACTCATCCCGACACTAACCTCGAGCTGCTCACACTCATCCGCCCAACACTAACCTCGTCCTGCTCACACTCATCCTCCCGACACTAACCTCGACCTGCTCACACTGATCCTCCCGACACTGACCTCGACCTGCTCACACTCACCCTCACAACATTGACCTCGAACTGCTCACACTCATCCTCTCAACATTAACCTCAACCTGCTCACACTCATCCTCCCAACACTGACCTCAACCTGCTCACACTCATCCCATTCCCGACACTAACCTCGACCTGCTCATACTCACCCTCCCAACACTAACCGCGACCTGCTCACACTCATCCTCCCGACACTAACCTCGACCTGCTCACACTCATCCTCCCAACAATAACCTCAACCTACTCACACTAATCCTCCCAACACTAACCTTGACCTGCTCACACTCACCCTCCCGACACCATCCTCGACCTGCTCACACTCATCTTCCCAACACTAACCTCGAACTGCTCACACTCATCCTCCCAACACTGACCTCGACCTGCTCCAGCTCATCCTCCCGACACTATCCTCGACCTGCTCACACTCATCCTCCCAACACTAACCTCGACCTGCTAACACTCATCCTCCCGACACTAACCTCGACTTGCTCACACTGATCCCATTCTCGACACTAACCTCGACCTGCTCACACTCATCCCATTCCCGACACTAACCTCGACCTGCTCACACTCATCTTTTCGACCCTAACCTCGACTGCTCACACTCATCCCATTCCCGACATTAACCTCGACCTGCTCACACTCATCCTTCCGACACTAACCTCGACCTGCTCACACTCATCCTCCCGACACTAACCTCGACCTGCTCACACTCATCCTCCCAACACTAACCTCGACCTGCTCACACTCATTCTCCCAACACTGACCTCGGCCTGCTCACACTCATCCTCCCCACACCAACCTCGACCTGCTCACACTTATCCCGACACTAACCTCGACCTGCTCACACTCATTCTCCCGACATTAACCTCGACCTGCTCACACTCATCCCATTCCCGACAATAACCTCGATCTGCTCACACTCATCCTCCCGACATTAACCACGACCTGCTCATACTCATCCTCCCAACACTGACCTCGACCTGCTCACACTCATCCTCCCGACACTAACCTCGACCTGCTCACACTCATCCCAACAGTAACCTCAGCCTGTTCACACTAATCCCATTCCCGACACTAACCTCGACCTGCTCACACTCATCCCGACACTAACCTCGACCTGCTCACACTCATCCTCCCAACACTAACCTCGACCTGCTCACACTCATCCTCCCAACACTGACCTCGACCTGCTCACACTCTTCCTCCCGACACTGACCTCGACCTGCTCACACTCATCCCATTCCCGACACTAACGTCGACCTGCTCACACTCATGCTCCTGACAATAACCTCGACCTGCTCACACTCATCCTCCCAACACTGACCTCGAGATGCTCACACTCTTCCTTCTGACACTAACCTCGACCTGCTCACACTCCTCCCGACACTAACCTTGACCTGCTCACACTCATCCCATTCCCGACACTAACCTCGACCTGCTCACTCATCCCGACACTAACCTCGAGCTGCTCACACTCATCCGCCCAACACTAACCTCGTCCTGCTCACACTCATCCTCCCGACACTAACCTCGACCTGCTCACACTGATCCTCCCGACACTGACCTCGACCTGCTCACACTCACCCTCACAACATTGACCTCGAACTGCTCACACTCATCCTCTCAACATTAACCTCAACCTGCTCACACTCATCCTCCCAACACTGACCTCAACCTGCTCACACTCATCCCATTCCCGACACTAACCTCGACCTGCTCATACTCACCCTCCCAACACTAACCGCGACCTGCTCACACTCATCCTCCCGACACTAACCTCGACCTGCTCACACTCATCCTCCCAACAATAACCTCAACCTACTCACACTAATCCTCCCAACACTAACCTTGACCTGCTCACACTCACCCTCCCGACACCATCCTCGACCTGCTCACACTCATCTTCCCAACACTAACCTCGAACTGCTCACACTCATCCTCCCAACACTGACCTCGACCTGCTCCAGCTCATCCTCCCGACACTATCCTCGACCTGCTCACACTCATCCTCCCAACACTAACCTCGACCTGCTAACACTCATCCTCCCGACACTAACCTCGACTTGCTCACACTGATCCCATTCTCGACACTAACCTCGACCTGCTCACACTCATCCCATTCCCGACACTAACCTCGACCTGCTCACACTCATCTTTTCGACCCTAACCTCGACTGCTCACACTCATCCCATTCCCGACATTAACCTCGACCTGCTCACACTCATCCTTCCGACACTAACCTCGACCTGCTCACACTCATCCTCCCGACACTAACCTCGACCTGCTCACACTCATCCTCCCAACACTAACCTCGACCTGCTCACACTCATTCTCCCAACACTGACCTCGGCCTGCTCACACTCATCCTCCCCACACCAACCTCGACCTGCTCACACTTATCCCGACACTAACCTCGACCTGCTCACACTCATTCTCCCGACATTAACCTCGACCTGCTCACACTCATCCCATTCCCGACAATAACCTCGATCTGCTCACACTCATCCTCCCGACATTAACCACGACCTGCTCATACTCATCCTCCCAACACTGACCTCGACCTGCTCACACTCATCCTCCCGACACTAACCTCGACCTGCTCACACTCATCCCAACAGTAACCTCAGCCTGTTCACACTAATCCCATTCCCGACACTAACCTCGACCTGCTCACACTCATCCCGACACTAACCTCGACCTGCTCACACTCATCCTCCCAACACTAACCTCGACCTGCTCACACTCATCCTCCCAACACTGACCTCGACCTGCTCACACTCTTCCTCCCGACACTGACCTCGACCTGCTCACACTCATCCCATTCCCGACACTAACGTCGACCTGCTCACACTCATGCTCCTGACAATAACCTCGACCTGCTCACACTCATCCTCCCAACACTGACCTCGAGATGCTCACACTCTTCCTTCTGACACTAACCTCGACCTGCTCACACTCCTCCCGACACTAACCTTGACCTGCTCACACTCATCCCATTCCCGACACTAACCTCGACCTGCTCACTCATCCCGACACTAACCTCGAGCTGCTCACACTCATCCGCCCAACACTAACCTCGTCCTGCTCACACTCATCCTCCCGACACTAACCTCGACCTGCTCACACTGATCCTCCCGACACTGACCTCGACCTGCTCACACTCACCCTCACAACATTGACCTCGAACTGCTCACACTCATCCTCTCAACATTAACCTCAACCTGCTCACACTCATCCTCCCAACACTGACCTCAACCTGCTCACACTCATCCCATTCCCGACACTAACCTCGACCTGCTCATACTCACCCTCCCAACACTAACCGCGACCTGCTCACACTCATCCTCCCGACACTAACCTCGACCTGCTCACACTCATCCTCCCAACAATAACCTCAACCTACTCACACTAATCCTCCCAACACTAACCTTGACCTGCTCACACTCACCCTCCCGACACCATCCTCGACCTGCTCACACTCATCTTCCCAACACTAACCTCGAACTGCTCACACTCATCCTCCCAACACTGACCTCGACCTGCTCCAGCTCATCCTCCCGACACTATCCTCGACCTGCTCACACTCATCCTCCCAACACTAACCTCGACCTGCTAACACTCATCCTCCCGACACTAACCTCGACTTGCTCACACTGATCCCATTCTCGACACTAACCTCGACCTGCTCACACTCATCCCATTCCCGACACTAACCTCGACCTGCTCACACTCATCTTTTCGACCCTAACCTCGACTGCTCACACTCATCCCATTCCCGACATTAACCTCGACCTGCTCACACTCATCCTTCCGACACTAACCTCGACCTGCTCACACTCATCCTCCCGACACTAACCTCGACCTGCTCACACTCATCCTCCCAACACTAACCTCGACCTGCTCACACTCATTCTCCCAACACTGACCTCGGCCTGCTCACACTCATCCTCCCCACACCAACCTCGACCTGCTCACACTTATCCCGACACTAACCTCGACCTGCTCACACTCATTCTCCCGACATTAACCTCGACCTGCTCACACTCATCCCATTCCCGACAATAACCTCGATCTGCTCACACTCATCCTCCCGACACTAACCTGGACCTGCTCACACACATCCCATTCCCGACACTGACCTCGACTTGCTCAGACTCATCCCATTACCGACACTAACCTCGACCTGCTCACACTCACCCCGTTCCCAACACTAACCTCGACCTGCTCACACTCATCCTCCCAACATTGACCTCGACCTGCTCACACTCATCCTCCCAACTATAACCTCGACCTGCTCACGCTCATCTTCCCAACACTAACTTCGAACTGCTCACACTCATCCTCCCGACACTAACCTCGACTTGCTCACACTCATCCCATTCTCGACACTCACCTCGACCTGCTCACACTCATCCCATTCCCGACACTAACCTCGACCTGCTCACACTCATCTTTTCGACCCTAACCTCGACTGCTGACACTCATCCCATTCCCGACACTAACCTCGACCTGCTCACACTCATCCTTCCGACACTAACCTCGACCTGCTCACACTCATCCTCCCGACACTAACCTCGACCTGCTCACACTCATCCTCCCAACACTAACCGCGACCTGCTCACACTCATCCTCCCGACACTAACCTCGACCTGCTCACACTCATCCTCCCAACAATAACCTCAACCTACTCACACTAATCCTCCCAACACTAACCTTGACCTGCTCACACTCACCCTCCCGACACCATCCTCGACCTGCTCACACTCATCTTCCCAACACTAACCTCGAACTGCTCACACTCATCCTCCCAACACTGACCTCGACCTGCTCCAGCTCATCCTCCCGACACTATCCTCGACCTGCTCACACTCATCCTCCCAACACTAACCTCGACCTGCTAACACTCATCCTCCCGACACTAACCTCGACTTGCTCACACTGATCCCATTCTCGACACTAACCTCGACCTGCTCACACTCATCCCATTCCCGACACTAACCTCGACCTGCTCACACTCATCTTTTCGACCCTAACCTCGACTGCTCACACTCATCCCATTCCCGACATTAACCTCGACCTGCTCACACTCATCCTTCCGACACTAACCTCGACCTGCTCACACTCATCCTCCCGACACTAACCTCGACCTGCTCACACTCATCCTCCCAACACTAACCTCGACCTGCTCACACTCATTCTCCCAACACTGACCTCGGCCTGCTCACACTCATCCTCCCCACACCAACCTCGACCTGCTCACACTTATCCCGACACTAACCTCGACCTGCTCACACTCATTCTCCCGACATTAACCTCGACCTGCTCACACTGATCCCATTCCCGACAATAACCTCGATCTGCTCACACTCCTCCTCCCGACATTAACCACGACCTGCTCATACTCATCCTCCCAACACTGACCTCGACCTGCTCACACTCATCCTCCCGACACTAACCTCGACCTGCTCACACTCATCCCAACAGTAACCTCAGCCTGTTCACACTAATCCCATTCCCGACACTAACCTCGACCTGCTCACACTCATCCTTCCGACACTAACCTCGACCTGCTCACACTCATCCTCCCGACACTAACCTCGACCTGCTCACACTCATCCTCCCAACACTAACCTCGACCTGCTCACACTCATTCTCCCAACACTGACCTCGGCCTGCTCACACTCATCCTCCCCACACCAACCTCGACATGCTCACACTCATCCCATTCCCAACACTAACCTCGACCTGCTCACACGCATCCTCCCGACACTAACCTCGACCTGCTCACACTCCTCCTCCTGACATTAACCTCGACCTGCTCACACTCATCCTCCCAACACTGACCTCGACCTGCACACACTCATCCTCCCGACACTAACCTCGACCTGCTCACACTCATCCCGACACTAACCTCGGCCTGCTCACACTCATCCTCCCGACACTAACCTCGACATGCTCACACTCATCACATTCCCAACACTAACCTCGACCTGCTCACACGCATCCTCCCGACACTAACCTCGACCTGCTCACACTCATCCTTCCGACATTAACCTCGACCTGCTCACACTCATCCTCCCAACACTGACCTCGACCTGCTCACACTCATCCTCCCGACACTAACCTCGACCTGCTCACACTCATCCCGACACTAACCTCGGCCTGCTCACACTCATCCCATTCCTGACACTAACCTCGACCTGCTCACCCTCATCCCGACACTAACCTCGACCTGCTCACACTCATCCTCCCAACACTAACCTCGACCTGCTCACACTCATCCTCCCAACACTGACCTCGACCTGCTCACACTCTTCCTCCCGACACTGACCTCGACCTGCTCACACTCATCCCATTCCCGACAATAACGTCGACCTGCTCACACTCATGCTCCTGACAATAACCTCGAGCTGCTCACACTCATCCTCCCAACACTGACCTCGATCTGCTCACACTCATCCTTCTGACACTAACCTCGACCTGCTCACACTCCTCCCGACACTAACCTCGACCTGCTCACACTCATCCCATTCCCGACACTAACCTCGACCTGCTCACACTCGTCCCGACACTAACCTCGACCTGCTCACACTCATCCTGACAATAACCACGACCTGCTCACACTCATCCTCCCAACACTAACCCCGACCTGCTCACACTCATCCTCCCGACACTAACCTTGACCTGCTCACACTCATCCCGACACTAACCTCGACCGGCTCACACTCATCCTCCCAACATTGACCTCGACCTGCGCACACTCATCCCATTCCTGACACTGACCTCGACCTGCTCACACTCATGCTCCCGACACTGACCTCGACCTGCTCACACTCATCCTCCCGACACTATCCGTGACATGCTCACACTCATCCCATTCCCGACACTAACCTCGACCTGCTCACATGCATCCTCCTGACACTAACCTCGACCTGCTCACACTCATTCTCCCGACATTAACCTTGAGCTGCTCACACGCATCCCATTTCCGACACTAACCTCGACCTGCACACACTCATCCTCCCGACATTAACCACGACCTGCTCATACTCATCCTCCCAACACTGACCTCGACCTGCTCACACTCATCCTCCCGACACTAACCTCGACCTGCTCACACTCATCCCAACAGTAACCTCAGCCTGTTCACACTAATCCCATTCCCGACACTAACCTCGACCTGCTCACACTCATCCCGACACTAACCTCGACCTGCTCACACTCATCCTCCCAACACTAACCTCGACCTGCTCACACTCATCCTCCCAACACTGACCTCGACCTGCTCACACTCTTCCTCCCGACACTGACCTCGACCTGCTCACACTCATCCCATTCCCGACACTAACGTCGACCTGCTCACACTCATGCTCCTGACAATAACCTCGACCTGCTCACACTCATCCTCCCAACACTGACCTCGAGATGCTCACACTCTTCCTTCTGACACTAACCTCGACCTGCTCACACTCCTCCCGACACTAACCTTGACCTGCTCACACTCATCCCATTCCCGACACTAACCTCGACCTGCTCACTCATCCCGACACTAACCTCGAGCTGCTCACACTCATCCGCCCAACACTAACCTCGTCCTGCTCACACTCATCCTCCCGACACTAACCTCGACCTGCTCACACTGATCCTCCCGACACTGACCTCGACCTGCTCACACTCACCCTCACAACATTGACCTCGAACTGCTCACACTCATCCTCTCAACATTAACCTCAACCTGCTCACACTCATCCTCCCAACACTGACCTCAACCTGCTCACACTCATCCCATTCCCGACACTAACCTCGACCTGCTCATACTCACCCTCCCAACACTAACCGCGACCTGCTCACACTCATCCTCCCGACACTAACCTCGACCTGCTCACACTCATCCTCCCAACAATAACCTCAACCTACTCACACTAATCCTCCCAACACTAACCTTGACCTGCTCACACTCACCCTCCCGACACCATCCTCGACCTGCTCACACTCATCTTCCCAACACTAACCTCGAACTGCTCACACTCATCCTCCCAACACTGACCTCGACCTGCTCCAGCTCATCCTCCCGACACTATCCTCGACCTGCTCACACTCATCCTCCCAACACTAACCTCGACCTGCTAACACTCATCCTCCCGACACTAACCTCGACTTGCTCACACTGATCCCATTCTCGACACTAACCTCGACCTGCTCACACTCATCCCATTCCCGACACTAACCTCGACCTGCTCACACTCATCTTTTCGACCCTAACCTCGACTGCTCACACTCATCCCATTCCCGACATTAACCTCGACCTGCTCACACTCATCCTTCCGACACTAACCTCGACCTGCTCACACTCATCCTCCCGACACTAACCTCGACCTGCTCACACTCATCCTCCCAACACTAACCTCGACCTGCTCACACTCATTCTCCCAACACTGACCTCGGCCTGCTCACACTCATCCTCCCCACACCAACCTCGACCTGCTCACACTTATCCCGACACTAACCTCGACCTGCTCACACTCATTCTCCCGACATTAACCTCGACCTGCTCACACTCATCCCATTCCCGACAATAACCTCGATCTGCTCACACTCATCCTCCCGACATTAACCACGACCTGCTCATACTCATCCTCCCAACACTGACCTCGACCTGCTCACACTCATCCTCCCGACACTAACCTCGACCTGCTCACACTCATCCCAACAGTAACCTCAGCCTGTTCACACTAATCCCATTCCCGACACTAACCTCGACCTGCTCACACTCATCCCGACACTAACCTCGACCTGCTCACACTCATCCTCCCAACACTAACCTCGACCTGCTCACACTCATCCTCCCAACACTGACCTCGACCTGCTCACACTCTTCCTCCCGACACTGACCTCGACCTGCTCACACTCATCCCATTCCCGACACTAACGTCGACCTGCTCACACTCATGCTCCTGACAATAACCTCGACCTGCTCACACTCATCCTCCCAACACTGACCTCGAGATGCTCACACTCTTCCTTCTGACACTAACCTCGACCTGCTCACACTCCTCCCGACACTAACCTTGACCTGCTCACACTCATCCCATTCCCGACACTAACCTCGACCTGCTCACTCATCCCGACACTAACCTCGAGCTGCTCACACTCATCCGCCCAACACTAACCTCGTCCTGCTCACACTCATCCTCCCGACACTAACCTCGACCTGCTCACACTGATCCTCCCGACACTGACCTCGACCTGCTCACACTCACCCTCACAACATTGACCTCGAACTGCTCACACTCATCCTCTCAACATTAACCTCAACCTGCTCACACTCATCCTCCCAACACTGACCTCAACCTGCTCACACTCATCCCATTCCCGACACTAACCTCGACCTGCTCATACTCACCCTCCCAACACTAACCGCGACCTGCTCACACTCATCCTCCCGACACTAACCTCGACCTGCTCACACTCATCCTCCCAACAATAACCTCAACCTACTCACACTAATCCTCCCAACACTAACCTTGACCTGCTCACACTCACCCTCCCGACACCATCCTCGACCTGCTCACACTCATCTTCCCAACACTAACCTCGAACTGCTCACACTCATCCTCCCAACACTGACCTCGACCTGCTCCAGCTCATCCTCCCGACACTATCCTCGACCTGCTCACACTCATCCTCCCAACACTAACCTCGACCTGCTAACACTCATCCTCCCGACACTAACCTCGACTTGCTCACACTGATCCCATTCTCGACACTAACCTCGACCTGCTCACACTCATCCCATTCCCGACACTAACCTCGACCTGCTCACACTCATCTTTTCGACCCTAACCTCGACTGCTCACACTCATCCCATTCCCGACATTAACCTCGACCTGCTCACACTCATCCTTCCGACACTAACCTCGACCTGCTCACACTCATCCTCCCGACACTAACCTCGACCTGCTCACACTCATCCTCCCAACACTAACCTCGACCTGCTCACACTCATTCTCCCAACACTGACCTCGGCCTGCTCACACTCATCCTCCCCACACCAACCTCGACCTGCTCACACTTATCCCGACACTAACCTCGACCTGCTCACACTCATTCTCCCGACATTAACCTCGACCTGCTCACACTCATCCCATTCCCGACAATAACCTCGATCTGCTCACACTCATCCTCCCGACACTAACCTGGACCTGCTCACACACATCCCATTCCCGACACTGACCTCGACTTGCTCAGACTCATCCCATTACCGACACTAACCTCGACCTGCTCACACTCACCCCGTTCCCAACACTAACCTCGACCTGCTCACACTCATCCTCCCAACATTGACCTCGACCTGCTCACACTCATCCTCCCAACTATAACCTCGACCTGCTCACGCTCATCTTCCCAACACTAACTTCGAACTGCTCACACTCATCCTCCCGACACTAACCTCGACTTGCTCACACTCATCCCATTCTCGACACTCACCTCGACCTGCTCACACTCATCCCATTCCCGACACTAACCTCGACCTGCTCACACTCATCTTTTCGACCCTAACCTCGACTGCTGACACTCATCCCATTCCCGACACTAACCTCGACCTGCTCACACTCATCCTTCCGACACTAACCTCGACCTGCTCACACTCATCCTCCCGACACTAACCTCGACCTGCTCACACTCATCCTCCCAACACTAACCGCGACCTGCTCACACTCATCCTCCCGACACTAACCTCGACCTGCTCACACTCATCCTCCCAACAATAACCTCAACCTACTCACACTAATCCTCCCAACACTAACCTTGACCTGCTCACACTCACCCTCCCGACACCATCCTCGACCTGCTCACACTCATCTTCCCAACACTAACCTCGAACTGCTCACACTCATCCTCCCAACACTGACCTCGACCTGCTCCAGCTCATCCTCCCGACACTATCCTCGACCTGCTCACACTCATCCTCCCAACACTAACCTCGACCTGCTAACACTCATCCTCCCGACACTAACCTCGACTTGCTCACACTGATCCCATTCTCGACACTAACCTCGACCTGCTCACACTCATCCCATTCCCGACACTAACCTCGACCTGCTCACACTCATCTTTTCGACCCTAACCTCGACTGCTCACACTCATCCCATTCCCGACATTAACCTCGACCTGCTCACACTCATCCTTCCGACACTAACCTCGACCTGCTCACACTCATCCTCCCGACACTAACCTCGACCTGCTCACACTCATCCTCCCAACACTAACCTCGACCTGCTCACACTCATTCTCCCAACACTGACCTCGGCCTGCTCACACTCATCCTCCCCACACCAACCTCGACCTGCTCACACTTATCCCGACACTAACCTCGACCTGCTCACACTCATTCTCCCGACATTAACCTCGACCTGCTCACACTCATCCCATTCCCGACAATAACCTCGATCTGCTCACACTCCTCCTCCCGACATTAACCACGACCTGCTCATACTCATCCTCCCAACACTGACCTCGACCTGCTCACACTCATCCTCCCGACACTAACCTCGACCTGCTCACACTCATCCCAACAGTAACCTCAGCCTGTTCACACTAATCCCATTCCCGACACTAACCTCGACCTGCTCACACTCATCCCGACACTAACCTCGACCTGCTCACACTCATCCTCCCAACACTAACCTCGACCTGCTCACACTCATCCTCCCAACACTGACCTCGACCTGCTCACACTCTTCCTCCCGACACTGACCTCGACCTGCTCACACTCATCCCATTCCCGACACTAACGTCGACCTGCTCACACTCATGCTCCTGACAATAACCTCGACCTGCTCACACTCATCCTCCCAACACTGACCTCGAGATGCTCACACTCTTCCTTCTGACACTAACCTCGACCTGCTCACACTCCTCCCGACACTAACCTTGACCTGCTCACACTCATCCCATTCCCGACACTAACCTCGACCTGCTCACTCATCCCGACACTAACCTCGAGCTGCTCACACTCATCCGCCCAACACTAACCTCGTCCTGCTCACACTCATCCTCCCGACACTAACCTCGACCTGCTCACACTGATCCTCCCGACACTGACCTCGACCTGCTCACACTCACCCTCACAACATTGACCTCGAACTGCTCACACTCATCCTCTCAACATTAACCTCAACCTGCTCACACTCATCCTCCCAACACTGACCTCAACCTGCTCACACTCATCCCATTCCCGACACTAACCTCGACCTGCTCATACTCACCCTCCCAACACTAACCGCGACCTGCTCACACTCATCCTCCCGACACTAACCTCGACCTGCTCACACTCATCCTCCCAACAATAACCTCAACCTACTCACACTAATCCTCCCAACACTAACCTTGACCTGCTCACACTCACCCTCCCGACACCATCCTCGACCTGCTCACACTCATCTTCCCAACACTAACCTCGAACTGCTCACACTCATCCTCCCAACACTGACCTCGACCTGCTCCAGCTCATCCTCCCGACACTATCCTCGACCTGCTCACACTCATCCTCCCAACACTAACCTCGACCTGCTAACACTCATCCTCCCGACACTAACCTCGACTTGCTCACACTGATCCCATTCTCGACACTAACCTCGACCTGCTCACACTCATCCCATTCCCGACACTAACCTCGACCTGCTCACACTCATCTTTTCGACCCTAACCTCGACTGCTCACACTCATCCCATTCCCGACATTAACCTCGACCTGCTCACACTCATCCTTCCGACACTAACCTCGACCTGCTCACACTCATCCTCCCGACACTAACCTCGACCTGCTCACACTCATCCTCCCAACACTAACCTCGACCTGCTCACACTCATTCTCCCAACACTGACCTCGGCCTGCTCACACTCATCCTCCCCACACCAACCTCGACCTGCTCACACTTATCCCGACACTAACCTCGACCTGCTCACACTCATTCTCCCGACATTAACCTCGACCTGCTCACACTCATCCCATTCCCGACAATAACCTCGATCTGCTCACACTCATCCTCCCGACACTAACCTGGACCTGCTCACACACATCCCATTCCCGACACTGACCTCGACTTGCTCAGACTCATCCCATTACCGACACTAACCTCGACCTGCTCACACTCACCCCGTTCCCAACACTAACCTCGACCTGCTCACACTCATCCTCCCAACATTGACCTCGACCTGCTCACACTCATCCTCCCAACTATAACCTCGACCTGCTCACGCTCATCTTCCCAACACTAACTTCGAACTGCTCACACTCATCCTCCCGATACTAACCTCGACTTGCTCACACTCATCCCATTCTCGACACTCACCTCGACCTGCTCACACTCATCCCATTCCCGACACTAACCTCGACCTGCTCACACTCATCTTTTCGACCCTAACCTCGACTGCTGACACTCATCCCATTCCCGACACTAACCTCGACCTGCTCACACTCATCCTTCCGACACTAACCTCGACCTGCTCACACTCATCCTCCCGACACTAACCTCGACCTGCTCACACTCATCCTCCCAACAGTAACCTCGACCTGCTCACACTCATTCTCCCAACACTGACCTCGACCTGCTCACACTCATCCTCCCCACACCAACCTCGACCTGCTCACACTTATCCCGACACTAACCTCAAAGTGCTCACACTCATCCTCCCGACACTAACCTCGACCTGCTCACACTCATCCCATTCCCAACAATAACCACGATCTGCTCACACGCACCCTCCCGACACTAACCTCGACCTGCTCACACACATCCCATTCCCGACACTGAGCTCGACTTGCTCACACTCATCCCATTACCGACACTAACCTCGACCTGCTCACACTCATCCTTCCGACACTGATCTCGACCTGCTCACACTCATCCTCCCGACACTAACCTCGACCTGCTCACACTCATCCTGACACTAACCACGACCTGCTCACACTCATCCTCCCAACACTAACCTCGACCTACTCACACTCATCCTCCCGACACTAACCTCGACCTGCTCACACTCATCCTCCCAACAATAACCTCGACCTGCTCACACTAATCCTCCCAACACTAACCTTGACCTGCTCACACTCACCCTCCCGACACCAACCTCGACCTGCTCACACTCATCTTCCCAACACTAACCTCGAACTGCTCACACTCATCCTCCCAACACTGACCTCGACCTGCTCAAACTCATCCTCCCGACACTAACCTCGACCTGCTCACACTCACCCTCCCGACACTAACGTCGACTTGCTCACACTCATCCCATTCTCGACACTAACCTCGAGCTGCTCACACTCATCCCATTCCCGACACTAACCTCGACCTGCTCACACTCATCTTCTCGACTCTAACCTCGACTGCTCACACTCATCCCATTCCCGACAATAACCTCGACCTGCTCACACTCATCCTTCCGACACTAACCTCGACCTGCTCACACTCATCCTCCCGACACTAACCTCGACCTGCTCACACTCATCCTCCCAACACTAACCTCGACCTGCTAACACTCATCCTCCCGACACTAACCTCGACTTGCTCACACTGAGCCCATTCTCGACACTAACCCCGACCTGCTCACACTCATCCCATTCCCGACACTAACCTCGACCTGCTCACACTCATCTTTTCGACCCTAACCTCGACTGCTCACACTCATTCCATTCCTGACACTAACCTCGACCTGCTCACACTCATCCTTCCGACACTAACCTCGACCTGCTCACACTCATCCTCCCGACACTAACCTCGACCTGCTCACACTCATCCTCCCAACACTAACCTCGACCTGCTCACACTCATTCTCCCAACACTGACCTCGACCTGCTCACACTCATCCTCCCCACACCAACCTCGACATGCTCACACTCATCCCATTCCCAACACTAACCTCGACCTGCTCACATGCATCCTCCTGACACTAACCTCGACCTGCTCACACTCCTCCTCCTGACATTAACCTCGACCTGCTCACACTCATCCTCCCAACACTGACCTCGACCTGCACACACTCATCCTCCCGACACTAACCTCGACCTGCTCACACTCATCCCGACACTAACCTCGGCCTGCTCACACTCATCCTCCCGACACTAACCTCGACATGCTCACACTCATCACATTCCCAACACTAACCTCGACCTGCTCACACGCATCCTCCCGACACTAACCTCGACCTGCTCACACTCATCCTTCCGACATTAACCTCGACCTGCTCACACTCATCCTCCCAACACTGACCTCGACCTGCTCACAGTCATCCTCCCGACACTAACCTCGACCTGCTCACACTCATCCCCACACTAACCTCGGCCTGCTCACACTCATCCCATTCCTGACACTAACCTCGACCTGCTCACACTCATCCCGACACTAACCTCGACCTGCTCACACTCATCCTCCCAACACTAACCTCGACCTGCTCACACTCATCCTCCCAACACTGACCTCGACCTGCTCACACTCTTCCTCCCGACACTGACCTCGACCTGCTCACACTCATCCCATTCCCGACAATAACGTCGACCTGCTCACACTCATGCTCATGACAATAACCTCGAGCTGCTCACACTCATCCTCCCAACACTGACCTCGATCTGCTCACACTCATCCTTCTGACACTAACCTCGACCTGCTCACACTCCTCCCGACACTAACCTCGACCTGCTCACACTCATCCCATTCCCGACACTAACCTCGACCTGCTCACACTCATCCCATTCCCGACACTAACCTCGACCTGCTCACACTCATCCTGACAATAACCACGACCTGCTCACACTCATCCTCCCAACACTAACCCCGACCTGCTCACACTCATCCTCCCGACACTAACCTTGACCTGCTCACACTCATCCCAACACTAACCTCGACCGGCTCACACTCATCCTCCCAACATTGACCTCGACCTGCGCACACTCATCCCATTCCTGACACTGACCTCGACCTGCTCACACTCATGCTCCCGACACTGACCTCGACCTGCTCACACTCATCCTCCCGACACTAACCGTGACATGCTCACACTCATCCCATTCCCGACACTAACCTCGACCTGCTCACATGCATCCTCCTGACACTAACCTCGACCTGCTCACACTCATTCTCGCGACATTAACCTTGAGCTGCTCACACGCATCCCATTTCCGACACTAACCTCGACCTGCACACACTCATCCTCCCGACATTAACCACGACCTGCTCATACTCATCCTCCCAACACTGACCTCGACCTGCTCACACTCATCCTCCCGACACTAACCTCGACCTGCTCACACTCATCCCAACAGTAACCTCAGCCTGTTCACACTAATCCCATTCCCGACACTAACCTCGACCTGCTCACACTCATCCCGACACTAACCTCGACCTGCTCACACTCATCCTCCCAACACTAACCTCGACCTGCTCACACTCATCCTCCCAACACTGACCTCGACCTGCTCACACTCTTCCTCCCGACACTGACCTCGACCTGCTCACACTCATCCCATTCCCGACACTAACGTCGACCTGCTCACACTCATGCTCCTGACAATAACCTCGACCTGCTCACACTCATCCTCCCAACACTGACCTCGAGATGCTCACACTCTTCCTTCTGACACTAACCTCGACCTGCTCACACTCCTCCCGACACTAACCTTGACCTGCTCACACTCATCCCATTCCCGACACTAACCTCGACCTGCTCACTCATCCCGACACTAACCTCGAGCTGCTCACACTCATCCGCCCAACACTAAACTCGTCCTGCTCACACTCGTCCTCCCGACACTAACCTCGACCAGCTCACACTGATCCTCCCGACACTGACCTCGACCTGCTCACACTCACCCTTACAACATTGACCTCGAACTGCTCACACTCATCCTCTCAACATTAACCTCAACCTGCTCACACTCATCCTCCCAACACTGACCTCAACCTGCTCACACTCATCCCATTCCCGACACTAACCTCGACCTGCTCATACTCACCCTCCCAACACTAACCGCGACCTGCTCACACTCATCCTCCCGACACTAACCTCGACCTGCTCACACTCATCCTCCCAACAATAACCTCAACCTACTCACACTAATCCTCCCAACACTAACCTTGACCTGCTCACACTCACCCTCCCGACACCATCCTCGACCTGCTCACACTCATCTTCCCAACACTAACCTCGAACTGCTCACACTCATCCTCCCAACCCTGACCTCGACCTGCTCAAACTCATCCTCCCGACACTATCCTCGACCTGCTCACACTCATCCTCCCAACACTAACCTCGACCTGCTAACACTCATCCTCCCGACACTAACCTCGACCTGCTCACACTCATCCCATTCCCGACACTAACCTCGACCTGCTCACACTCATCTTTTCGACCCTAACCTCGACTGCTCACACTCATCCCATTCCCGACATTAACCTCGACCTGCTCACACTCATCCTTCCGACACTAACCTCGACCTGCTCACACTCATCCTCCCGACACTAACCTCGACCTGCTCACACTCATCCTCCCAACACTAACCTCGACCTGCTCACACTCATTCTCCCAACACTGACCTCGGCCTGCTCACACTCATCCTCCCCACACCAACCTCGACCTGCTCACACTTATCCCGACACTAACCTCGATCTGCTCACACTCATTCTCCCGACATTAACCTCGACCTGCTCACACTCATCCCATTCCCGACAATAACCTCGATCTGCTCACACTCATCCTCCCGACACTAACCTCGACCTGCTCACACACATCCCATTCCCGACACTGACCTCGACTTGCTCACACTCATCCCATTACCGACACTAACCTCGACCTGCTCACACTCACCCCGTTCCCAACACTAACCTCGACCTGCTCACACTCATCCTCCCTACACTGACCTCGACCTGCTCACACTCATCCTCCCAACTATAACCTCGACCTGCTCACACTCATCTTCCCAACACTAACTTCGAACTGCTCACACTCATCCTCCCGACACTAACCGCGACTTGCTCACACTCATCCCATTCTCGACACTAACCTCGACCTGCTCACACTCATCCCATTCCCGACACTAACCTCGACCTGCTCACACTCATCTTTTCGACCCTAACCTCGACTGCTGACACTCATCCCATTCCCGACACTAACCTCGACCTGCTCACACTCATCCTTCTGACACTAACCTCGACCTGCTCACACTCATCCTCCCGACACTAACCTCGACCTGCTCACACTCATCCTCCCAACAGTAACCTCGACCTGCTCACACTCATTCTCCCAACACTGACCTCGACCTGCTCACACTCATCCTCCCCACACCAACCTCGACCTGCTCACACTTATCCCGACACTAACCTCGAAGTGCTCACACTCATCCTCCCGACACTAACCTCGACCTGCTCACACTCATCCCATTCCCGACAATATCCTCGATCTGCTCACACTCATCCTCCCGACACTGAACTCGACTTGCTCACCCTCATCCCATTACCAACACTAACCTCGACCTGCTCACACTCATACTCCCGACACTAACCTCGACCTGCTCACACTCATCCTCCCGACACTAACCTCGACCTGCTCACACTCATCCTCCGAACACTGACCTCGACCTGCTCTCACTCTTCCTCCCGACACTGACCTCGACCTGCTCACACTCGGGCCATTCCCGACACTACCCTCGACCAGCTCACACTCATGCTCCTGACAATAACCTCGACCTGCTCACACTCATCCTCCCAACACTGACCTCGAGCTGCTCACACTCATTCTTCTGACACTAACCTCGACCTGCTCACATTCCTCCCGACACTAACCCCGACCTGCTCACACTCATCCCATTCCCGCCACTAACCTCGACTTGCTCACACTCATCCCAACACTAACCTCGACCTGCTCACACTCATCCTCCAAACACTAACCTCGACCTGGTCACACTCATCCTCCCAACTCTGATCTCGACCTGCTCAAACTCATCCTCCCAACACTAACCCCGACCTGCTCACACTCGTCCTCCCGACACTAACCTCGACCTGCTCACTCTCATCCTCCCGACACTCACCTCGACCTGCTCACACTCATCCTCCCAACACTAACCTCGACCTGCTCACACTCATCCCGACACTAACCTCGACCTGCTCACACTCATCCTCCCAACACTAACCTCGACCTGCTCAAACTTATCCCGACACTAACCTCAACCTGCTCACACTCATCCCGACACTAATCTCGACCTGCTCACACTCATCCTCCCAACACTAACCTCGACCTGCTCACACTCATCCTCTCAATACTAACCTCGACCTGCTCACACTCATCCTCCGAATACTGACCTTGACCTGCTCACACTCATCATCCCAACATTGACTTCGACCTGTTCACACTCATCCCATTCCTGACACTATCCTCGACCTGCTCACACTCATCCCGACACTAACCTCGACCTGCTCACACTCATCATCCTGACACTAACCTCTACCTGCTCACACTTATTCTCCTGACACTGACCTCGACCTGCTCACACTCATCCCATTCCCAACGCTAACCTCGAACTGCTCACACTCATTCTCCCAACACTGACCTCGACCTGCTCACACTCATCCTCCCGACACTGACCTCGACCTGCTCACACTCATCCTCCCGACACTAACCTCGACATGCTCACACTCATCCCATTCCCGACACTAACCTCGACCTGCTCACGCTCATCCTCCCAACACTGACCTCGACCTGCTCACACGCATCCTCCTAACACTGACCTCGACCTGCTCGCACTCATCCTCCCATCACTGACCTCGACATGCTCACACTCATCCCATTCCCGACACTAACCTCGACCTGCTCACAATCATGCTCACAACACTAACCTCGACCTGCTCACACTCATCCTACCAACACTGACTTCGACCTGCTCACACTCATCCTCCCGACACTGACCTCGACCTGCTCACACTCATCCCATTCCCGACACTGACCTCGACCTGCTCACACTCATCCTCCCGACACTAACGTCGACCTGCTCACACTCATCCTCCCAACACTAACCTCGACCTGCTCACAATCATCCCGACACTAACCTCGACCTGCTCACACTCATCCCATTACCGACACGAACCTCGATTTGCTCACACTCATCCCGACACATACCTCGACCTGCTCACTCTCATCCTCATGGCACTAACCTCAACCTGCACACACTCATCCCATTCCTGACAGTAACCTCGACCTGCTCACACTCATCCCATTCCCGACACCAACATCGACCTGCTCACACTCATTCTCCCAACACTGACCTCGACCTGCTCACACTCATCCTTACAACACTAACCTCGACCTGCTCACACTCATCCTCCCGACACTAACCTCGACCTGCTCACACTCATCCTCCCGACACTGACCTCGACCTGCTCACACTCATCCTTGCAACACTGACCTCGACCTGCTCACACTCATCCTCCCAACACTGAGCTGGACCTGCTCACATTCATCCTCCCGACACTGACCTCGACTTGCTCACACTCATCCCATTCTCGACACGAACCTCGACCTGCTCACACTCATCCTTCCGTCACTAACCTCGACCTGCTCACACTCATCCTCCCGACACTAACCTCGAGCTGCTCACACTCATCCTCCCAACACTAACCTCGACCTGCTCACACTCATTCTCCCAACACTGACCTCGACCTGCTCACACTCATCCACCCAACACTAACCTCCACCTGCTCACACTCATCCCGTCATTGACCTTGACCTGCTCACACTCATCCCATTCCCGACACTAACCTCGACCTTCTTACACTCATCCCGACACTGACCTCGACCTGCTCACACTCATCCTTCCAACACTGACCTCGACCTGCTCACACTCATCCTCCCAACACTGAGCTCGACCTGCTCACACTCATCCTCCCGACACTGACCTCGACATGCTCACCCTCATCCCATTCCGGCACTAACCTCGACCTGCTCACGCTCATCCTCCCGACACTTACCTCGACCTGCTCACACTCATCCTCCCAACAGTGATCTCGACCTGCTCACACTCATCCTCCCATCACTAACCTCAACCTGCGCACACTCATCACAACACTAACCTCGACCTGCTCACTGTCATCCCATTCCCGTCCCTAACCTCAACCTGCTCAGACTCATCCCAACACTAACCTCGACCTGCTCACACACATCCCATTCCCGACACTAACCTTGACCTGCTCACACTCATCCCGACACTAACCTCGACCTGCTCACACTCATGCTCACAACACTAACCTCGACCTGCTCACACTCATCCTCCCAACACTGACTTCGACCTGCTCACACTCATCCTCCCGACACTGACCTCGACCTGCTCACACTCATCCCATTCCCGACACTGACCTCGACCTGCTCACACTCATCCTCCCGACACTAACCTCGACCTGCTCACACTCATCCTCCCAACACTAACCTCGACCTGCTCCCAATCATCCCGACACTAACCTCGACCTGCTCACACTCATCCCATTACCGACACTAAATTCGATTTGCTCACACTCATCCCGACACAAACCTCGACCAGCACACACTCATCCCATTCCTGACACTAACCTCGACCTGCTCACACTCATCCCATTCCCGACACCAACATCGACCTGCTCACACTCATCCTCCCAACACTGACCTCGACCTGCTCACACTCATCCTCCCAACACTAACCTCGACCTGCTCACACTCATCCTCCCGACACTAACCTCGACCTGCTCACACTCATCCTCCCAACACTGACCTCGACCTGCTCACACTCATCCTTCCAACACTGACCTCGACCTGCTCACACTCATCCTCCCAACACTGAGCTGGACCTGCTCACATTCATCCTCCCGACACTGACCTCGACTTGCTCACACTCATCCCATTCTCGACATGAACTTCGACCTGCTCACACTCATCCCATTCACGACACTAACCTCGAAATGCTCACACTCATGTTCTCGACACTAACCTCGACTGCTCACACTCATCCCATTCCCGACACTAACCTCGACCTGCTCACACTCATCCTCCCGACACGAACCTCGAGCTGCTCACACTCATCCTCCCAACAACTAACCTCGACCTGCTCACACTCATTCTCCCAACACTGACCTCGACCTGCTCACACTCATCCACCCAACACTAACCTCCACCTGCTCACACTCATCCCGTCATTGACCTTGACCTGCTCACACTCATCCCATTCCTGACACTAACCTCGACCTGCTCACACTCATCCCGACACTGACCTCGTCCTGCTCACACTCATCCTTCCAACACTGACCTCGACCTGCTCACACTCATCCTCCCAACACTGAGCTCGACCTGCTCACACTCATCCTCCCGTCACTGACCTCGACTTGCTCACACTCGTCCCATTCTCGACACTAACATCGACCTGATCACACTCATCCCATTCCCGACACTAACCTCGACCTGCTCCCACTCATCTTCTCGACACTAACCTCGACTGCTCACTCATCCCATTCCCGACACTAACCTCGACCTGCTCACCCTCATCCTCCCGACACTAACCTCGACCTGCTCACACTCACCCTGACACTAACCATGACGTGCTAACACTCATCCTCCCAACACTAAGCTCGACCTGCTCACACTCATCCTCCTGACACTAACCTCGACCTGCTTACACTCATCCCGACACTAACCTCGACCGGCTCACACTTATCCTTCCAACATTGACCTCGACCTGTGCACACTCATCCCATTCCTGACACTAACCTCGACCTGCTCACACTCATCCCAACACTAACCTCGACCTGCTCACACTCATCCTCCCGAAACTAACCTCTACCTGCTCACACTTATCCTCCCAACACTGACCTCGACCTGTTCACACTCATCCTCCCGACACTGACCTCGACCTGCTCACACGCATCCTCCTGACACTAACCTCGACCTGCTCACACTCATTCTCCCGACATTAACCTTGAGCTGCTCACACGCATCCCATTTCCGACACTAACCTCGACCTGCACACACTCATCCTCCCGACATTAACCACGACCTGCTCATACTCATCCTCCCAACACTGACCTCGACCTGCTCACACTCATCCTCTCGACACTAACCTCGGCATGCTCACACTCATCCCAACAGTAACCTCAGCCTGTTCACACTAATCCCATTCCCGACACTAACCTCGACCTGCTCACACTCATCCCGACACTAACCTCGACCTGCTCACACTCATCCTCCCAACACTAACCTCGACCTGCTCACACTCATCCTCCCAACACTGACCTCGACCTGCTCACACTCTTCCTCCCAACACTGACCTCGACCTGCTCACACTCATCCCATTCCCGACACTAACGTCGACCTGCTCACACTCATGCTCCTGACAATAACCTCGACCTGCTCACACTCATCCTCCCAACACTGACCTCGAGATGCTCACACTCTTCCTTCTGACACTAACCTCGACCTGCTCACACTCCTCCCGACACTAACCTTGACCTGCTCACACTCATCCCATTCCCGACACTAACCTCGAACTGCTCACTCATCCCGACACTAACCTCGAGCTGCTCACACTCATCCGCCCAACACTAACCTCGTCCTGCTCACACTCATCCTCCCGACACTAACCTCGACCTGCTCACACTCATCCTCCCGACACTGACCTCGACCTGCTCACACTCACCCTCGCAACATTGACCTCGAACTGCTCACACTCATCCTCTCAACATTAACCTCAACCTGCTCACACTCATCCTCCCAACACTGACCTCAGCCTGCTCACACTCATCCCATTCCCGACACTAACCTCGACCTGCTCATACTCACCCTCCCAACACTAACCGCGACCTGCTCACACTCATCCTCCCGACACTAACCTCGACCTGCTCACACTCATCCTCCCAACAATAACCTCGACCTGCTCACACTAATCCTCCCAACACTAACCTTGACCTGCTCACACTCACCCTCCCGACACCAACCTCGAGCTGCTCACACTCATCTTCCCAACACTAACCTCGAACTGCTCACACTCATCCTCCCAACACTGACCTCGACCTGCTCAAACTCATCCTCCCGACACTAACCTCGACCTGCTCACACTCACCCTCCCGACACTAATGTCGACTTGCTCACACTCATCCCATTCTCGACACTAACCTCGAGCTGCTCACACTCATCCCATTCCCGACACTAACCTCGACCTGCTCACACTCATCTTCTCGACTCTAACCTCGATTGCTCACACTCATCCCATTCCCGACAATAACCTCGACCTGCTCACACTCATCCTTCCGACACTAACCTCGACCTGCTCACACTCATCCTCCCGACACTAACCTCGACCTGCTCACACTCATCCTCCCAACACTAACCTCGACCTGCTAACACTCATCCTCCCGACACTAACCTCGACTTGCTCACACTGATCCCATTCTCGACACTAACCTCGACCTGCTCACACTCATCCAATTCCCGACACTAACCTCGACCTGCTCACACTCATCTTTTCGACCCTAACCTCGACTGCTCACACTCATCCCATTCCCGACATTAACCTCGACCTGCTCACACTCATCCTTCCGACACTAACCTCGACCTGCTCACACTCATCCTCCCGACACTAACCTCGACCTGCTCACACTCATCCTCCCAAGACTAACCTCGACCTGCTCACACTCATTCTCCCAACACTGACCTCGACCTGCTCACACTCATCCTCCCCACACCAACCCCGACCTGCTCACACTTATCCCGACACTAACCTCGACCTGCTCACACTCATTCTCCCGACATTAACCTCGACCTGCTCACACTCATCCCATTCCCGACAATAACCTCGATCTGCTCACACTCATCCTCCCAACACTAACGTCGACCTGCTCACACACATCCCATTCCCGACACTGACCTCGACTTGCTCACACTCATCCCATTACCGACACTAACCTTGACCTGCTCACACTCACCCCGTTCCCAACACTAACCTCGACCTGCTCACACTCATCCTCCCAACACTGACCTCGACCTGCTCACACTCATCCTCCCAACAATAACCTCGACCTGCTCACACTCATCTTCCCAACACTAACTTTGACCTGCTCACACTCATCCTCCCGACACTAACCTCGACTTGCTCACACTCATCCCATTCTCGACACTAACCTCGACCTGCTCACACTCATCCCATTCCCGACACTAACCTCGACCTGCTCACACTCATCTTTTCGACCCTAACCTCGACTGCTGACACTCATTCCATTCCCGACACTAACCTCGACCTGCTCACACTCATCCTTCCGACACTAACCTCGACCTGCTCACACTCATCCTCCCGACACTAACCTCGACCTGCTCACACCCATCCTCCCAACACTAACCTCGACCTGCTCACACTCATTCTCCCAACACTAACTTCGACCTGCTCACACTCATCCTCCCAACATTGACCTCGACCTGCTCACACTCATCCTCTCAACCTATCCTCGACCTGCTCACAATCATCCTCCCGACACTAACCTTGACCTGCTCACACTCATCCTCCCAACACTGACCTCAACCTGCTCACACTCATCCCATTCCCGACACTAACCTCGACCTGCTCACACTCACCCTCCCAACACTAACCGCGACCTGCTCACACTCATCCTCCCGACACTAACCTCGACCTGCTCACACTCATCCCATTCCCGACAATAACCTCGAACTGCTCACACTCATCCTTCCAACACTAACCTCGACCTGCTCACACTCATCCTCCCGACACTAACCTCGACCTGCTCACACTCATCTTCCCAACACTAACTTCGACCTGCTCACACTCATCCTCCCGACACTAACCTCGACTTGCTCATACTCATCCCATTCTCGACACTAACCTCGACCTGCTCACACTCATCCCATTCCCGACACTAACCTCGACCTGCTCACACTCATCTTTTCGACCCTAAACTTGACTGCTGACACTCATCCCATTCCCGACACTAACCTCGACCTGCTCACACTCATCCTTCCGACACTAACCTCGACCTGCTCACACTCATCCTCCCGACACTATCCTCGACCTGCTCACACTCATCCTCCCAACACTAACCTCGACCTGCTCACACTCATTCTCCCAACACTGACCTCGACCTGCTGACACTCATCCTCCCCACAACAACCTCGACCTGCTCACACTTATCCCGACACTAACCTCAAAGTGCTCACACTCATCCTCCCGACACTAACCTCGACCTGCTCACACTCATCCCATTCCCAACAATAACCACGATCTGCTCACACTCACCCTCCCGGCACTAACCTCGACCTGCTCACACACATCCCATTCCCGACACTGAGCTCGACTTGCTCACACTCATCCCATTACCGACACTAACCTCGACCTGCTCACACTCATCCTCCCGACACTGATCTCGACCTGCTCACACTCATCCTCCCGACACTAACCTCGACCTGCTCACACTCATCCTGACACTAACCACGACCTGCTCACACTCATCCTCCCAACACTAACCTCGACCTACTCACACTCATCCTCCTGACACTAACCTCGACCTGCTCACACTCATCCTCCCAACAATAACCTCGACCTGCTCACACTAATCCTCCCAACACTAACCTTGACCTGCTCACACTCACCCGCCCGACACCAACCTCGACCTGCTCACACTCATCTTCCCAACACTAACCTCGAACTGCTCACACTCATCCTCCCAACACTGACCTCGACCTGCTCAAACTCAGACTCCCGACACTAACCACGACCTGCTCACACTCACCCGCCCGACACTAACGTCGACTTGCTCACACTCATCCCATTCTCGACGCTAACCTCGAGCTGCTCACACTCATCCCATTCCCGACACTAACCTCGACCTGCTCACACTCATCTTCTCGACTCTAACCTCGACTGTTCACACTCATCCCATTCCCGACAATAACCTCGACCTGCTCACACTCATCCTTCCAACACTAACCTCGACCTGCTCACACTCATCCTCCCGACACTGACCTCGACCTGCTCACACTCATCCTCCCAACACTAACCTCAACCTGCTAACACTCATCCTCCCGACACTAACCTCGACTTGCTCACACTGATCCCATTCTCGACACTAACCGCGACCTGCTCACACTCATCCCATTCCCGACACTAACCTCGACCTGCTCACACTCATCTTTTCGACCCGAACCTCGACTGCTCACACTCATCCCATTCCCGACACGAACCTCGACCTGCTCACACTCATCCTTCCGACACTAACCTCGACCTGCTCACACTCATCCTCCCGACACTAACCTCGACCTGCTCACACTCATCCTCCCAACACTAACCTCGACCTGCTCACACTCATTCTCCCAACACTGACCTCGACCTGCTCACACTCATCCTCCCCACACCAACCTCGACATGCTCACACTCATCCCATTCCCAACACTAACTTTGACCTGCTCACACGCATCCTCCCGACACTAACCTCGACCTGCTCACACTCATCCTCCTGACATTAACCTCGACCTGCTCACACTCATCCTCCCTACACTGACCTCGACCTGCTCACACTCATCCTCCCGACACTAACCTCGACCTGCTCACACTAATCCCGACACTAACCTCGGCCTGCTCACACTCATCCTCCCGACACTAACCTCGACATGCTCACACTCATCACATTCCCAACAATAACCTCGACCTGCTCACACGCATCCTCCCGACACTAACCTCGACCTGCTCACACTCATCCTTCCGACATTAACCTCGACCTGCTCACACTCATCCTCCCAACACTGACCTCGACCTGCTCACACTCATCCTCCCGACACTAACCTCGACCTGCTCACACTCATGCCGACACTAACCTCGGCCTGCTCACACTCATCCAATTCCTGACACTAACCTCGACCTGCTCACACTCATCCCGACACTAACCTCGACCTGCTCACACTCATCCTCCCAACACTAACCTCGACCTGCTCACACTCATCCTCCCAACACTGACCTCGACCTGCTCACACTCTTCCTCCCGACACTGACCTCGACCTGCTCACACTCATCCCATTCCCGACAATAACGTCGACCTGCTCACAATCATCCTCCCAACACTAACCTCGACCTGCTCACACTCATCCTCCCAACACTGACCTCGATCTGCTCACACTCTTCCTCCCGACACTAACCTCGACCTGCTCACACTCATCCCATTCCTGACACTAACCTCGACCTGCTCACACTCATCCCGACACTAACCTCGACCTGCTCACACTCATCCTGACAATAACCACGACCTGCTCACACTCATCCTCACAACACTAACCCCGACCTGCTCACACTCATCCTCCCGACACTAACCTTGACCTGCTCACACTCATCCCGACACTAACCTCGACCGGCTCACACTCATCCTCCCAACATTGACCTCGACCTGCGCACACTCATCCCATTCCTGACACTGACCTCGACCTGCTCACACTCATCCCATTCCCGACACTAACCTCGACCTGCTCACACTCATCTTTTCGACCCTAAACTTGACTGCTGACACTCATCCCATTCCCGACACTAACCTCGACCTGCTCACACTCATCCTTCCGACACTAACCTCGACCTGCTCACACTCATCCTCCCGACACTAACTTCGACCTGCTCACACTCATCCTCCCAACACTAACCTCGATCTGCTCACACTCATTCTCCCAACACTGACCTCGACCTGCTCACACTCATCCTCCCCACACCAACCTCGACCTGCTCACACTTATCCCGACACTAACCTCAAAGTGCTCACACTCATCCTCCCGACACTAACCTCGACCTGCTCACACTCATCCCATTCCCAACAATAACCACGATCTGCTCACACGCACCCTCCCGACACTAACCTCGACCTGCTCACACACATCCCATTCTCGACACTGAGCTCGACTTGCTCACACTCATCCCATTACCGACACTAACCTCGACCTGCTCACACTCATCCTCCCGACACTGATCTCGACCTGCTCACACTCATCCTCCCGACACTAACCTCGACCTGCTCACACTCATCCTGACACTAACCACGACCTGCTCACACTCATCCTCCCGACACTAACCTCGACCTACTCACACTCATCCTCCCGACACTAACCTCGACCTGCTCACACTCATCCTCCCAACAATAACCTCGACCTGCTCACACTAATCCTCCCAACACTAACCTTGACCTGCTCACACTCACCCTCCCGACACCAACCTCGACCTGCTCACACTCATCTTCCCAACACTAACCTCGAACTGCTCACACTCATCCTCCCAACACTGACCTCGACCTGCTCAAACTCATCCTCCCGACACTAACCTCGACCTGCTCACACTCACCCTCCCGACACTAACGTCGACTTGCTCACACTCATCCCATTCTCGACACTAACCTCGAGCTGCTCACACTCATCCCATTCCCGACACTAACCTCGACCTGCTCACACTCATCTTCTCGACTCTAACCTCGACTGCTCACACTCATCCCATTCCCGACAATAACCTCGACCTGCTCACACTCATCCTTCCGACACTAACCTCGACCTGCTCACACTCATCCTCCCGACACTAACCTCGACCTGCTCACACTCATCCTCCCAACACTAACCTCGACCTGCTAACACTCATCCTCCCGACACTAACCTCGACTTGCTCACACTGATCCCATTATCGACACTAACCTCGACCTGCTCACACTCATCCCATTCCCGACACTAACCTCGACCTGCTCACACTCATCTTTTCGACCCTAACCTCGACTGCTCACACTCATTCCATTCCTGACACTAACCTCGACCTGCTCACACTCATCCTTCCGACACTAAGCTCGACCTGCTCACACTCATCCTCCCGACACTAACCTCGACCTGCTCACACTCATCCTCCCAACACTAACCTCGACCTGCTCACACTCATTCTCCCAACACTGACCTCGACCTGCTCACACTCATCCTCCCCACACCAACCTCGACATGCTCACACTCATCCCATTCCCAACACTAACCTCGACCTGCTCACACGCATCCTCCCGACACTAACCTCGACCTGCTCACACTCCTCCTCCTGACATTAACCTCGACCTGCTCACACTCATCCTCCCAACACTGACCTCGACCTGCACACACTCATCCTCCCGACACTAACCTCGACCTGCTCACACTCATCCCGACACTAACCTCGGCCTGCTCACACTCATCCTCCCGACACTAACCTCGACATGCTCACACTCATCACATTCCCAACACTAACCTCGACCTGCTCACACGCATCCTCCCGACACTAACCTCGACCTGCTCACACTCATCCTTCCGACATTAACCTCGACCTGCTCACACTCATCCTCCCAACACTGACCTCGACCTGCTCACAGTCATCCTCCCGACACTAACCTCGACCTGCTCACACTCATCCCGACACTAACCTCGGCCTGCTCACACTCATCCCATTCCTGACACTAACCTCGACCTGCTCACACTCATCCCGACACTAACCTCGACCTGCTCACACTCATCCTCCCAACACTAACCTCGACCTGCTCACACTCATCCTCCCAACACTGACCTCGACCTGCTCCCACTCTTCCTCCCGACACTGACCTCGACCTGCTCACACTCATCCCATTCCCGACAATAACGTCGACCTGCTCACACTCATGCTCCTGACAATAACCTCGAGCTGCTCACACTCATCCTCCCAACACTGACCTCGATCTGCTCACACTCATCCTTCTGACACTAACCTCGACCTGCTCACACTCCTCCCGACACTAACCTCGACCTGCTCACACTCATCCCATTCCCGACACTAACCTCGACCTGCTCACACTCGTCCCGACACTAACCTCGACCTGCTCACACTCATCCTGACAATAACCACGACCTGCTCACACTCATCCTCCCAACACTAACCCCGACCTGCTCACACTCATCCTCCCGACACTAACCTTGACCTGCTCACACTCATCCCGACACTAACCTCGACCGGCTCACACTCATCCTCCCAACATTGACCTCGACCTGCGCACACTCATCCCATTCCTGACTCTGACCTCGACCTGCTCACACTCATGCTCCCGACACTGACCTCGACCTGCTCACACTCATCCTCCCGACACTAACCGTGACATGCTCACACTCATCCCATTCCCGACACTAACCTCGACCTGCTCAAATGCATCCTCCTGACACTAACCTCGACCTGCTCACACTCATTCTCCCGACATTAACCTTGAGCTGCTCACACGCATCCCATTTCCGACACTAACCTCGACCTGCACACACTCATCCTCCCGACATTAACCACGACCTGCTCATACTCATCCTCCCAACACTGACCTCGACCTGCTCACACTCATCCTCCCGACACTAACCTCGACCTGCTCACACTCATCCCAACAGTAACCTCAGCCTGTTCACACTAATCCCATTCCCGACACTAACCTCGACCTGCTCACACTCATCCCGACACTAACCTCGACCTGCTCACACTCATCCTCCCAACACTAACCTCGACCTGCTCACACTCATCCTCCCAACACTGACCTCGACCTGCTCACACTCTTCCTCCCGACACTGACCTCGACCTGCTCACACTCATCCCATTCCCGACACTAACGTCGACCTGCTCACACTCATGCTCCTGACAATAACCTCGACCTGCTCACACTCATCCTCCCAACACTGACCTCGAGATGCTCACACTCTTCCTTCTGACACTAACCTCGACCTGCTCACACTCCTCCCGACACTAACCTTGACCTGCTCACAATCATCCCATTCCCGACACTAACCTCGACCTGCTCACTCATCCCGACACTAACCTCGAGCTGCTCACACTCATCCGCCCAACACTAACCTCGTCCTGCTCACACTCATCCTCCTGACACTAACCTCGACCTGCTCACACTGATCCTCCCGACACTGACCTCGACCTGCTCACACTCACCCTCACAACACTGACCTCGAACTGCTCACACTCATCCTCTCAACATTAACCTCAACCTGCTCACACTCATCCTCCCAACACTGACCTCAACCTGCTCACACTCATCCCATTCCCGATACTAACCTCGACCTGCTCATACTCACCCTCCCAACACTAACCGCGACCTCCTCACACTCATCCTCCCGACACTAACCTCGACCTGCTCACACTCATCCTCCCAACAATAACCTCAACCTACTCACACTAATCCTCCCAACACTAACCTTGACGTGCTCACACTCACCCTCCCGACACCATCCTCGACCTGCTCACACTCATCTTCCCAACACTAACCTCGAACTGCTCACACTCATCCTCCCAACACTGACCTCGACCTGCTCCAGCTCATCCTCCCGACACTATCCTCGACCTGCTCACACTCATCCTCCCAACACTAACCTCGACCTGCTAACACTCATCCTCCCGACACTAACCTCGACTTGCTCACACTGATCCCATTCTCGACACTAACCTCGACCTGCTCACACTCATCCCATTCCCGACACTAACCTCGACCTGCTCACACTCATCTTTTCGACCCTAACCTCGACTGCTCACACTCATCCCATTCCCGACATTAACCTCGACCTGCTCACACTCATCCTTCCGACACTAACCTCGACCTGCTCACACTCATCCTCCCGACACTAACCTCGACCTGCTCACACTCATCCTCCCAACACTAACCTCGACCTGCTCACACTCATTCTCCCAACACTGACCTCGGCCTGCTCACACTCATCCTCCCCACACCAACCTCGACCTGCTCACACTTATCCCGACACTAACCTCGACCTGCTCACACTCATTCTCCCGACATTAACCTCGACCTGCTCACACTCATCCCATTCCCGACAATAACCTCGATCTGCTCACACTCATCCTCCTGACACTAACCTGGACCTGCTCACACACATCCCATTCCCGACACTGACCTCGGCTTGCTCAGACTCATCCCATTACCGACACTAACCTCGACCTGCTCACACTCACCCCGTTCCCAACACTAACCTCGACCTGCTCACACTCATCCTCCCAACATTGACCTCGACCTGCTCACACTCATCCTCCCAACTATAACCTCGACCTGCTCACACTCATCTTCCCAACACTAACTTCGAACTGCTCACACTCATCCTCCCGACACTAACCTCGGCTTGCTCACACTCATCCCATTCTCGACACTCACCTCGACCTGCTCACACTCATCCCATTCCCGACACTAACCTCGACCTGCTCACACTCATCTTTTCGACCCTAACCTCGACTGCTGACACTCATCCCATTCCCGACACTAACCTCGACCTGCTCACACTCATCCTTCCGACACTAACCTCGACCTGCTCACACTCATCCTCCCGACACTAACCTCGACCTGCTCACACTCATCCTCCCAACAGTAACCTCGACCTGCTCACACTCATTCTCCCAACACTGACCTCGACCTGCTCACACTCATCCTCCCCACACCAACCTCGACCTGCTCACACTTATCCCGACACTAACCTCAAAGTGCTCACACTCATCCTCCCGACACTAACCTCGACCTGCTCACACTCATCCCATTCCCAACAATAACCACGATCTGCTCACACGCACCCTCCCGACACTAACCTCGACCTGCTCACACACATCCCATTCCCGACACTGAGCTCGACTTGCTCACACTCATCCCATTACCGACACTAACCTCGACCTGCTCACACTCATCCTCCCGACACTGATCTCGACCTGCTCACACTCATCCTCCCGACACTAACCTCGACCTGCTCACACTCATCCTGACACTAACCACGACCTGCTCACACTCATCCTCCCAACACTAACCTCGACCTACTCACACTCATCCTCCCGACACTAACCTCGACCTGCTCACACTCATCCTCCCAACAATAACCTCGACCTGCTCACACTAATCCTCCCAACACTAACCTTGACCTGCTCACACTCACCCTCCCGACACCAACCTCGACCTGCTCACACTCATCTTCGCAACACTAACCTCGAACTGCTCACACTCATCCTCCCAACACTGACCTCGACCTGCTCAAACTCATCCTCCCGACACTAACCTCGACCTGCTCACACTCACCCTCCCGACACTAACGTCGACTTGCTCACACTCATCCCATTCTCGACACTAACCTCGAGCTGCTCACACTCATCCCATTCCCGACACTAACCTCGACCTGCTCACACTCATCTTCTCGACTCTAACCTCGACTGCTCACACTCATCCCATTCCCGACAATAACCTCGACCTGCTCACACTCATCCTTCCGACACTAACCTCGACCTGCTCACACTCATCCTCCCGACACTAACCTCGACCTGCTCACACTCATCCTCCCAACACTAACCTCGACCTGCTAACACTCATCCTCCCGACACTAACCTCGACTTGCTCACACTGATCCCATTCTCGACACTAACCTCGACCTGCTCACACTCATCCCATTCCCGACACTAACCTCGACCTGCTCACACTCATCTTTTCGACCCTAACCGCGACTGCTCACACTCATTCCATTCCTGACACTAACCTCGACCTGCTCACACTCATCCTTCCGACACTAACCTCGACCTGCTCACACTCATCCTCCCGACACTAACCTCGACCTGCTCACACTCATCCTCCCAACACTAACCTCGACCTGCTCACACTCATTCTCCCAACACTGACCTCGACCTGCTCACACTCATCCTCCCCACACCAACCTCGACATGCTCACACTCATCCCATTCCCAACACTAACCTCGACCTGCTCACACGCATCCTCCCGACACTAACCTCGACCTGCTCACACTCCTCCTCCTGACATTAACCTCGACCTGCTCACACTCATCCTCCCAACACTGACCTCGACCTGCACACACTCATCCTCCCGACACTAACCTCGACCTGCTCACACTCATCCCGACACTAACCTCGGCCTGCTCACACTCATCCTCCCGACACTAACCTCGACATGCTCACACTCATCACATTCCCAACACTAACCTCGACCTGCTCACACGCATCCTCCCGACACTAACCTCGACCTGCTCACACTCATCCTTCCGACATTAACCTCGACCTGCTCACACTCATCCTCCCAACACTGACCTCGACCTGCTCACAGTCATCCCCACACTAACCTCGGCCTGCTCACACTCATCCCATTCCTGACACTAACCTCGACCTGCTCACACTCATCCCGACACTAACCTCGACCTGCTCACACTCATCCTCCCAACACTAACCTCGACCTGCTCACACTCATCCTCCCAACACTGACCTCGACCTGCTCACACTCTTCCTCCCGACACTGACCTCGACCTGCTCACACTCATCCCATTCCCGACAATAACGTCGACCTGCTCACACTCATGCTCCTGACAATAACCTCGAGCTGCTCACACTCATCCTCCCAACACTGACCTCGATCTGCTCACACTCATCCTTCTGACACTAACCTCGACCTGCTCACACTCATCCCATTCCCGACACTAACCTCGACCTGCTCACCCTCGTCCCGACACTAACCTCGACCTGCTCACACTCATCCTGACAATAACCACGACCTGCTCACACTCATCCTCCCAACACTAACCCCGACCTGCTCACACTCATCCTCCCGACACTAACCTTGACCTGCTCACACTCATCCCAACACTAACCTCGACCGGCTCACACTCATCCTCCCAACATTGACCTCGACCTGCGCACACTCATCCCATTCCTGACACTGACCTCGACCTGCTCACACTCATGCTCCCGACACTGACCTCGACCTGCTCACACTCATCCTCCCGACACTAACCGTGACATGCTCACACTCATCCCATTCCCGACACTAACCTCGACCTGCTCACATGCATCCTCCTGACACTAACCTCGACCTGCTCACACTCATTCTCCCGACATTAACCTTGAGCTGCTCACACGCATCCCATTTCCGACACTAACCTCGACCTGCACACACTCATCCTCCCGACATTAACCACGACCTGCTCATACTCATCCTCCCAACACTGACCTCGACCTGCTCACACTCATCCTCCCAACACTAACCTCGACCTGCTCACACTCATCCCAACAGTAACCTCAGCCTGTTCACACTAATCCCATTCCCGACACTAACCTCGACCTGCTCACACTCATCCCGACACTAACCTCGACCTGCTCACACTCATCCTCCCAACACTAACCTCGACCTGCTCACACGCATCCTCCCAACACTGACCTCGACCTGCTCACACTTATCCTTCCAACATTGACCTCGACCTGTGCACACTCATCCCATTCCTGACACTAACCTCGACCTGCTCACACTCATCCCAACACTAACCTCGACCTGCTCACACTCATCCTCCCGAAACTAACCTCTACCTGCTCACACTTATCCTCCCAACACTGACCTCGACCTGTTCACACTCATCCTCCCGACACTGACCTCGACCTGCTCACACGCATCCTCCCGACACTAACCTCGACCTGCTCACACTCATCCTCCCGACACTGACCTTGGCCTGCTCAAACTCATCCCATTCCCGACACTAACCTCGTCGTGCTCACACTCATCCCGACACTAACCTCGACCTGCTCACACTCATCCACCCAATGCTAACCTCGACCTGCTCACCCTCATCCTCCTGGCACTAACCTCAACCTGCACACACTCAACCCATTCCCGACACTAACCTCGACCTGCTCACACTCATCCCATTCCCGACACTAACCACGACCGGCTCACACTCATCCTCCCAATACTAACCTTGACCTGCTCGCACTCATCCTCCCAACACTGACCTCGACCTGCTCACACTCATCCTCCCAACATTGACCTCGACCTGCTCAAACTCATCCCATTCCTGACACTAACCTCGAGCTGCTCACACTCATCCCGACACTATCCTCGACCTGCTCACACTCATCCTCCCGACACTAACCTCTACCTGCTCACATTTATCCTCCCGACACTGACCTCGACCTGCTCACACTAATCCCATTCCAGACACTCACCTCACCTGCTCACAATCATCCTCCCAACACTGACCTCGACCTGCTCACACTCATCCTCCCGACACTGACCTCGACCTGCTCACATTCATCCTCCCGACACTAACCTCAACATGCTCACACTCATCCCATTCCCGACACTAACCTCGACCTGCTCACACGCATCCTCCCGACACTAACCTCGACCTGCTCACACTCATCCCATTCCCGACACTAACCTCGACCTGCTCACATTCATCCTCCCAACACTGACCTCGACCTGCTCACACTCATCCTCCCAACACTGACCTTGACCTGCTCACACTCATCCAACCGACACTGACCTCGAAGTGCTCACACTCATCCCATTCCCGACACGAACCTCGACCTGCTCACACTCATCCTCCTAACAGTGACCTCGACCTGCTCACACTCATCCTCCCAACACTAACCTCAACCTGCTCACACTCATCCCATTACCAACACTAACCTCGACCTGCTCACACTCATCCTGACACTAACCTCGACCTGCTCACATGCATGCTCCCAACACTAACCTCGACCTGCTCACACTCATCCTCCCAACACTGACATCGACCTGCTCACACTCATCCTCCCGACACTGACCTCGACCTGCTCGCACTCATCCCATTCCCGACACTAACCTCGACCTGCTCACGCTCATCATGACACTAACCTCGACCTGCTCACACTCATCCTCCCAACACTAACCTCGACCTACTCACACTCATCCTCCCGACACTAACCTCGACCTGCTCACACTCATCCTCCCAACAATAACCTCGACCTGCTCACACTAATCCTCCCAACACTAACCTTGACCTGCTCACACTCACCCTCCCGACACCAACCTCGACCTGCTCACACTCATCTTCGCAACACTAACCTCGAACTGCTCACACTCATCCTCCCAACACTGACCTCGACCTGCTCAAACTCATCCTCCCGACACTAACCTCGACCTGCTCACACTCACCCTCCCGACACTAACGTCGACTTGCTCACACTCATCCCATTCTCGACACTAACCTCGAGCTGCTCACACTCATCCCATTCCCGACACTAACCTCGACCTGCTCACACTCATCTTCTCGACTCTAACCTCGACTGCTCACACTCATCCCATTCCCGACAATAACCTCGACCTGCTCACACTCATCCTTCCGACACTAACCTCGACCTGCTCACACTCATCCTCCCGACACTAACCTCGACCTGCTCACACTCATCCTCCCAACACTAACCTCGACCTGCTAACACTCATCCTCCCGACACTAACCTCGACTTGCTCACACTGATCCCATTCTCGACACTAACCTCGACCTGCTCACACTCATCCCATTCCCGACACTAACCTCGACCTGCTCACACTCATCTTTTCGACCCTAACCGCGACTGCTCACACTCATTCCATTCCTGACACTAACCTCGACCTGCTCACACTCATCCTTCCGACACTAACCTCGACCTGCTCACACTCATCCTCCCGACACTAACCTCGACCTGCTCACACTCATCCTCCCAACACTAACCTCGACCTGCTCACACTCATTCTCCCAACACTGACCTCGACCTGCTCACACTCATCCTCCCCACACCAACCTCGACATGCTCACACTCATCCCATTCCCAACACTAACCTCGACCTGCTCACACGCATCCTCCCGACACTAACCTCGACCTGCTCACACTCCTCCTCCTGACATTAACCTCGACCTGCTCACACTCATCCTCCCAACACTGACCTCGACCTGCACACACTCATCCTCCCGACACTAACCTCGACCTGCTCACACTCATCCCGACACTAACCTCGGCCTGCTCACACTCATCCTCCCGACACTAACCTCGACATGCTCACACTCATCACATTCCCAACACTAACCTCGACCTGCTCACACGCATCCTCCCGACACTAACCTCGACCTGCTCACACTCATCCTTCCGACATTAACCTCGACCTGCTCACACTCATCCTCCCAACACTGACCTCGACCTGCTCACAGTCATCCCCACACTAACCTCGGCCTGCTCACACTCATCCCATTCCTGACACTAACCTCGACCTGCTCACACTCATCCCGACACTAACCTCGACCTGCTCACACTCATCCTCCCAACACTAACCTCGACCTGCTCACACTCATCCTCCCAACACTGACCTCGACCTGCTCACACTCTTCCTCCCGACACTGACCTCGACCTGCTCACACTCATCCCATTCCCGACAATAACGTCGACCTGCTCACACTCATGCTCCTGACAATAACCTCGAGCTGCTCACACTCATCCTCCCAACACTGACCTCGATCTGCTCACACTCATCCTTCTGACACTAACCTCGACCTGCTCACACTCATCCCATTCCCGACACTAACCTCGACCTGCTCACCCTCGTCCCGACACTAACCTCGACCTGCTCACACTCATCCTGACAATAACCACGACCTGCTCACACTCATCCTCCCAACACTAACCCCGACCTGCTCACACTCATCCTCCCGACACTAACCTTGACCTGCTCACACTCATCCCAACACTAACCTCGACCGGCTCACACTCATCCTCCCAACATTGACCTCGACCTGCGCACACTCATCCCATTCCTGACACTGACCTCGACCTGCTCACACTCATGCTCCCGACACTGACCTCGACCTGCTCACACTCATCCTCCCGACACTAACCGTGACATGCTCACACTCATCCCATTCCCGACACTAACCTCGACCTGCTCACATGCATCCTCCTGACACTAACCTCGACCTGCTCACACTCATTCTCCCGACATTAACCTTGAGCTGCTCACACGCATCCCATTTCCGACACTAACCTCGACCTGCACACACTCATCCTCCCGACATTAACCACGACCTGCTCATACTCATCCTCCCAACACTGACCTCGACCTGCTCACACTCATCCTCCCAACACTAACCTCGACCTGCTCACACTCATCCCAACAGTAACCTCAGCCTGTTCACACTAATCCCATTCCCGACACTAACCTCGACCTGCTCACACTCATCCCGACACTAACCTCGACCTGCTCACACTCATCCTCCCAACACTAACCTCGACCTGCTCACACGCATCCTCCCAACACTGACCTCGACCTGCTCACACTTATCCTTCCAACATTGACCTCGACCTGTGCACACTCATCCCATTCCTGACACTAACCTCGACCTGCTCACACTCATCCCAACACTAACCTCGACCTGCTCACACTCATCCTCCCGAAACTAACCTCTACCTGCTCACACTTATCCTCCCAACACTGACCTCGACCTGTTCACACTCATCCTCCCGACACTGACCTCGACCTGCTCACACGCATCCTCCCGACACTAACCTCGACCTGCTCACACTCATCCTCCCGACACTGACCTTGGCCTGCTCAAACTCATCCCATTCCCGACACTAACCTCGTCGTGCTCACACTCATCCCGACACTAACCTCGACCTGCTCACACTCATCCACCCAATGCTAACCTCGACCTGCTCACCCTCATCCTCCTGGCACTAACCTCAACCTGCACACACTCAACCCATTCCCGACACTAACCTCGACCTGCTCACACTCATCCCATTCCCGACACTAACCACGACCGGCTCACACTCATCCTCCCAATACTAACCTTGACCTGCTCGCACTCATCCTCCCAACACTGACCTCGACCTGCTCACACTCATCCTCCCAACATTGACCTCGACCTGCTCAAACTCATCCCATTCCTGACACTAACCTCGAGCTGCTCACACTCATCCCGACACTATCCTCGACCTGCTCACACTCATCCTCCCGACACTAACCTCTACCTGCTCACATTTATCCTCCCGACACTGACCTCGACCTGCTCACACTAATCCCATTCCAGACACTCACCTCACCTGCTCACAATCATCCTCCCAACACTGACCTCGACCTGCTCACACTCATCCTCCCGACACTGACCTCGACCTGCTCACATTCATCCTCCCGACACTAACCTCAACATGCTCACACTCATCCCATTCCCGACACTAACCTCGACCTGCTCACACGCATCCTCCCGACACTAACCTCGACCTGCTCACACTCATCCCATTCCCGACACTAACCTCGACCTGCTCACATTCATCCTCCCAACACTGACCTCGACCTGCTCACACTCATCCTCCCAACACTGACCTTGACCTGCTCACACTCATCCAACCGACACTGACCTCGAAGTGCTCACACTCATCCCATTCCCGACACGAACCTCGACCTGCTCACACTCATCCTCCTAACAGTGACCTCGACCTGCTCACACTCATCCTCCCAACACTAACCTCAACCTGCTCACACTCATCCCATTACCAACACTAACCTCGACCTGCTCACACTCATCCTGACACTAACCTCGACCTGCTCACATGCATGCTCCCAACACTAACCTCGACCTGCTCACACTCATCCTCCCAACACTGACATCGACCTGCTCACACTCATCCTCCCGACACTGACCTCGACCTGCTCGCACTCATCCCATTCCCGACACTAACCTCGACCTGCTCACGCTCATCATGACACTAACCTCGACCTGCTCACACTCATCCTCCCAACACTAACCTCGACCTGCTCACACTCATCCTGCCGACACTGACCTCGGCCTGCTCACACTCATCCCATTCCCGACACCAACCTCATCGTGCTCACACTCATCCCGACACTAACCTCGACCTGCTCACACTCATCCACCCAACTCTAACCTCGACCTGCTCACACTCATCCTCCTGGCACTAACCTCAACCTGCACACACTCATCCCATTCCCGACACTAACCTCGACCTGCTCACACTCATCCCATTCCCGACACTAACCTTGACCTGCTCACACTCATCCTCCCAATACTAACCTTGACCTGCTCGCACTCATCCTCGCAACACTGACCTCGACCTGCTCACACTCATCCTCCCAACAATGACTTCAACCTGCTCAATCTCATCCCATTCCGGACACTAACCTCGACCTGCTCACACTCATCCCGACACTATCCCCGACCTGCTCACACTCATCCTCCCGACAATAACCTCTACCTGCTCACATTTATCCTCCCGACACTGACCTCGACCTGCTCACACTAATCCCATTCCAGACACTAACCTCACCTGCTCACATTCATCCTCCCAACACTGACCTCAACCTGCTCACACTCATCCTTCCAAAACTGACCTCGACCTGCTCACATTCATCCTCCCGACACTAACCTCAACATGCTCACACTCATCCCATTCCCGACACTAACCTCGACCTGCTCACACGCATCCTCCCGACACTAACCTCGACCTGCTCACACTCATCCCATTCCCGACACTAACCTCGACCTGCTCACATTCATTCTCCCAACACTGACCTCGACCTGCTCACACTCATCCTCCCAACACTGACATTGACCTGCTCACACTCATCCTACCAACACTGACCTCGATGTGCTCACACTCATCCCATTCCCGACACTTACCTCGAACTGCTCAAACTCATCCTCCTAACAGTGACCTCGACCTGCTCACACTCATCCTCCCAACACTAACCTCAACCTGCTCACACTCACCCTGACACGAACCTCGACCTGCTCACACTCATCCCATTCCCGACACTAACCTCGACCTGCTCACACTCATCCCGACACTAACCTCGACCTGCTCACACTCATGCTCCCAACACTAACCTCGACCTGCTCACACTCATCCTCCCAACACTGACTTCGACCAGCTCACACTCATCCTCCCGACACTGACCTCGACCTGCTCACACTCATCCCATTCCCGACACTAACCTCGACCTGCTCACACTCATCATGACACTAACCTCGACCTGCTCACACTCATCCTCCCAACACTAACCTCGACCTGCTCACACTCATCCTGCCGACACTGACCTCGGCCTGCTCACACTCATCCCATTCCCGACACTAACCTCATCGTGCTCACACTCATCCCGACACTAACCTCGACCTGCTCACACTCATCCTCCTGGCACTAACCTCAACCTGCACACACTCATCACATTCCCGACACTAACCTCGACCTGCTCACACTCATCCCATTCCCGACACTAACCTTGACCTGCTCACACTCATCCTCCCAATACTAACCTTGACCTGCTCGCACTCATCCTCGCAACACTGACCTCGACCTGCTCACACTCATCCTCCCAACATTGACCTCGACCTGCTCAAACTCATCCCATCCCTGACACTAACCTCGACCTGCTCACACTCATCCCAACACTCTCCTCGACCTGCTCACACTCATCCTCCCGACAATAACCTCTACCTGCTCACATTTATCCTCCCGACACTGACCTCGACCTGCTCACACTAATCCCATTCCAGACACTAACCTCACCTGCTCACACTCATCCTCCCAACACTGACCTCAACCTGCTCACACTCATCCTCCCGACACTGACCTCGACCTGCTCACACGCATCCTCCTAACACTGACCTCGACCTGCTAACACTCATCCTCCCGACACTGACCTCGACATGCTCACACTCATCCCATTCCGACACTAACCTCGACCTGCTCACAATCATGCTCACAACACTAACCTCGACCTGCTCACACTCATCCTACCAACACTGACTTCGACCTGCTCACACTCATCCTCCCGACACTGACCTCGACCTGCTCACACTCATCCCATTCCCGACACTGACCTCGACCTGCTCACACTCATCCTCCCGACACTAACGTCGACCTGCTCACACTCATCCTCCCAACACTAACCTCGACCTGCTCACAATCATCCCGACACTAACCTCTACCTGCTCACATTTATCCTCCCGACACTGACCTCGACCTGCTCACACTAATCCCATTCCAGACACTCACCTCACCTGCTCACAATCATCCTCCCAACACTGACCTCGACCTGCTCACACTCATCCTCCCGACACTGACCTCGACCTGCTCACATTCATCCTCCCGACACTAACCTCAACATGCTCACACTCATCCCATTCCCGACACTAACCTCGACCTGCTCACACGCATCCTCCCGACACTAACCTCGACCTGCTCACACTCATCCCATTCCCGACACTAACCTCGACCTGCTCACATTCATCCTCCCAACACTGACCTCGACCTGCTCACACTCATCCTCCCAACACTGACCTTGACCTGCTCACACTCATCCAACCGACACTGACCTCGAAGTGCTCACACTCATCCCATTCCCGACACGAACCTCGACCTGCTCACACTCATCCTCCTAACAGTGACCTCGACCTGCTCACACTCATCCTCCCAACACTAACCTCAACCTGCTCACACTCATCCCATTACCAACACTAACCTCGACCTGCTCACACTCATCCTGACACTAACCTCGACCTGCTCACATGCATGCTCCCAACACTAACCTCGACCTGCTCACACTCATCCTCCCAACACTGACATCGACCAGCTCACACTCATCCTCCCGACACTGACCTCGACCTGCTCGCACTCATCCCATTCCCGACACTAACCTCGACCTGCTCACGCTCATCATGACACTAACCTCGACCTGCTCACACTCATCCTCCCAACACTAACCTCGACCTGCTCACACTCATCCTGCCGACACTGACCTCGGCCTGCTCACACTCATCCCATTCCCGACACCAACCTCATCGTGCTCACACTCATCCCGACACTAACCTCGACCTGCTCACACTCATCCACCCAACTCTAACCTCGACCTGCTCACACTCATCCTCCTGGCACTAACCTCAACCTGCACACACTCATCCCATTCCCGACACTAACCTCGACCTGCTCACACTCATCCCATTCCCGACACTAACCTTGACCTGCTCACACTCATCCTCCCAATACTAACCTTGACCTGCTCGCACTCATCCTCGCAACACTGACCTCGACCTGCTCACACTCATCCTCCCAACAATGACCTCAACCTGCTCAATCTCATCCCATTCCGGACACTAACCTCGACCTGCTCACACTCATCCCGACACTATCCTCGACCTGCTCACACTCATCCTCCCGACAATAACCTCTACCTGCTCACATTTATCCTCCTGACACTGACCTCGACCTGCTCACACTAATCCCATTCCAGACACTAACCTCACCTGCTCACATTCATCCTCCCAACACTGACCTCAACCTGCTCACACTCATCCTCCCGAAACTGACCTCGACCTGCTCACATTCATCCTCCCGACACTAACCTCAACATGCTCACACTCATCCCATTCCCGACACTAACCTCGACCTGCTCACACGCATCCTCCCGACACTAACCTCGACCTGCTCACACTCATCCCATTCCCGAGACTAACCTCGACCTGCTCACATTCATTCTCCCAACACTGACCTCGACCTGCTCACACTCATCCTCCCAACACTGACATTGACCTGCTCACACTCATCCTACCAACACTGACCTCGATGTGCTCACACTCATCCCATTCCCGACACTTACCTCGAACTGCTCAAACTCATCCTCCTAACAGTGACCTCGACCTGCTCACACTCATCCTCCCAACACTAACCTCAACCTGCTCACACTCACCCTGACACGAACCTCGACCTGCTCACACTCATCCCATTCCCGACACTAACCTCGACCTGCTCACACTCATCCCGACACTAACCTCGACCTGCTCACACTCATGCTCCCAACACTAACCTCGACCTGCTCACACTCATCCTCCCAACACTGACTTCGACCAGCTCACACTCATCCTCCCGACACTGACCTCGACCTGCTCACACTCATCCCATTCCCGACACTAACCTCGACCTGCTCACACTCATCATGACACTAACCTCGACCTGCTCACACTCATCCTCCCAACACTAACCTCGACCTGCTCACACTCATCCTGCCGACACTGACCTCGGCCTGCTCACACTCATCCCATTCCCGACACTAACCTCATCGTGCTCACACTCATCCCGACACTAACCTCGACCTGCTCACACTCATCCTCCTGGCACTAACCTCAACCTGCACACACTCATCACATTCCCGACACTAACCTCGACCTGCTCACACTCATCCCATTCCCGACACTAACCTTGACCTGCTCACACTCATCCTCCCAATACTAACCTTGACCTGCTCGCACTCATCCTCGCAACACTGACCTCGACCTGCTCACACTCATCCTCCCAACATTGACCTCGACCTGCTCAAACTCATCCCATCCCTGACACTAACCTCGACCTGCTCACACTCATCCCAACACTCTCCTCGACCTGCTCACACTCATCCTCCCGACAATAACCTCTACCTGCTCACATTTATCCTCCCGACACTGACCTCGACCTGCTCACACTAATCCCATTCCAGACACTAACCTCACCTGCTCACACTCATCCTCCCAACACTGACCTCAACCTGCTCACACTCATCCTCCCGACACTGACCTCGACCTGCTCACACGCATCCTCCTAACACTGACCTCGACCTGCTCACACTCATCCTCCCGACACTGACATCGACATGCTCACACTCATCCCATTCCGACACTAACCTCGACCTGCTCACAATCATGCTCACAACACTAACCTCGACCTGCTCACACTCATCCTACCAACACTGACTTCGACCTGCTCACACTCATCCTCCCGACACTGACCTCGACCTGCTCACACTCATCCCATTCCCGACACTGACCTCGACCTGCTCACACTCATCCTCCCGACACTAACGTCGACCTGCTCACACTCATCCTCCCAACACTAACCTCGACCTGCTCACTATCATCCCGACACTAACCTCGACCTGCTCACACTCATCCCATTACCGACACTAACCTCGATTTGCTCACACTCATCCCGACACAAACCTCGACCTGCTCACTCTCATCCTCACGGCACTAACCTCAACCTGCACACACTCATCCCATTCCCGACACTAACCTCGACCTGCTCACACTCATCCCATTCCCGACACTAACCTTGACCTGCTCACACTCATCCTCCCAATACTAACCTTGACCTGCTCGCACTCATCCTCGCAACACTGACCTCGACCTGCTCACACTCATCCTCCCAACATTGACCTCGACCTGCTCAAACTCATCCCATCCCTGACACTAACCTCGACCTGCTCACACTCATCCCAACACTCTCCTCGACCTGCTCACACTCATCCTCCCGACAATAACCTCTACCTGCTCACATTTATCCTCCCGACACTGACCTCGACCTGCTCACACTAATCCCATTCCAGACACTAACCTCACCTGCTCACACTCATCCTCCCAACACTGACCTCAACCTGCTCACACTCATCCTCCCGACACTGACCTCGACCTGCTCACACGCATCCTCCTAACACTGACCTCGACCTGCTCACACTCATCCTCCCGACACTGACATCGACATGCTCACACTCATCCCATTCCGACACTAACCTCGACCTGCTCACAATCATGCTCACAACACTAACCTCGACCTGCTCACACTCATCCTACCAACACTGACTTCGACCTGCTCACACTCATCCTCCCGACACTGACCTCGACCTGCTCACACTCATCCCATTCCCGACACTGACCTCGACCTGCTCACACTCATCCTCCCGACACTAACGTCGACCTGCTCACACTCATCCTCCCAACACTAACCTCGACCTGCTCACTATCATCCCGACACTAACCTCGACCTGCTCACACTCATCCCATTACCGACACTAACCTCGATTTGCTCACACTCATCCCGACACAAACCTCGACCTGCTCACTCTCATCCTCACGGCACTAACCTCAACCTGCACACACTCATCCCATTCCTGACACTAACCTCGACCTGCTCACACTCATCCCATTACCGACACCAACATCGACCTGCTCACACTCATCCTCCCAACACTGACCTCGACCTGCTCACACTCATCCTTACAACATTAACCTCGACCTGCTCACACTCATCCTCCCGACACTAACCTCGACCTGCTCACACCCATCCTCCCGACACTGACCTCGACCTGCTCACACTCATCCTTCCAACACTGACCTCGACCTGCTCACACTCATCCTCCCAACACTGAGCTGGACCTGCTCACATTCATCCTCCCGACACTGACCTCGACTTGCTCACACTCATTCCATTCTCGACACGTACCTCGACCTGCTCACACTCATCCCATTCACGACACTAACCTCGACCTGCTCACACTCATCTTCTCGACACTAACCTCGACTGCTCACACTCATCCCATTCCCGACACTAATCTCGACCTGCTCACACTCATCCTTCCGTCACTAACCTCGACCTGCTCACACTCATCCTCCCGATACTAACCTCGAGCTGCTCACACTCATCCTCCCAACACTAACCTCGACCTGCTCACACTCATTCTCCCAACACTGACCTCGACCTGCTCACACTCATCCACCCAACACTAACCTCCACCTGCTCACACTCATCCCGTCATTGACCTTGACCTGCTCACACTCATCCCATTCCTGACACTAACCTCGACCTGCTCACACTCATCCTTCCAACACTGACCTCGACCTGCTCACACTCATCCTCCCAACACTGAGCTCGACCTGCTCACACTCATCCTCCCGACACTGACCTCGACATGCTCACCCTCATCCCATTCCGGCACTAACCTCGACCTGCTCACGCTCATCCTCCCGACACTTACCTCGACCTGCTCACACTCATCCTCCCAACAGTGATCTCGACCTGCTCACACTCATCCTCCCATCACTAACCTCAACCTGCTCACACTCATCACAACACTAACCTCGACCTGCTCACTGTCATCCCATTCCCGTCCCTAACCTCAACCTGCTCAGACTCATCCCAACACTAACCTCGACCTGCTCACACTCATCCCATTCCCGACACTAACCTTGACCTGCTCACACTCATCCCGACACTAACCTCGACCTGCTCACACTCATGCTCACAACACTAACCTCGACCTGCTCACACTCATCCTCCCAACACTGACTTCGACCTGCTCACACTCATCCTCCCGACACTGACCTCGACCTGCTCACACTCATCCCATTCCCGACACTGACCTCGACCTGCTCACACTCATCCTCCCGACACTAACCTCGACCTGCTCACACTCATCCTCCCAACACTAACCTCGACCTGCTCCCAATCATCCCGACACTAACCTCGACCTGCTCACACTCATCCCATTACCGACACTAACCTCGACCTGCTCACACTCATCTTCTCGACACTAACCTCGACTGCTCACACTCATCCCATTCCCGACACTAATCTCGACCTGCTCACACTCATCCTTCCGTCACTAACCTCGACCTGCTCACACTCATCCTCCTGATACTAACCTCGAGCTGCTCACACTCATCCTCCCAACACTAACCTCGACCTGCTCACACTCATTCTCCCAACACTGACCTCGACCTGCTCACACTCATCCACCCAACACTAACCTCCACCTGCTCACACTCATCCCGTCATTGACCTTGACCTGCTCACACTCATCCCATTCCTGACACTAACCTCGACCTGCTCACACTCATCCTTCCAACACTGACCTCGACCTGCTCACACTCATCCTCCCAACACTGAGCTCGACCTGCTCACACTCATCCTCCCGACACTGACCTCGACATGCTCACCCTCATCCCATTCCGGCACTAACCTCGACCTGCTCACGCTCATCCTCCCGACACTTACCTCGACCTGCTCACACTCATCCTCCCAACAGTGATCTCGACCTGCTCACACTCATCCTCCCATCATTAACCTCAACCTGCTCACACTCATCACAACACTAACCTCGACCTGCTCACTGTCATCCCATTCCCGTCCCTAACCTCAACCTGCTCAGACTCATCCCAACACTAACCTCGACCTGCTCACACTCATCCCATTCCCGACACTAACCTTGACCTGCTCACACTCATCCCGACACTAACCTCGACCTGCTCACACTCATGCTCACAACACTAACCTCGACCTGCTCACACTCATCCTCCCAACACTGACTTCGACCTGCTCACACTCATCCTCCCGACACTGACCTCGACCTGCTCACACTCATCCCATTCCCGACACTGGCCTCGGCCTGCTCACACTCATCCTCCCGACACTAACCTCGACCTGCTCACACTCATCCTCCCAACACTAACCTCGACCTGCTCCCAATCATCCCGACACTAACCTCGACCTGCTCACACTCATCCCATTACCGACACTAAATTCGATTTGCTCACACTCATCCCGACACAAACCTCGACCTGCACACACTCATCCCATTCCTGACACTAACCTCGACCTGCTCACACTCATCCCATTCCCGACACCAACATCGACCTGCTCACACTCATCCTCCCAACACTGACCTCGACCTGCTCACACTCATCCTCCCAACACTAACCTCGACCTGCTCACACTCATCCTCCCGACACTAACCTCGACCTGCTCACACTCATCCTCCCAACACTGACCTCGACCTGCTCACACTCATCCTTCCAACACTGACCTCGACCTGCTCACACTCATCCTCCCAACACTGAGCTGGACCTGCTCACATTCATCCTCCCGACACTGACCTCGACTTGCTCACACTCATCCCATTCTCGACATGAACTTCGACCTGCTCACACTCATCCCATTCACGACACTAACCTCGACCTGCTCACACTCATGTTCTCGACACTAACCTCGACTGCTCACACTCATCCCATTCCCGACACTAATCTCGACCTGCTCACACTCATCTTTCCGACACTAACCTCGACCTGCTCACACTCATCCTCCCGACACGAACCTCGAGCTGCTCACACTCATCCTCCCAACACTAACCTCGACCTGCTCACACTCATCCACCCAACACTAACCTCCACCTGCTCACACTCATCCCGTCATTGACCTTGACCTGCTCACACTCATCCCATTCCTGACACTAACCTTGACCTGCTCACACTCATCCCGACACTGACCTCGTCCTGCTCACACTCATCCTTCCAACACTGACCTCGACCTGCTCACACTCATCCTCCCAACACTGAGCTCGACCTGCTCACACTCATCCTCCCGTCACTGACCTCGACTTGCTCACACTCGTCCCATTCTCGACACTAACCTCGACCTGATCACACTCATCCCATTCCCGACACTAACCTCGACCTGCTCCCACTCATCTTCTCGACACTAACCTCGACTGCTCACTCATCCCATTCCCGACACTAACCTCGACCTGCTCACCCTCATCCTCCCGACACTAACCTCGACCTGCTCACACTCACCCTGACACTAACCATGACCTGCTAACTCTCATCCTCCCAACACTAAGCTCGACCTGCTCACACTCATCCTCCTGACACTAACCTCGACCTGCTCACACTCATCCCGACACTAACCTCGACCGGCTCACACTTATCCTTCCAACATTGACCTCGACCTGTGCACACTCATCCCATTCCTGACACTAACCTCGACCTGCTCACACTCATCCCAACACTAACCTCGACCTGCTCACACTCATCCTCCCGAAACTAACCTCTACCTGCTCACACTTATCCTCCCAACACTGACCTCGACCTGTTCACACTCATCCTCCCGACACTGACCTCGACCTGCTCACACGCATCCTCCCGACACTAACCTCGACCTGCTCACACTCATCCTCCCGACACTGACCTTGGCCTGCTCAAACTCATCCCATTCCCGACACTAACCTCGTCGTGCTCACACTCATCCCGACACTAACCTCGACCTGCTCACACTCATCCACCCAATGCTAACCTCGACCTGCTCACACTCATCCTCCTGGCACTAACCTCAACCTGCACACACTCAACCCATTCCCGACACTAACCTCGACCTGCTCACACTCATCCCATTCCCGACACTAACCACGACCGGCTCACACTCATCCTCCCAATACTAACCTTGACCTGCTCGCACTCTTCCTCCCAACACTGACCTCGACCTGCTCACACTCATCCTCCCAACATTGACCTCGACCTGCTCAAACTCATCCCATTCCTGACACTAACCTCGAGCTGCTCACACTCATCCCGACACTATCCTCGACCTGCTCACACTCATCCTCCCGACACTAACCTCTACCTGCTCACATTTATCCTCCCGACACTGACCTCGACCTGCTCACACTAATCCCATTCCAGACACTCACCTCACCTGCTCACAATCATCCTCCCAACACTGACCTCGACCTGCTCACACTCATCCTCCTGACACTGACCTCGACCTTCTCACATTCATCCTCCCGACACTAACCTCAACATGCTCACACTCATCCCATTCCCGACACTAACCTCGACCTGCTCACACGCATCCTCCCGACAATAACCACGACCTGCTCACACTCATCCCATTCCCGACACTAACCTCGACCTGCTCACATTCATCCTCCCAACACTGACCTCGACCTGCTCACACTCATCCTCCCAACACTGACCTTGACCTGCTCACACTCATCCAACCGACACTGACCTCGAAGTGCTCACACTCATCCCATTCCCGACACGAACCTCGACCTGTTCACACTCATCCTCCTAACAGTGACCTCGACCTGCTCACACTCATCCTCCCAACACTAACCTCAACCTGCTCACACTCATCCCATTACCAACACTAACCTCGACCTGCTCACACTCATCCTGACACTAACCTCGACCTGCTCACATGCATGCTCCCAACACTAACCTCGACCTGCTCACACTCATCCTCCCAACACTGACATCGACCAGCTCACACTCATCCTCCCGACACTGACCTCGACCTGCTCGCACTCATCCCATTCCCGACACTAACCTCGACCTGCTCACGCTCATCATGACACTAACCTCGACCTGCTCACACTCATCCTCCCAACACTAACCTCGACCTGCTCACACTCATCCTGCCGACACTGACCTCGGCCTGCTCACACTCATCCCATTCCCGACACCAACCTCATCGTGCTCACACTCATCCCGACACTAACCTCGACCTGCTCACACTCATCCACCCAACTCTAACCTCGACCTGCTCACACTCATCCTCCTGGCACTAACCTCAACCTGGACACACTCATCCCATTCCCGACACTAACCTCGACCTGCTCACACTCATCCCATTCCCGACACTAACCTTGACCTGCTCACACTCATCCTCCCAATACTAACCTTGACCTGCTCGCACTCATCCTCGCAACACTGACCTCGACCTGCTCACACTCATCCTCCCAACAATGACCTCAACCTGCTCAATCTCATCCCATTCCGGACACTAACCTCGACCTGCTCACACTCATCCCGACACTATCCTCGACCTGCTCACACTCATCCTCCCGACAATAACCTCTACCTGCTCACATTTATCCTCCCGACACTGACCTCGACCTGCTCACACTAATCCCATTCCAGACACTAACCTCACCTGCTCACACTCATCCTCCCGAAACTGACCTCGACCTGCTCACATTCATCCTCCCGACACTAACCTCAACATGCTCACACTCATCCCATTCCCGACACTAACCTCGACCTGCTCACACGCATCCTCCCGACACTAACCTCAACCTGCTCACACTCATCCCATTCCCGACACTAACCTCGACCTGCTCACATTCATTCTCCCAACACTGACCTCGACCTGCTCACACTCATCCTCCCAACACTGACATTGACCTGCTCACACTCATCCTACCAACACTGACCTCGATGTGCTCACACTCATCCCATTCCCGACACTTACCTCGAACTGCTCAAACTCATCCTCCTAACAGTGACCTCGACCTGCTCACACTCATCCTCCCAACACTAACCTCAACCTGCTCACACTCACCCTGACATGAACCTCGACCTGCTCACACTCATCCCATTCCCGACACTTACCTCGAACTGCTCAAACTCATCCTCCTAACAGTGACCTCGACCTGCTCACACTCATCCTCCCAACACTAACCTCAACCTGCTCACACTCATCCCGACACTAACCTCGACCTGCTCACACTCATGCTCCCAACACTAACCTCGACTTGCTCACACTCATCCTCCCAACACTGACTTCGACCAGCTCACACTCATCCTCCCGACACTGACCTCGACCTGCTCACACTCATCCCATTCCCGACACTAACCTCGACCTGCTCACACTCATCATGACACTAACCTCGACCTGCTCACACTCATCCTCCCAACACTAACCTCGACCTGCTCACACTCATCCTGCCGACACTGACCTCGGCCTGCTCACACTCATCCCATTCCCGACACTAACCTCATCGTGCTCACACTCATCCCGACACTAACCTCGACCTGCTCACACTCATCCACCCAACGCTAACCTCGACCTGCTCACACTCATCCTCCTGGCACTAACCTCAACCTGCACACACTCATCACATTCCCGACACTAACCTTGACCTGCTCACACTCATCCTCCCAATACTAACCTTGACCTGCTCGCACTCATCCTCGCAACACTGACCTCGACCTGCTCACACTCATCCTCCCAACATTGACCTCGACCTGCTCAAACTCATCCCATCCCTGACACTAACCTCGACCTGCTCACACTCATCCCAACACTCTCCTCGACCTGCTCACACTCATCCTCCCGACAATAACCTCTACCTGCTCACATTTATCCTCCCGACACTGACCTCGACCTGCTCACACTAATCCCATTCCAGACACTAACCTCACCTGCTCACACTCATCCTCCCGAAACTGACCTCGACCTGCTCACATTCATCCTCCCGACACTAACCTCAACATGCTCACACTCATCCCATTCCCGACACTAACCTCGACCTGCTCACACGCATCCTCCCGACACTAACCTCAACCTGCTCACACTCATCCCATTCCCGACACTAACCTCGACCTGCTCACATTCATTCTCCCAACACTGACCTCGACCTGCTCACACTCATCCACCCAACACTGACTTCGACCTGCTCACACTCATCCTCCCGACACTGACCTCGACCTGCTCACACTCATCCCATTCCCGACACTGACCTCGACCTGCTCACACTCATCCTCCCGACACTAACGTCGACCTGCTCACACTCATCCTCCCAACACTAACCTCGACCTGCTCACAATCCTCCCGACACTAACCTCGACCTGCTCACACTCATCCCATTACCGACACTAACCTCGATTTGCTCACACTCATCCCGACACAAACCTCGACCTGCTCACTCTCATCCTCACGGCACTAACCTCAACCTGCACACACTCATCCCATTCCTGACACTATCCTCGACCTGCTCACACTCATCCCATTCCCGACACCAACATCGACCTGCTCACACTCATCCTCCCAACACTGACCTCGACCTGCTCACACTCATCCTTACAACATTAACCTCGACCTGCTCACACTCATCCTCCCGACACTAACGTCGACCTGCTCACACTCATCCTCCCGACACTGACCTCGACCTGCTCACACTCATCCTTCCAACACTGACCTCGACCTGCTCACACTCATCCTCCCAACACTGAGCTGGACCTGCTCACATTCATCCTCCCGACACTGACCTCGACTTGCTCACACTCATCCCATTCTCGACACGAACCTCGACCTGCTCACACTCATCCCATTCACGACACTAACCTCGACCTGCTCACACTCATCTTCTCGACACTAACCTCGACTGCTCACACTCATCCCATTCCCGACACTAATCTCGACCTGCTCACACTCATCCTTCCGTCACTAACCTCGACCTGCTCACACTCATCCTCCCGACACTAACCTCGAGCTGCTCACACTCATCCTCCCAACACTAACCTCGACCTGCTCACACTCATTCTCCCAACACTGACCTCGACCTGCTCACACTCATCCACCCAACACTAACCTCCACCTGCTCACACTCATCCCGTCATTGACCTTGACCTGCTCACACTCATCCCATTCCTGACACTAACCTCGACCTGCTCACACTCATCCCGACACTGACCTCGACCTGCTCACACTCATCCTTCCAACACTGACCTCGACCTGCTCACACTCATCCTCCCAACACTGAGCTCGACCTGCTCACACTCATCCTCCCGACACTGACCTCGACATGCTCACCCTCATCCCATTCCGGCACTAACCTCGACCTGCTCACGCTCATCCTCCCGACACTTACCTCGACCTGCTCACACTCATCCTCCCAACAGTGATCTCGACCTGCTCACACTCATCCTCCCATCACTAACCTCAACCTGCTCACACTCATCACAACACTAACCTCGACCTGCTCACTGTCATCCCATTCCCGTCCCTAACCTCAACCTGCTCAGACTCATCCCAACACTAACCTCGGCCTGCTCACACTCATCCCATTCCCGACACTAACCTTGACCTGCTCACACTCATCCCGACACTAACCTCGACCTGCTCACACTCATGCTCACAACATTAACATCGACCTGCTCACACTCATCCTCCCAACACTGACTTCGACCTGCTCACACTCATCCTCCCAACACTGACCTCGACCTGCTCACACTCATCCCATTCCCGACACTGACCTCGACCTGCTCACACTCATCCTCCCGACACTAACCTCGACCTGCTCACACTCATCCTCCCAACACTAACCTCGACCTGCTCCCAATCATCCCGACACTAACCTCGACCTGCTCACACTCATCCCATTACCGACACTAAATTCGATTTGCTCACACTCATCCGGACACAAACCTCGACCTGCTCACTCTCATCCTCCCGGCACTAACCTCAACCTGCACACACTCATCCCATTCCTGACACTAACCTCGACCTGCTCACACTCATCACATTCCCGACACCAACATCGACCTGCTCACACTCATCCTCCCAACACTGACCTCGACCTGCTCACACTCATCCTCCCGACAATAACCTCGACCTGCTCACACTCATCCTCCCGACACTGACCTCGACCTGCTCACACTCATCCTTCCAACACTGACCTCGACCTGCTCACATTGCTCCTCCCGACACTGACCTCGACTTGCTCACACTCATCCCATTCTCGACATGAACTTCGACCTGCTCACACTCATCCCATTCCTGACACTAACCTCGACCTGCTCACACTCATCCCGACACTGACCTCGTCCTGCTCACACTCATCCTTCCAACACTGACCTCGACCTGCTCACACTCATCCTCCCAACACTGAGCTCGACCTGCTCACACTCATCCTCCCGTCACTGACCTCGACTTGCTCACACTCGTCCCATTCTCGACACTAACCTCGACCTGCTCACACTCATCCCATTCCCGACACTAACCTCGACCTGCTCCCACTCATCTTCTCGACACTAACCTCGACTGCTCACTCATCCCATTCCCGACACTAACTTCGACCTGCTCACCCTCATCCTTCCGACACTAACCTCGACCTGCTCACACTCACCCTGACACTAACCATGACCTGCTAACACTCATCCTCCCAACACTAAGCTCGACCTGCTCACACTCATCCTCCTGACACTAACCTCGACCTGCTCACACTCATCCCGACACTAACCTCGACCGGCTCACACTTATCCTTCCAACATTGACCTCGACCTGTGCACACTCATCCCATTCCTGACACTAACCTCGACCTGCTCACACTCATCCCAACACTAACCTCGACCTGCTCACACTCATCCTCCCGAAACTAACCTCTACCTGCTCACACTTATCCTCCCAACACTGACCTCGACCTGTTCACACTCATCCTCCCGACACTGACCTCGACCTGCTCACACGCATCCTCCCGACACTAACCTCGACCTGCTCACACTCATCCTCCCGACACTGACCTTGGCCTGCTCACACTCATCCCATTCCCGACACTAACCTCGTCGTGCTCACACTCATCCCGACACTAACCTCGACCTGCTCACACTCATCCACCCAATGCTAACCTCGACCTGCTCACATTCATCATCCTGGCACTAACCTCAACCTGCACACACTCATCCCATTCCCGACACTAACCTCGACCTGCTCACACTCATCCCATTCCCGACACTAACCACGACCTGCTCACACTCATCCTCCCAATACTAACCTTGACCTGCTCGCACTCATCCTCCCAACACTGACCTCGACCTGCTCACACTCATCCTCCCAACATTGACCTCGACCTGCTCAAACTCATCCCATTTCTGACATTAACCTCGAGCTGCTCACACTCATCCCGACACTATCCTCGACCTGCTCACACTCATCCTCCCGACACTAACCACGACCTGCTCACACTCATCCTCCCAATACTAACCTTGACCTGCTCGCACTCATCCTCCCAACACTGACCTCGACCTGCTCACACTCATCCTCCCAACATTGACCTCGACCTGCTCAAACTCATCCCATTCCTGACACTAACCTCGAGCTGCTCACACTCATCCCGACACTGACCTCGACCTGCTCACACTAATCCCATTCCAGACACTAACCTCACCTGCTCACAATCATCCTCCCAACACTGACCTCGACCTGCTCACACTCATCCTCCCGACACTGACCTCGACCTGCTCACATTCATCCTCCCGACACTAACCTCAACATGCTCACACTCATCCCATTCCCGACACTAACCTCGACCTGCTCACACTCATCCCATTCCCGACACTAACCTCGACCTGCTCACATTCATCCTCCCAACACTGACCTCGACCTGCTCACACTCATCCTCCCAACACTGACCTTGACCTGCTCACACTCATCCAACCGACACTGACCTCGACGTGCTCACACTCATCCCATTCCCGACACGAACCTCGACCTGCTCACACTCATCATGACACTAACCTCGACCTGCTCACACTCATCCTCCCAACACTAACCTCGACCTGCTCACACTCATCCTGCCGACACTGACCTCGGCCTGCTCACACTCATCCCATTCCCGACACTAACCTCATCGTGCTCACACTCATCCTGACACTAACCTCGACCTGCTCACACTCATCCACCCAACTCTAACCTCGACCTGCTCACACTCATCCTCCTGGCACTAACCTCAACCTGCACACACTCATCCCATTCCCGACACTAACCTCGACCTGCTCACACTCATCCCATTCCCGACACTAACCTTGACCTGCTCACACTCATCCTCCCAATACTAACCTTGACCTGCTCGCACTCATCCTCCCAACACTGACCTCGACCTGCTCACACTCATCCTCCCAACATTGACCTCGACCTGCTCAATCTCATCCCATTCCGGACACTAACCTCGACCTGCTCACACTCATCCCGACATTATCCTCGACCTGCTCACACTCATCCTCCCGACAATAACCTCTACCTGCTCACATTTATCCTCCCGACACTGACCTCGACCTGCTCACACTAATCCCATTCCAGACACTAACCTCACCTGCTCACACTCATCCTCCCAACACTGACCTCAACCTGCTCACACTCATCCTCCCGACACTGACCTCGACCTGCTCACATTCATCCTCCCGACACTAACCTCAACATGCTCACACTCATCCCATTCCCGACACTAACCTCGACCTGCTCACACTTATCCTCCCAACACTGACCTCGACCTGTTCACACTCATCCTCCCGACACTGACCTCGACCTGCTCACACGCATCCTCCCGACACTAACCTCGACCTGCTCACACTCATCCTCCCGACACTGACCTTGGCCTGCTCACACTCATCCCATTCCCGACACTAACCTCGTCGTGCTCACACTCATCCCGACACTAACCTCGACCTGCTCACACTCATCCACCCAATGCTAACCTCGACCTGCTCACATTCATCATCCTGGCACTAACCTCAACCTGCACACACTCATCCCATTCCCGACACTAACCTCGACCTGCTCACACTCATCCCATTCCCGACACTAACCACGACCTGCTCACACTCATCCTCCCAATACTAACCTTGACCTGCTCGCACTCATCCTCCCAACACTGACCTCGACCTGCTCACACTCATCCTCCCAACATTGACCTCGACCTGCTCAAACTCATCCCATTCCTGACACTAACCTCGAGCTGCTCACACTCATCCCGACACTATCCTCGACCTGCTCACACTCATCCTCCCGACACTAACCACGACCTGCTCACACTCATCCTCCCAATACTAACCTTGACCTGCTCGCACTCATCCTCCCAACACTGACCTCGACCTGCTCACACTCATCCTCCCAACATTGACCTCGACCTGCTCAAACTCATCCCATTCCTGACACTAACCTCGAGCTGCTCACACTCATCCCGACACTGACCTCGACCTGCTCACACTAATCCCATTCCAGACACTAACCTCACCTGCTCACAATCATCCTCCCAACACTGACCTCGACCTGCTCACACTCATCCTCCCGACACTGACCTCGACCTGCTCACATTCATCCTCCCGACACTAACCTCAACATGCTCACACTCATCCCATTCCCGACACTAACCTCGACCTGCTCACACTCATCCCATTCCCGACACTAACCTCGACCTGCTCACATTCATCCTCCCAACACTGACCTCGACCTGCTCACACTCATCCTCCCAACACTGACCTTGACCTGCTCACACTCATCCAACCGACACTGACCTCGACGTGCTCACACTCATCCCATTCCCGACACGAACCTCGACCTGCTCACACTCATCATGACACTAACCTCGACCTGCTCACACTCATCCTCCCAACACTAACCTCGACCTGCTCACACTCATCCTGCCGACACTGACCTCGGCCTGCTCACACTCATCCCATTCCCGACACTAACCTCATCGTGCTCACACTCATCCTGACACTAACCTCGACCTGCTCACACTCATCCACCCAACTCTAACCTCGACCTGCTCACACTCATCCTCCTGGCACTAACCTCAACCTGCACACACTCATCCCATTCCCGACACTAACCTCGACCTGCTCACACTCATCCCATTCCCGACACTAACCTTGACCTGCTCACACTCATCCTCCCAATACTAACCTTGACCTGCTCGCACTCATCCTCCCAACACTGACCTCGAGCTGCTCACACTCATCCTCCCAACATTGACCTCGACCTGCTCAATCTCATCCCATTCCGGACACTAACCTCGACCTGCTCACACTCATCCCGACATTATCCTCGACCTGCTCACACTCATCCTCCCGACAATAACCTCTACCTGCTCACATTTATCCTCCCGACACTGACCTCGACCTGCTCACACTAATCCCATTCCAGACACTAACCTCACCTGCTCACACTCATTCTCCCAACACTGACCTCAACCTGCTCACACTCATCCTCCCGACACTGACCTCGACCTGCTCACATTCATCCTCCCGACACTAACCTCAACATGCTCACACTCATCCCATTCCCGACACTAACCTCGACCTGCTCACACGCATCCTCCCGACACTAACCTCGACCTGCTCACACTCATCCCATTCCCGACACTAACCTCGACCTGCTCACATTCATTCTCCCAACACTGACCTCGACCTGCTCACACTCATCCTCCCAACACTGACATTGACCTGCTCACACTCATCCTACCAACACTGACCTCGACGTGCTCACACTCATCCCATTCCCGACACTAACCTCGACCTGCTCAAACTCATCCTCCTAACAGTGACCTCGACCTGCTCACACTCATCCTCCCAACACTAACCTCAACCTGCTCACACTCACCCTGACACGAACCTCGACCTGCTCACAGTCATCCCATTCCCGACACTAACCTCGACCTGCTCACACTCATCCCGACACTAACCTCGACCTGCTCACCCTCATGCTCCCAACACTAACCTCGACCTGCTCACACTCATCCGCCCAACACTGACTTCGACCAGCTCACACTCATCCTCCCGACACTGACCTCGACCTGCTCACACTCATCCCATTCCAGACACTAACCTCGACCTGCTCACACTCATCATGACACTAACCTCGACCTGCTCACACTCATCCTCCCAACAGTAACCTCGACCTGCTCACACTCATCCTGCCGACACTGACCTCGGCCTGCTCACACTCATCCCATTCCTGACACTAACCTCATCGTGCTCACACTCATCCCGACACTAACCTCGACCTGCTCACACTCATCCACCCAACACTAACCTCGACCTGCTCACACTCATCCTCCTGGCACTAACCTCAACCTGCACACACTCATCCCATTCCCGACACTAACCTCGACCTGCTCACACTCATCCCATTCCCGACACTAACCTTGACCTGCTCACACTCATCCTCCCAATACTAACCTTGACCTGCTCGCACTCATCCTCGCAACACTGACCTCGACCTGCTCACACTCATCCTCCCAACATTGACCTCGACCTGCTCAAACTCATCCCATCCCTGACACTAACCTCGACCTGCTCACACTCATCCCAACACTATCCTCGACCTGCTCACACTCATCCTCCCGACAATAACCTCTACCTGCTCACATTTATCCTCCCGACACTGACCTCGACCTGCTCACACTAATCCCATTCCAGACACTAACCTCACCTGCTCACACTCATCCTCCCAACACTGACCTCGACCTGCTCACACTCATCCTCCCGACACTGACCTCGACCTGCTCACACGCATCCTCCTAACACTGACCTCGACCTGCTCACACTCGTCCTCCCGACACTGACCTCGACATGCTCACACTCATCCCATTCCCGACACTAACCTCGACCTGCTCACAATCATGCTCACAACACTAACCTCGACCTGCTCACACTCATCCTACCAACACTGACTTCGACCTGCTCACACTCATCCTCCCGACACTGACCTCGACCTGCTCACACTCATCCCATTCCCGACACTGACCTCGACCTGCTCACACTCATCCTCCCGACACTAACGTCGACCTGCTCACACTCATCCTCCCAACACTAACCTCGACCTGCTCACACTCATCCCATTACCGACACTAACCTCGATTTGCTCACACTCATCCCGACACAAACCTCGACCTGCTCACTCTCATCCTCACGGCACTAACCTCAACCTGCACACACTCATCCCTTTCCTGACACTAACCTCGACCTGCTCACACTCATCCCATTCCCGACACCAACATCGACCTGCTCACACTCATCCTCCCAACACTGACCTCGACCTGCTCACACTCATCCTTACAAAACTAACCTCGACCTGCTCACACTCATCCTCCCGACACTAACCTCGACCTGCTCACACTCATCCTCCCGACACTGACCTCGACCTGCTTACACTCATCCTTCCAACGCTGACCTCGACCTGCTCACATTCATCCTCCCAACACTGAGCTGGACCAGCTCACATTCATCCTCCCGACACTGAACTCGACTTGCTCACACTCATCCCATTCTCGACACGAACCTCGACCTGCTCACACTCATCCCATTCACGACACTAACCTCGACCTGCTCACACTCATCTTCTCGACACTAACCTCGACTGCTCACACTCATCCCATTCCCGACACTAATCTCGACCTGCTCACACTCATCCTTCCATCACTAATCTCGACCTGCTCACACTCATCCTCCCGACACTAACCTCGAGCTGCTCACACTCATCCTCCCAACACTAACCTCGACCTACTCACACTCATTCTCCCAACACTGACCTCGACCTGCTCACACTCATCCACCCAACACTAACCTCCACCTGCTCACACTCATCCCGTCATTGACCTTGACCTGCTCACACTCATCCCATTCCTGACACTAACCTCGACCTGCTCACAATTATCCCGACACTGACCTCGACCTGCTCACACTCATCCTTCCAACACTGACCTCGACCTGCTCACACTCATCCTCCCAACACTGAGCTCGACCTGCTCACACTCATCCTCCCGACACTGACCTCGACATGCTCACCCTCATCCCATTCCGGCACTAACCTCGACCTGCTCACGCTCATCCTCCCGACACTTACCTCGAACTGCTCACACTCATCCTCCCAACAGTGATCTCGACCTGCTCACACTCATCCTCCCATCACTAACCTCAACCTGCTCACACTCATCACAACACTAACATCGACCTGCTCACTGTCATCCCATTCCCGTCCCTAACCTCAACCTGCTGAGACTCATCCCAACACTAACCTTGACCTGCTCACACTCATCCCATTCCCGACACTAACCTTGACCTGCTCACACTCATCCCGACACTAACCTCGACCTGCTCACACTCATGGTCACAACACTAACCTCGACCTGCTCACGCTCATCCTCCCAACACTGACTTCGACCTGCTCACACTCATCCTCCCGACACTGACCTCGACCTGTTCACACTCATCCCATTCCCGACACTGACCTCGACCTGCTCACACTCATCCTCCCGACACGAACCTCGACCTGCTCACACTCATCCTCCCAACACTAACCTCGACCTGCTCCCAATCATCCCGACACTAACCTCGACCTGCTCACACTCATCCCATTACCGACACTAAATTTGATTTGATCACACTCATCCCGACACAAACCTCGACCTGCTCACTCTCATCCTCCCGGCACTAACCTCAACCTGCACACACTCATCCCATTCCTGACACTAACCTCGACCTGCTCACACTCATCCCATTCCCGACACCAACATCGACCTGCTCACACTCATCCTCCCAACACTGACCTCGACCTGCTCACACTCATCCTCCCAACACTAACCTCGACCTGCTCACACTCATCCTTCCGACACTAACCTCGACCTGCTCACACTCATCCTCCGGACACTGACCTCGACCTGCTCACACTCATCCTTCCAACACTGACCTCGACCTGCTCACACTCATCCTCCCAACACTGAGCTGGACCTGCTCACATTCATCCTCCCGACACTGACCTCGACTTGCTCACACTCATCCCATTCTCGACATGAACTTCGACCTGCTCACACTCATCCCATTCACGACACTAACCTCGACCTGCTCACACTCATGTTCTCGACACTAACCTCGACTGCTCACACTCATCCCATTCCCGACACTAATCTCGACCTGCTCACGCTCATCCTCCCAATACTAACCTTGACCTGCTCGCACTCATCCTTCCAACACTGACCTCGACCTGCTCACACTCATCCTCCCAACATTGACCTCGACCTGCTCAAACTCATCCCATCCCTGACACTAACCTCGACCTGCTCACACTCATCCCAACACTATCCTCGACCTGCTCACACTCATCCTCCCGACAATAACCTCTACCTGCTCACATTTATCCTCCCGACACTGACCTCGACCTGCTCACACTAATCCCATTCCAGACACTAACCTCACCTGCTCACACTCATCCTCCCAACACTGACCTCGACCTGCTCACACTCATCCTCCTGACACTGACCTCGACCTGCTCACACGCATCCTCCTAACACTGACCTCGACCTGCTCACACTCGTCCTCCCGACACTGACCTCGACATGCTCACACTCATCCCATTCCCGACACTAACCTCGACCTGCTCACAATCATGCTCACAACACTAACCTCGACCTGCTCACACTCATCCTACCAACACTGACTTCGACCTGCTCACACTCATCCTCCCGACACTGACCTCGACCTGCTCACACTCATCCCATTCCCGACACTGACCTCGACCTGCTCACACTCATCCTCCCGACACTAACGTCGACCTGCTCACACTCATCCTCCCAACACTAACCTCGACCTGCTCACAATCATCCCAACACTAACCTCGACCTGCTCACACTCATCCCATTACCGACACTAACCTCGATTTGCTCACACTCATCCCGACACAAACCTCGACCTGCTCACTCTCATCCTCACGGCACTAACCTCAACCTGCACACACTCATCCCATTCCTGACACTAACCTCGACCTGCTCACACTCATCCCATTCCCGACACCAACATCGACCTGCTCACACTCATCCTCCCAACACTGACCTCGACCTGCTCACACTCATCCTCCCGACACTAACCTCGACCTGCTCACACTCATCCTCCCGACACTGACCTCGACCTGCTCACACTCATCCTTCCAACGCTGACCTCGACCTGCTCACATTCATCCTCCCAACACTGAGCTGGACCAGCTCACATTCATCCTCCCGACACTAAAATCGACTTGCTCACACTCATCCCATTCTCGACACGAACCTCGACCTGCTCACACTCATCCCATTCACGACACTAACCTCGACCTGCTCACACTCATCTTCTCGACACTAACCTCGACTGCTCACACTCATCCCATTCCCGACACTAATTTCGACCTGCTCACACTCATCCTTCCGTCACTAATCTCGACCTGCTCACACTCATCCTCCCGACACTAACCTCGAGCTGCTCACACTCATCCTCCCAACACTAACCTCGACCTACTCACACTCATTCTCCCAACACTGACCACGACCTGCTCACACTCATCCACCCAACACTAACCTCCACCTGCTCACACTCATCCCGTCATTGACCTTGACCTGCTCACACTCATCCCATTCCTGACACTAACCTCGACCTGCTCACACTCATCCCGACACTGACCTCGACCTGCTCACACTCATCCTTCCAACACTGACCTCGACCTGCTCACACTCATCCTCCCAACACTGAGCTCGACCTGCTCACACTCATCCTCCCGACACTGACCTCGACATGCTCACCCTCAACCCATTCCGGCACTAACCTCGACCTGCTCACGCTCATCCTCCCGACACTTACCTCGACCTGCTCACACTCATCCTCCCAACAGTGATCTCGACCTGCTCACACTCATCCTCCCATCACTAACCTCAACCTGCTCACACTCATCACAACACTAACCTCGACCTGCTCACTGTCATCCCATTCCCGTCCCTAACCTCAACCTGCTCAGACTCATCCCAACACTAACCTTGACCTGCTCACACTCATCCCATTCCCGACACTAACCTTGACCTGCTCACACTCATCCCGACACTAACCTCGACCTGCTCACACTCATGCTCACAACACTAACCTCGACCTGCTCACGCTCATCCTCCCAACACTGACTTCGACCTGCTCACACTCATCCTCCCGACACTGACCTCGACCTGCTCACACTCATCCCATTCCCGACACTGACCTCGACCTGCTCACACTCATCCTCCCGACACGAACCTCGACCTGCTCACACTCATCCTCCCAACACTAACCTCGACCTGCTCCCAATCATCCCGACACTAACCTCGACCTGCTCACACTCATCCCATTACCGACACTAAATTTGATTTGCTCACACTCATCCCGACACAAACCTCGACCTGCTCACTCTCATCCTCCCGGCACTAACCTCAACCTGCACACACTCATCCCATTCCTGACACTAACCTCGACCTGCTCACACTCATCCCATTCCCGACACCAACCTGCTCACACTCATCCTCCCAACACTGACCTCGACCTGCTCACACTCATCCTCCCAACACTAACCTCGACCTGCTCACACTCATCCTCCCGACACTAACCTCGACCTGCTCACACTCATCCTCCCGACACTGACCTCGACCTGCTCACACTCATCCTTCCAACACTGACCTCGACCTGCTCACACTCATCCTCCCAACACTGAGCTGGACCTGCTCACATTCATCCTCCCGACACTGACCTCGACTTGCTCACACTCATCCCATTCTCGACATGAACTTCGACCTGCTCACACTCATCCCATTCACGACACTAACCTCGACCTGCTCACACTCATGTTCTCGACACTAACCTCGACTGCTCACACTCATCCCATTCCCGACACTAATCTCGACCTGCTCACACTCATCCTTCCAGCACTAACCTCGACCTGCTCACACTCATCCTCCCGACACGAACCTCGAGCTGCTCACACTCATCCTCCCAACACTAACCTCGACCTGCTCACACTCATTCTCCCAACACTGACCTCGACCTGCTCACACTCATCCACCCAACACTAACCTCCACCTGCTCACACTCATCCCGTCATTGACCTTGACCTGCTCACACTCATCCCATTCCTGACACTAACCTCGACCTGCTCACACTCATCCCATTACCGACACTAACCTCGATTTGCTCACACTCATCCCGACACAAACCTCGACCTGCTCACTCTCATCCTCACGGCACTAACCTCAACCTGCACACACTCATCCCATTCCTGACACTAACCTCGACCTGCTCACACTCATCCCATTCCCGACACCAACATCGACCTGCTCACACTCATCCTCCCAACACTGACCTCGACCTGCTCACACTCATCCTTACAACACTAACCTCGACCTGCTCACACTCATCCTCCCGACACTAACCTCGACCTGCTCACACTCATCCTCCCGACACTGACCTCGACCTGCTCACACTCATCCTTCCAACGCTGACCTCGACCTGCTCACATTCATCCTCCCAACACTGAGCTGGACCAGCTCACATTCATCCTCCCGACACTGAAATCGACTTGCTCACACTCATCCCATTCTCGACACGAACCTCGACCTGCTCACACTCATCCCATTCACGACACTAACCTCGACCTGCTCACACTCATCTTCTCGACACTAACCTCGACTGCTCACACTCATCCCATTCCCGACACTAATTTCGACCTGCTCACACTCATCCTTCCGTCACTAATCTCGACCTGCTCACACTCATCCTCCCGACACTAACCTCGAGCTGCTCACACTCATCCTCCCAACACTAACCTCGACCTACTCACACTCATTCTCCCAACACTGACCACGACCTGCTCACACTCATCCACCCAACACTAACCTCCACCTGCTCACACTCATCCCGTCATTGACCTTGACCTGCTCACACTCATCCCATTCCTGACACTAACCTCGACCTGCTCACACTCATCCCGACACTGACCTCGACCTGCTCACACTCATCCTTCCAACACTGACCTCGACCTGCTCACACTCATCCTCCCAACACTGAGCTCGACCTGCTCACACTCATCCTCCCGACACTGACCTCGACATGCTCACCCTCAACCCATTCCGGCACTAACCTCGACCTGCTCACGCTCATCCTCCCGACACTTACCTCGACCTGCTCACACTCATCCTCCCAACAGTGATCTCGACCTGCTCACACTCATCCTCCCATCACTAACCTCAACCTGCTCACACTCATCACAACACTAACCTCGACCTGCTCACTGTCATCCCATTCCCGTCCCTAACCTCAACCTGCTCAGACTCATCCCAACACTAACCTTGACCTGCTCACACTCATCCCATTCCCGACACTAACCTTGACCTGCTCACACTCATCCCGACACTAACCTCGACCTGCTCACACTCATGCTCACAACACTAACCTCGACCTGCTCACGCTCATCCTCCCAACACTGACTTCGACCTGCTCACACTCATCCTCCCGACACTGACCTCGACCTGCTCACACTCATCCCATTCCCGACACTGACCTCGACCTGCTCACACTCATCCTCCCGACACGAACCTCGACCTGCTCACACTCATCCTCCCAACACTAACCTCGACCTGCTCCCAATCATCCCGACACTAACCTCGACCTGCTCACACTCATCCCATTACCGACACTAAATTTGATTTGCTCACACTCATCCCGACACAAACCTCGACCTGCTCACTCTCATCCTCCCGGCACTAACCTCAACCTGCACACACTCATCCCATTCCTGACACTAACCTCGACCTGCTCACACTCATCCCATTCCCGACACCAACCTGCTCACACTCATCCTCCCAACACTGACCTCGACCTGCTCACACTCATCCTCCCAACACTAACCTCGACCTGCTCACACTCATCCTCCCGACACTAACCTCGACCTGCTCACACTCATCCTCCCGACACTGACCTCGACCTGCTCACACTCATCCTTCCAACACTGACCTCGACCTGCTCACACTCATCCTCCCAACACTGAGCTGGACCTGCTCACATTCATCCTCCCGACACTGACCTCGACTTGCTCACACTCATCCCATTCTCGACATGAACTTCGACCTGCTCACACTCATCCCATTCACGACACTAACCTCGACCTGCTCACACTCATGTTCTCGACACTAACCTCGACTGCTCACACTCATCCCATTCCCGACACTAATCTCGACCTGCTCACACTCATCCTTCCAGCACTAACCTCGACCTGCTCACACTCATCCTCCCGACACGAACCTCGAGCTGCTCACACTCATCCTCCCAACACTAACCTCGACCTGCTCACACTCATTCTCCCAACACTGACCTCGACCTGCTCACACTCATCCACCCAACACTAACCTCCACCTGCTCACACTCATCCCGTCATTGACCTTGACCTGCTCACACTCATCCCATTCCTGACACTAACCTCGACCTGCTCACACTCATCCCATTACCGACACTAACCTCGATTTGCTCACACTCATCCCGACACAAACCTCGACCTGCTCACTCTCATCCTCACGGCACTAACCTCAACCTGCACACACTCATCCCATTCCTGACACTAACCTCGACCTGCTCACACTCATCCCATTCCCGACACCAACATCGACCTGCTCACACTCATCCTCCCAACACTGACCTCGACCTGCTCACACTCATCCTTACAACACTAACCTCGACCTGCTCACACTCATCCTCCCGACACTAACCTCGACCTGCTCACACTCATCCTCCCGACACTGACCTCGACCTGCTCACACTCATCCTTCCAACGCTGACCTCGACCTGCTCACATTCATCCTCCCAACACTGAGCTGGACCAGCTCACATTCATCCTCCCGACACTGAAATCGACTTGCTCACACTCATCCCATTCTCGACACGAACCTCGACCTGCTCACACTCATCCCATTCACGACACTAACCTCGACCTGCTCACACTCATCTTCTCGACACTAACCTCGACTGCTCACACTCATCCCATTCCCGACACTAATTTCGACCTGCTCACACTCATCCTTCCGTCACTAATCTCGACCTGCTCACACTCATCCTCCCGACACTAACCTCGAGCTGCTCACACTCATCCTCCCAACACTAACCTCGACCTACTCACACTCATTCTCCCAACACTGACCACGACCTGCTCACACTCATCCACCCAACACTAACCTCCACCTGCTCACACTCATCCCGTCATTGACCTTGACCTGCTCACACTCATCCCATTCCTGACACTAACCTCGACCTGCTCACACTCATCCCGACACTGACCTCGACCTGCTCACACTCATCCTTCCAACACTGACCTCGACCTGCTCACACTCATCCTCCCAACACTGAGCTCGACCTGCTCACACTCATCCTCCCGACACTGACCTCGACATGCTCACCCTCAACCCATTCCGGCACTAACCTCGACCTGCTCACGCTCATCCTCCCGACACTTACCTCGACCTGCTCACACTCATCCTCCCAACAGTGATCTCGACCTGCTCACACTCATCCTCCCATCACTAACCTCAACCTGCTCACACTCATCACAACACTAACCTCGACCTGCTCACTGTCATCCCATTCCCGTCCCTAACCTCAACCTGCTCAGACTCATCCCAACACTAACCTTGACCTGCTCACACTCATCCCATTCCCGACACTAACCTTGACCTGCTCACACTCATCCCGACACTAACCTCGACCTGCTCACACTCATGCTCACAACACTAACCTCGACCTGCTCACGCTCATCCTCCCAACACTGACTTCGACCTGCTCACACTCATCCTCCCGACACTGACCTCGACCTGCTCACACTCATCCCATTCCCGACACTGACCTCGACCTGCTCACACTCATCCTCCCGACACGAACCTCGACCTGCTCACACTCATCCTCCCAACACTAACCTCGACCTGCTCCCAATCATCCCGACACTAACCTCGACCTGCTCACACTCATCCCATTACCGACACTAAATTTGATTTGCTCACACTCATCCCGACACAAACCTCGACCTGCTCACTCTCATCCTCCCGGCACTAACCTCAACCTGCACACACTCATCCCATTCCTGACACTAACCTCGACCTGCTCACACTCATCCCATTCCCGACACCAACCTGCTCACACTCATCCTCCCAACACTGACCTCGACCTGCTCACACTCATCCTCCCAACACTAACCTCGACCTGCTCACACTCATCCTCCCGACACTAACCTCGACCTGCTCACACTCATCCTCCCGACACTGACCTCGACCTGCTCACACTCATCCTTCCAACACTGACCTCGACCTGCTCACACTCATCCTCCCAACACTGAGCTGGACCTGCTCACATTCATCCTCCCGACACTGACCTCGACTTGCTCACACTCATCCCATTCTCGACATGAACTTCGACCTGCTCACACTCATCCCATTCACGACACTAACCTCGACCTGCTCACACTCATGTTCTCGACACTAACCTCGACTGCTCACACTCATCCCATTCCCGACACTAATCTCGACCTGCTCACACTCATCCTTCCAGCACTAACCTCGACCTGCTCACACTCATCCTCCCGACACGAACCTCGAGCTGCTCACACTCATCCTCCCAACACTAACCTCGACCTGCTCACACTCATTCTCCCAACACTGACCTCGACCTGCTCACACTCATCCACCCAACACTAACCTCCACCTGCTCACACTCATCCCGTCATTGACCTTGACCTGCTCACACTCATCCCATTCCTGACACTAACCTCGACCTGCTCACACTCATCCTCCCGACACTGATCTCGACCTGCTCACACTCATCCTCCCGACACTAACCTCGACCTGCTCACACTCATCCTGACACTAACCACGACCTGCTCACACTCATCCTCCCAACACTAACCTCGACCTACTCACACTCATCCTCCCGACACTAACCTCGACCTGCTCACACTCATCCTCCCAACAATAACCTCGACGTGCTCACACTAATCCTCCCAACACTAACCTTGACCTGCTCACACTCACCCTCCCGACACCAACCTCGACCTGCTCACACTCATCTTCCCAACATTAACCTCGAACTGCTCACACTCATCCTCCCAACACTGACCTCGACCTGCTCAAACTCATCCTCCCGACACTAACCTCGACCTGCTCACACTCACCCTCCCGACACTAACATCGACTTGCTCACACTCATCCCATTCTCGACACTAACCTCGAGCTGCTCACACTCATCCCATTCCCGACACTAACCTCGACCTGCTCACACTCATCTTCTCGACTCTAACCTCGACTGCTCACACTCATCCCATTCCCGACAATAACCTCGACCTGCTCACACTCATCCTTCCGACACTAACCTCGACCTGCTCACACTCATCCTCCCGACACTAACCTCGACCTGCTCACACTCATCCTCCCAACACTAACCTCGACCTGCTAACACTCATCCTCCCGACACTAACCTCGACTTGCTCACACTGATCCCATTCTCGACACTAACCACGACCTGCTCACACTCATCCCATTCCCGACACTAACCTCGACCTGCTCACACTCATCTTTTCGACCCTAACCTCGACTGCTCACACTCATTCCATTCCTGACACTAACCTCGACCTGCTCACACTCATCCTTCCGACACTAACCTCGACCTGCTCACACTCATCCTCCCGACACTAACCTCGACCTGCTCACACTCATCCTCCCAACACTAACCTCGACCTGCTCACACTCATTCTCCCAACACTGACCTCGACCTGCTCACACTCATCCTCCCCACACCAACCTCGACATGCTCACACTCATCCCATTCCCAACACTAACCTCGACCTGCTCACATGCATCCTCCCGACACTAACCTCGACCTGCTCACACTCCTCCTCCTGACATTAACCTCGACCTGCTCACACTCATCCTCCCAACACTGACCTCGACCTGCACACACTCATCCTCCCGACACTAACCTCGACCTGCTCACACTCATCCCGACACTAACCTCGGCCTGCTCACACTCATCCTCCCGACACTAACCTCGACATGCTCACACTCATCACATTCCCAACACTAACCTCGACCTGCTCACACGCATCCTCCCGACACTAACCTCGACCTGCTCACACTCATCCTTCCGACATTAACCTCGACCTGCTCACACTCATCCTCCCAACACTGACCTCGACCTGCTCACAGTCATCCTCCCGACACTAACCTCGACCTGCTCACACTCATCCCGACACTAACCTCAACCTGCACACACTCATCCCATTCCTGACACTAACCTCGACCTGCTCACACTCATCCCATTCTCGACACGAACCTCGACCTGCTCACACTCATCCCATTCACGACACTAACCTCGACCTGTTCACACTCATCTTCTCGACACTAACCTCGACTGCTCACACTCATCCCATTCCCGACACTAATCTCGACCTGCTCACACTCATCCTTCCGTCACTAACCTTGACCTGCTCACACTCATCCTCCCGACACTAACCTCGAGCTGCTCACACTCATCCTCCCAACACTAACCTCGACCTACTCACACTCATCCACCCAACACTAACCTCCACCTGCTCACACTCATCCCGTCATTGACCTTGACCTGCTCACACTCATCCCATGCCTGACACTAACCTCGACCTGCTCACACTCATCCCGACACTGACCTCGACCTGCTCACACTCATCCTTCCAACACTGACCTCGACCTGCTCACACTCATCCTCCCAACACTGAGCTCGACCTGCTAACCCTCATCCTCCCGACACTGACCTCGACATGCTCACCCTCATCCCATTCCGGCACTAACCTCGACCTGCTCACGCTCATCCTCCCGACACTTACCTCGACCTGCTCACACTCATCCTCCCAACAGTGATCTCGACCTGCTCACACTCATCCTCCCATCACTAACCTCAACATGCTCACACTCATCACAACACTAACCTCGACCTGCTCACTGTCATCCCATTCCCGTCCCTAACCTCAACCTGCTCAGACTCATCCCAACACTAACCTCGGCCTGCTCACACTCATCCCATTCCCGACACTAACCTTGACCTGCTCACACTCATCCCGACACTAACCTCGACCTGCTCACACTCATGCTCACAACACTAACCTCGACCTGCTCACACTCATCCTCCCAACACTGACTTCGACCTGCTCACACTCATCCTCCCGACACTGACCTCGACCTGCTCACACTCATCCCATTCCCGACACTGACCTCGACCTGCTCACACTCATCCTCCCGACACGAACCTCGACCTGCTCACACTCATCCTCCCAACACTAACCTCGACCTGCTCCCAATCATCCCGACACTAACCTCGACCTGCTCACACTCATCCCATTACCGACACTAAATTTGATTTGCTCACACTCATCCCGACACAAACCTCGACCTGCTCACTCTCATCCTCCCGGCACTAACCTCAACCTGCACACACTCATCCCATTCCTGACACTAACCTCGACCTGCTCACACTCATCCCATTCCCGACACCAACATCGACCTGCTCACACTCATCCTCCCAACACTGACCTCGACCTGCTCACACTCATCCTCCCAACACTAACCTCGACCTGCTCACACTCATCCTCCCGACACTAACCTCGACCTGCTCACACTCATCCTCCCGACACTGACCTCGACCTGCTCACACTCATCCTTCCAACACTGACCTCGACCTGCTCACACTCATCCTCCCAACACTGAGCTGGTCCTGCTCACATTCATCCTCCCGACACTGACCTCGACTTGCTCACACTCATCCCATTCTCGACATGAACTTCGACCTGCTCACACTCATCCCATTCACGACACTAACCTCGACCTGCTCACACTCATGTTCTCGACACTAACCTCGACTGCTCACACTCATCCCATTCCCGACACTAATCTCGACCTGCTCACACTCATCCTTCCGACACTAACCTCGACCTGCTCACACTCATCCTCCCGACACGAACCTCGAGCTGCTCACACTCATCCTCCCAACACTAACCTCGACCTGCTCACACTCATTCTCCCAACACTGACCTCGACCTGCTCACACTCAGCCACCCAACACTAACCTCCACCTGCTCACACTCATCCCGTCATTGACCTTGACCTGCTCACACTCATTCCATTCCAGACACTAACCTCGACCTGCTCACACTCATCCTCCCGACACTGATCTCGACCTGCTCACACTCATCCTCCCGACACTAACCTCGACCTGCTCACACTCATCCTGACACTAACCACGACCTGCTCACACTCATCCTCCCAACACTAACCTCGACCTACTCACACTCATCCTCCCGACACTAACCTCGACCTGCTCACACTCATCCTCCCAACACTAACCTTGACCTGCTCACACTCACCCTCCCGACACCAACCTCGACCTGCTCACACTCATCTTCCCAACACTAACCTCGAACTGCTCACACTCATCCTCCCAACACTGACCTCGACCTGCTCAAACTCATCCTCCCGACACTAACCTCGACCTGCTCACACTCACCCTCCCGACACTAACATCGACTTGCTCACACTCATCCCATTCTCGACACTAACCTCGAGCTGCTCACACTCATCCCATTCCCGACACTAACCTCGACCTGCTCACACTCATCTTCTCGACTCTAACCTCGACTGCTCACACTCATCCCATTCCCGACAATAACCTCGACCTGCTCACACTCATCCTTCCGACACTAACCTCGACCTGCTCACACTCATCCTCCCGACACTAACCTCGACCTGCTCACACTCATCCTCCCAACACTAACCTCGACCTGCTAACACTCATCCTCCCGACACTAACCTCGACTTGCTCACACTGATCCCATTCTCGACACTAACCTCGACCTGCTCACACTCATCCCATTCCCGACACTAACCTCGACCTGCTCACACTCATCTTTTCGACCCTAACCTCGACTGCTCACACTCATTCCATTCCTGACACTAACCTCGACCTGCTCACACTCATCCTTCCGACACTAACCTCGACCTGCTCACACTCATCCTCCCGACACTAACCTCGACCTGCTCACACTCATCCTTCCAACGCTGACCTCGACCTGCTCACACTCATCCTCCCAACACTGAGCTGGACCAGCTCACATTCATCCTCCCGACACTGACCTCGACTTGCTCACACTCATCCCATTCTCGACACGAACCTCGACCTGCTCACACTCATCCCATTCACGACACTAACCTCGACCTGTTCACACTCATCTTCTCGACACTAACCTCGACTGCTCACACTCATCCCATTCCCGACACTAATCTCGACCTGCTCACACTCATCCTTCCGTCACTAACCTTGACCTGCTCACACTCATCCTCCCGACACTAACCTCGAGCTGCTCACACTCATCCTCCCAACACTAACCTCGACCTACTCACACTCATCCACCCAACACTAACCTCCACCTGCTCACACTCATCCCGTCATTGACCTTGACCTGCTCACACTCATCCCATGCCTGACATTAACCTCGACCTGCTCACACTCATCCCGACACTGACCTCGACCTGCTCACACTCATCCTTCCAACACTGACCTCGACCTGCTCACACTCATCCTCCCAACACTGAGCTCGACCTGCTCACACTCATCCTCCCGACACTGACCTCGACATGCTCACCCTCATCCCATTCCGGCACTAACCTCGACCTGCTCACGCTCATCCTCCCGACACTTACCTCGACCTGCTCACACTCATCCTCCCAACAGTGATCTCGACCTGCTCACACTCATCCTCCCATCACTAACCTCAACATGCTCACACTCATCACAACACTAACCTCGACCTGCTCACTGTCATCCCATTCCCGTCCCTAACCTCAACCTGCTCAGACTCATCCCAACACTAACCTCGGCCTGCTCACACTCATCCCATTCCCGACACTAACCTTGACCTGCTCACACTCATCCCGACACTAACCTCGACCTGCTCACACTCATGCTCACAACACTAACCTCGACCTGCTCACACTCATCCTCCCGACACTGACCTCGACCTGCTCACACTCATCCCATTCCCGACACTGACCTCGACCTGCTCACACTCATCCCATTCCCGACACTGACCTCGACCTGCTCACACTCATCCTCCCGACACGAACCTCGACCTGCTCACACTCATCCTCCCAACACTAACCTCGACCTGCTCCCAATCATCCCGACACTAACCTCGACCTGCTCACACTCATCCCATTACCGACACTAAATTTGATTTGCTCACACTCATCCCGACACAAACCTCGACCTGCTCACTCTCATCCTCCCGGCACTAACCTCAACCTGCACACACTCATCCCATTCCTGACACTAACCTCGACCTGCTCACACTCATCCCATTCCCGACACCAACATCGACCTGCTCACACTCATCCTCCCAACACTGACCTCGACCTGCTCACACTCATCCTCCCAACACTAACCTCGACCTGCTCACACTCATCCTCCCGACACTAACCTCGACCTGCTCACACTCATCCTCCCGACACTGACCTCGACCTGCTCACACTCATCCTTCCAACACTGACCTCGACCTGCTCACACTCATCCTCCCAACACTGAGCTGGTCCTGCTCACATTCATCCTCCCGACACTGACCTCGACTTGCTCACACTCATCCCATTCTCGACATGAACTTCGACCTGCTCACACTCATCCCATTCACGACACTAACCTCGACCTGCTCACACTCATGTTCTCGACACTAACCTCGACTGCTCACACTCATCCCATTCCCGACACTAATCTCGACCTGCTCACACTCATCCTTCCGACACTAACCTCGACCTGCTCACACTCATCCTCCCGACACGAACCTCGAGCTGCTCACACTCATCCTCCCAACACTAACCTCGACCTGCTCACACTCATTCTCCCAACACTGACCTCGACCTGCTCACACTCATCCACCCAACACTAACCTCCACCTGCTCACACTCATCCCGTCATTGACCTTGACCTGCTCACACTCATTCCATTCCAGACACTAACCTCGACCTGCTCACACTCATCCTCCCGACACTGATCTCGACCTGCTCACACTCATCCTCCCGACACTAACCTCGACCTGCTCACACTCATCCTGACACTAACCACGACCTGCTCACACTCATCCTCCCAACACTAACCTCGACCTACTCACACTCATCCTCCCGACACTAACCTCGACCTGCTCACACTCATCCTCCCAACACTAACCTTGACCTGCTCACACTCACCCTCCCGACACCAACCTCGACCTGCTCACACTCATCTTCCCAACACTAACCTCGAACTGCTCACACTCATCCTCCCAACACTGACCTCGACCTGCTCAAACTCATCCTCCCGACACTAACCTCGACCTGCTCACACTCACCCTCCCGACACTAACATCGACTTGCTCACACTCATCCCATTCTCGACACTAACCTCGAGCTGCTCACACTCATCCCATTCCCGACACTAACCTCGACCTGCTCACACTCATCTTCTCGACTCTAACCTCGACTGCTCACACTCATCCCATTCCCGACAATAACCTCGACCTGCTCACACTCATCCTTCCGACACTAACCTCGACCTGCTCACACTCATCCTCCCGACACTAACCTCGACCTGCTCACACTCATCCTCCCAACACTAACCTCGACCTGCTAACACTCATCCTCCCGACACTAACCTCGACTTGCTCACACTGATCCCATTCTCGACACTAACCTCGACCTGCTCACACTCATCCCATTCCCGACACTAACCTCGACCTGCTCACACTCATCTTTTCGACCCTAACCTCGACTGCTCACACTCATTCCATTCCTGACACTAACCTCGACCTGCTCACACTCATCCTTCCGACACTAACCTCGACCTGCTCACACTCATCCTCCCGACACTAACCTCGACCTGCTCACACTCATCCTCCCAACACTAACCTCGACCTGCTCACACTCATTCTCCCAACACTGACCTCGACCTGCTCACACTCATCCTCCCCACACCAACCTCGACATGCTCACACTCATCCCATTCCCAACACTAACCTCGACCTGCTCACACGCATCCTCCCGACACTAACCTCGACCTGCTCACACTCCTCCTCCTGACATTAACCTCGACCTGCTCACACTCATCCTCCCAACACTGACCTCGACCTGCACACACTCATCCTCCCGACACTAACCTCGACCTGCTCACACTCATCCCGACACTAACCTCGGCCTGCTCACACTCATCCTCCCGACACTAACCTCGACATGCTCACACTCATCACATTCCCAACACTAACCTCGACCTGCTCACACGCATCCTCCCGACACTAACCTCGACCTGCTCACACTCATCCTTCCGACATTAACCTCGACCTGCTCACACTCATCCTCCCAACACTGACCTCGACCTGCTCACAGTCATCCTCCCGACACTAACCTCGACCTGCTCACACTCATCCCGACACTAACCTCGGCCTGCTCACACTCATCCCATTCCTGACACTAACCTCGACCTGCTCACACTCATCCCGACACTAACCTCGACCTGCTCACACTCATCCTCCCAACACTAACCTCGACCTGCTCACACTCATCCTCCCAACACTGACCTCGACCTGCTCACACTCTTCCTCCCGACACTGACCTCGACCTGCTCACACTCATCCCATTCCCGACAATTACGTCGACCTGCTCACACTCATGCTCCTGACAATAACCTCGAGCTGCTCACACTCATCCTCCCAACACTGACCTCGATCTGCTCACACTCATCCTTCTGACACTAACCTCGACCTGCTCACACTCCTCCCGACACTAACCTCGACCTGCTCACACTCATCCCATTCCCGACACTAACCTCGACCTGCTCACACTCGTCCCGACACTAACCTCGACCTGCTCACACTCATCCTGACAATAACCACGACCTGCTCACACTCATCCTCCCAACACTAACCCCGACCTGCTCACACTCATCCTCCCGACACTAACCTTGACCTGCTCACACTCATCTCGACACTAACCTCGACCGGCTCACACTCATCCTCCCAACATTGACCTCGACCTGCGCACACTCATCCCATTCCTGACACTGACCTCGACCTGCTCACACTCATGCTCCCGACACTGACCTCGACCTGCTCACACTCATCCTCCCGACACTAACCGCGACATGCTCACACTCATCCCATTCCCGACACTAACCTCGACCTGCTCACACGCATCCTCCTGACACTAACCTCGACCTGCTCACACTCATTCTCCCGACATTAACCTTGAGCTGCTCACACGCATCCCATTTCCGACACTAACCTCGACCTGCACACACTCATCCTCCCGACATTAACCACGACCTGCTCATACTCATCCTCCCAACACTGACCTCGACCTGCTCACACTCATCCTCCCGACACTAACCTCGACCTGCTCACACTCATCCCAACAGTAACCTCAGCCTGTTCACACTAATCCCATTCCCGACACTAACCTCGACCTGCTCACACTCATCCCGACACTAACCTCGACCTGCTCACACTCATCCTCCCAACACTAACCTCGACCTGCTCACACTCATCCTCCCAACTCTGACCTCGACCTGCTCACACACTTCCTCCCGACACTGACCTCGACCTGCTCACACTCATCCCATTCCCGACACTAACGTCGACCTGCTCACACTGATGCTCCTGACAATAACCTCGACCTGCTCACACTCATCCTCCCAACACTGACCTCGAGATGCTCACACTCTTCCTTCTGACACTAACCTCGACCTGCTCACACTCCTCCCGACACTAACCTTGACCTGCTCACACTCATCCCATTCCCGACACTAACCTCGACCTGCTCACTCATCCCGACACTAACCTCGAGCTGCTCACACTCATCCGCCCAACACTAACCTCGTCCTGGTCACACTCATCCTCCCGACACTAACCTCGACCTGCTCACACTGATCCTCCCGACACTGACCTCGACCTGCTCACACTCACCCTCACAACATTGACCTCGAACTGCTCACACTCATCCTCTCAACATTAACCTCAACCTGCTCACACTCATCCTCCCAACACTGACCTCAACCTGCTCACACTCATCCCATTCCCGACACTAACCTCGACCTGCTCATACTCACCCTCCCAACACTAACCGCGACCTGCTCACACTCATCCTCCCGACACTAACCTCGACCTGCTCACACTCATCCTCCCAACAATAACCTCAACCTACTCACACTAATCCTCCCAACACTAACCTTGACCTGCTCACACTCACCCTCCCGACACCATCCTCGACCTGCTCACACTCATCTTCCCAACACTAACCTCGAACTGCTCACACTCATCCTCCCAACACTGACCTCGACCTGCTCAAACTCATCCTCCCGACACTATCCTCGACCTGCTCACACTCATCCTCCCAACACTAACCTCGACCTGCTAACACTCATCCTACCGACACTAACCACGACTTGCTCACACTGATCCCATTCTCGACACTAACCCCGACCTGCTCACACTCATCCCATTCCCGACACTAACCTCGACCTGCTCACACTCATCTTTTCGACCCTAACCTCGACTGCTCACACTCATCCCATTCCCGACATTAACCTCGACCTGCTCACACTCATCCTTCCGACACTAACCTCGACCTGCTCACACTCATCCTCCCGACACTAACCTCGACCTGCTCACACTCATCCTCCCAACACTAACCTCGACCTGCTCACACTCATTCTCCCAACACTGACCTCGGCCTGCTCACACTCATCCTCCCCACACCAACCTCGACCTGCTCACACTTATCCCGACACTTACCTCGACCTGCTCACACTCATTCTCCCGACATTAACCTCGACCTGCTCACACTCATCCCATTCCCGACAATAACCTCGATCTGCTCACACTCATCCTCCCGACACTAACCTCGACCTGCTCACACACATCCCATTCCCGACACTGACCTCGACTTGCTCACACTCATCCCATTACCGACACTAACCTCGACCTGCTCACACTCACCCCGTTCCCAACACTAACCTCGACCTGCTCACACTCATCCTCCCAACACTGACCTCGACCTGCTCACACTCATCCTCCCAACTCTAACCTCGACCTGCTCACACTCATCTTCCCAACACTAACTTCGAACTGCTCACACTCATCCTCCCGACACTAACCTCGACTTGCTCACACTCATCCCATTCTCGACACTAACCTCGACCTGCTCACACTCATCCCATTCCCGACACCAACCTCGACCTGCTCACACTCATCTTTTCGACCCTAACCTCGACTGCTGACACCCATCCCATTCCCGACACTAACCTCGACCTGCTCACACTCATCCTTCCGACACTAACCTCGACCTGCTCACACTCATCCTCCCGACACTAACCTCGACCTGCTCACACTCATCCTCCCAACAGTAACCTCGACCTGCTCACACTCATTCTCCCAACACTGACCTCGACCTGCTCACACTCATCCTCCCCACACCAACCTCGACCTGCTCACACTTATCCCGACACTAACTTCGAAGTGCTCACACTCATCCTCCCGACACTAACCTCGACCTGCTCACACTCATCCCATTCCCGACAATATCCTCGATCTGCTCACTCTCATCCTCCCGACACTAACCTCGACCTGCTCACACACATCCCATTCCCGACACTGAACTCGACTTGCTCACCCTCATCCCATTACCAACACTAACCTCGACCTGCTCACACTCATACTCCCGACACTAACCTCGACCTGCTCACACTCATCCTCCCGACACTAACCTCGACCTGCTCACACTCATCCTCCGAACACTGACCTCGACCTGCTCTCACTCTTCCTCCCGACACTGACCTCGACCTGCTCACACTCGGGCCATTCCCGACACTACCCTCGACCAGCTCACACTCATGCTCCTGACAATAACCTCGACCTGCTCACACTCATCCTCCCAACACTGACCTCGAGCTGCTCACACTCATTCTTCTGACACTAACCTCGACCTGCTCACATTCCTCCCGACACTAACCCCGACCTGCTCACACTCATCCCATTCCCGCCACTAACCTCGACCTGCTCACACTCATCCCAACACTAACCTCGACCTGCTCACACTCATCCTCCAAACACTAACCTCGACCTGCTCACACTCATCCTCCCAACTCTGATCTCGACCTGCTCAAACTCATCCTCCCAACACTAACCCCGACCTGCTCACACTCGTCCTCCTGACACTAACCTCGACCTGCTCACTCTCATCCTCCCGACACTCACCTCGACATGCTCACACTCATCCTCCCAACACTAACCTCGACCTGCTCACACTCATCCCGACACTAACCTCGACCTGCTCACACTCATCCTCCCAACACTAACCTCGACCTGCTCAAACTCATCCCGACACTAACCTCAACCTGCTCACACTCATCCCGACACTAATCTCGACCTGCTCACACTCATCCTCCCAACACTAACCTCGACCTGCTCACACGCATCCTCTCAATACTAACCTCGACCTGCTCACACTCATCCTCCCAATACTGACCTTGACCTGCTCACACTCATCATCCCAACATTGACCTCGACCTGCTCACACTCATCCCATTCCTGACACTATCCTCGACCTGCTCACACTCATCCCGACACTAACCTCGACCTGCTCACACTCATCATCCTGACACTAACCTCTACCTGCTCACACTTATTCTCCTGACACTGACCTCGACCTGCTCACACTCATCCCATTCCCGACGCTAACCTCGAACTGCTCACACTCATTCTCCCAACACTGACCTCGACCTGCTCACACTCATCCTCCCGACACTAACCTCGACATGCTCACACTCATCCCATTCCCGACACTAACCTCGACCTGCTCACGCTCATCCTCCCAACACTGACCTCGACCTGCTCACACGCATCCTCCTAACAATGACCTCGACCTGCTCACACTCATCCTCCCATCACTGACATCGACATGCTCACACTCATCCCATTCCCGACACTAACCTCGACCTGCTCACAATCATGCTCACAACACTAACCTCGACCTGCTCACACTCATCCTACCAACACTGACTTCGACCTGCTCACACTCATCCTCCCGACACTGACCTCGACCTGCTCACACTCATCCCATTCCCGACACTGACCTCGACCTGCTCACACTCATCCTCCCGACACTAACGTCGACCTGCTCACACTCATCCTCCCAACACTAACCTCGACCTGCTCACAATCATCCCGACACTAACCTCGACCTGCTCACACTCATCCCATTACCGACACTAACCTCGATTTGCTCACACTCATCCCGACACATACCTCGACCTGCTCACTCTCATCCTCATGGCACTAACCTCAACCTGCACACACTCATCCCATTCCTGACACTATCCTCGACCTGCTCACACTCATCCCATTCCCGACACCAACATCGACCTGCTCACACTCATTCTCCCAACACTGACCTCGACCTGCTCACACTCATCATACAACACTAACCTCGACCTGCTCAAACTCATCCTCCCGACACTAACCTCGACCTGCTCACACTCATCCTCCCGACACTGACCTCGACCTGCTCACACTCATCCTTCCAACACTGACCTCGACCTGCTCACACTCATCCTCCCAACACTGAGCTGGACCTGCTCACATTCATCCTCCCGACACTGACCTCGACTTGCTCACACTCATCCCATTCTCGACACGAACCTCGACCTGCTCACACTCATCCCATTCACGACACTAACCTCGACCTGCTCACACTCATCTTCTCGACACTAACCTCGACTGCTCACACTCATCCCATTCCCGACACTAATCTCGACCTGCTCACACTCATCCTTCCATCACTAACCTCGACCTGCGCACACTCATCCTCCCGACACTAACCTCGAGCTGCTCACACTCATCCTCCCAACACTAACCTCGACCTGCTCCCAATCATCCCGACACTAACCTCGACCTGCTCACACTCATCCCATTACCGACACTAAATTCGATTTGCTCACACTCATCCCGACACAAACCTCGACCTGCACACACTCATCCCATTCCTGACACTAACCTCGACCTGCTCACACTCATCCCATTCCCGACACCAACATCGACCTGCTCACACTCATCCTCCCAACACTGACCTCGACCTGCTCACACTCATCCTCCCAACACTAACCTCGACCTGCTCACACTCATCCTCCCGACACTAACCTCGACCTGCTCACACTCATCCCCCCGACACTGACCTCGACCTGCTCACACTCATCCTTCCAACACTGACCTCGACCTGCTCACTCTCATCCTCCCAACACTGAGCTGGACCTGCTCACATTCATCCTCCCGACACTGACCTCGACTTGCTCACACTCATCCCATTCTCGACATGAACTTCGACCTGCTCACACTCATCCCATTCACGACACTAACCTCGACCTGCTCACACTCATGTTCTCGACACTAACCTCGACTGCTCACACTCATCCCATTCCCGACACTAATCTCGACCTGCTCACACTCATCCTTCCGACACTAACCTCGACCTGCTCACACTCATCCTCCCGACACGAACCTCGAGCTGCTCACACTCATCCTCCCAACACTAACCTCGACCTGCTCACACTCATTCTCCCAACACTGACCTCGACCTGCTCACACTCATCCACCCAGCACTAACCTCCACCTGCTCACACTCATCCCGTCATTGACCTTGACCTGCTCACACTCATCCCATTCCTGACACTAACCTCGACCTGCTCACACTCATCCCGACACTGACCTCGTCCTGCTCACACTCATCCTTCCAACACTGACCTCGACCTGCTCACACTCATCCTCCCAACACTGAGCTCGACCTGCTCACACTCATCCTCCCGTCACTGACCTCGACTTGCTCACACTCGTCCCATTCTCGACACTAACCTCCACCTGATCACACTCATCCCATTCCCGACACTAACCTCGACCTGCTCCCACTCATCTTCTCGACACTAACCTCGACTGCTCACTCATCCCATTCCCGACACTAACCTCGACCTGCTCACCCTCATCCTCCCGACACTAACCTCGACCTGCTCACACTCACCCTGACACTAACCATGACCTGCTAACACTCATCCTCCCAACACTAAGCTCGACCTGCTCACACTCATCCTCCTGACACTAACCTCGACCTGCTCACACTCATCCCGACACTAACCTCGACCGGCTCACACTTATCCTTCCAACATTGACCTCGACCTGTGCACACTCATCCCATTCCTGACACTAACCTCGACCTGCTCACACTCATCCCAACACTAACCTCGACCTGCTCACACTCATCCTCCCGAAACTAACCTCTACCTGCTCACACTTATCCTCCCAACACTGACCTCGACCTGTTCACACTCATCCTCCCGACACTGACCTCGACCTGCTCACACGCATCCTCCCGACACTAACCTCGACCTGCTCACACTCATCCTCCCGACACTGACCTTGGCCTGCTCAAACTCATCCCATTCCGGACACTAACCTCGTCGTGCTCACACTCATCCCGACACTAACCTCGACCTGCTCACACTCATCCACCCAATGCTAACCTCGACCTGCTCACACTTATCCTCCTGGCACTAACCTCAACCTGCACACACTCAACCCATTCCCGACACTTACCTCGACCTGCTCACACTCATCCCATTCCCGACACTAACCACGACCGGCTCACATTCATCCTCCCAATACTAACCTTGACCTGCTCGCACTCATCCTCCCAACACTGACCTCGACCTGCTCACACTCATCCTCCCAACATTGACCTCGACCTGCTCAAACTCATCCCATTCCTGACACTAACCTCGAGCTGCTCACACTCATCCCGACACTATCCTCGACCTGCTCACACTCATCCTCCCGACACTAACCTCTACCTGCTCACATTTATCCTCCCGACACTGACCTCGACCTGCTCACACTAATCCCATTCGAGACACTCACCTCACCTGCTCACAATCATCCTCCCAACACTGACCTCGACCTGCTCACACTCATCCTCCCGACACTGACCTCGACCTGCTCACATTCATCCTCCCGACACTCACCTCAACATGCTCACACTCATCCCATTCCCGACACTAACCTCGACCTGCTCACACGCATCCTCCCGACACTAACCTCGACCTGCTCACACTCATCCCATTCCCGACACTAACCTCGACCTGCTCACATTCATCCTCCCAACACTGACCTCGACCTGCTCACACTCATCCTCCCAACACTGACCTTGACCTGCTCACACTCATCCAAACGACACTGACCTCGAAGTGCTCACACTCATCCCATTCCCGACACGAACCTCGACCTGCTCACACTCATCCTCCTAACAGTGACCTCGACCTGCTCACACTCATCCTCCCAACACTAACCTCAACCTGCTCACACTCATCCCATTACCAACACTAACCTCGACCTGCTCACACTCATCCTGACACTAACCTCGACCTGCTCAAATGCATGCTCCCAACACTAACCTCGACCTGCTCACACTCATCCTCCCAACACTGACCTCAACCTGCTCACACTCATCCTCCCGACACTGACCTCGACCTGCTCGCACTCATCCCATTCCCGACACTAACCTCGACCTGCTCACGCTCATCATGACACTAACCTCGACCTGCTCACACTCATCCTCCCAACACTAACCTCGACCTGCTCACACTCATCCTGCCGACACTGACCTCGGCCTGCTCACACTCATCCCATTCCCGACACCAACCTCATCGTGCTCACACTCATCCCGACACTAACCTCGACCTGCTCACACTCATCCACCCAACTCTAACCTCGACCTGCTCACACTCATCCTCCTGGCACTAACCTCAACCTGCACACACTCATCCCATTCCCGACACTAACCTCGACCTGCTCACACTCATCCCATTCCCGACACTAACCTTGACCTGCTCACACTCATCCTCCCAATACTAACCTTGACCTGCTCGCACTCATCCTCGCAACACTGACCTCGACCTGCTCACACTCATCCTCCCAACAATGACCTCAACCTGCTCAATCTCATCCCATTCTGGACACTAACCTCGACCTGCTCACACTCATCCCGACACTATCCTCGACCTGCTCACACTCATCCTCCCGACAATAACCTCTACCTGCTCACATTTATCCTCCCGACACTGACCTCGACCTGCTCACACTAATCCCATTCCAGACACTAACCTCACCTGCTCACACTCATCCTCCCAACACTGACCTCAACCTGCTCACACTCATCCTCCCGAAACTGACCTCGACCTGCTCACATTCATCCTCCCGACACTAACCTCAACATGCTCACACTCATCCCATTCCCGACACTAACCTCGACCTGCTCACACGCATCCTCCCGACACTAACCTCGACCTGCTCACACTCATCCCATTCCCGACACTAACCTCGACCTGCTCACATTCATTCTCCCAACACTGACCTCGACCTGCTCACACTCATCCTCCCAACACTGACATTGACCTGCTCACACTCATCCAAACGACACTGACCTCGAAGTGCTCACACTCATCCCATTCCCGACACGAACCTCGACCTGCTCACACTCATCCTCCTAACAGTGACCTCGACCTGCTCACACTCATCCTCCCAACACTAACCTCAACCTGCTCACACTTATCCCATTACCAACACTAACCTCGACCTGCTCACACTCATCCTGACACTAACCTCGACCTGCTCAAATGCATGCTCCCAACACTAACCTCGACCTGCTCACACTCATCCTCCCAACAGTGACATCGACCAGCTCACACTCATCCTCCCGACACTGACCTCGACCTGCTCGCACTCATCCCATTCCCGACACTAACCTCGACCTGCTCACGCTCATCATGACACTAACCTCGACCTGCTCACACTCATCCTCCCAACACTAACCTCGACCTGCTCACACTCATCCTGCCGACACTGACCTCGGCCTGCTCACACTCATCCCATTCCCGACACCAACCTCATCGTGCTCACACTCATCCCGACACTAACCTCGACCTGCTCACACTCATCCACCCAACTCTAACCTCGACCTGCTCACACTCATCCTCCTGGCACTAACCTCAACCTGCACACACTCATCCCATTCCCGACACTAACCTCGACCTGCTCACACTCATCCCATTCCCGACACTAACCTTGACCTGCTCACACTCATCCTCCCAATACTAACCTTGACCTGCTCGCACTCATCCTCGCAACACTGACCTCGACCTGCTCACACTCATTCTCCCAACAATGACCTCAACCTGCTCAATCTCATCCCATTCTGGACACTAACCTCGACCTGCTCACACTCATCCCGACACTATCCTCGACCTGCTCACACTCATCCTCCCGACAATAACCTCTACCTGCTCACATTTATCCTCCCGACACTGACCTCGACCTGCTCACACTAATCCCATTCCAGACACTAACCTCACCTGCTCACACTCATCCTCCCAACACTGACCTCAACCTGCTCACACTCATCCTCCCGAAACTGACCTCGACCTGCTCACATTCATCCTCCCGACACTAACCTCAACATGCTCACACTCATCCCATTCCCGACACTAACCTCGACCTGCTCACACGCATCCTCCCGACACTAACCTCGACCTGCTCACACTCATCCCATTCCCGACACTAACCTCGACCTGCTCACATTCATTCTCCCAACACTGACCTCGACCTGCTCACACTCATCCTCCCAACACTTACATTGACCTGCTCACACTCATCCTACCAACACTGACCTCGACGTGCTCACACTCATCCCATTCCCGACACTAACCTCGACCTGCTCAAACTCATCCTCCTAACAGTGACCTCGACCTGCTCACACTCATCCTCCCAACACTAACCTCAACCTGCTCACACTCACCCTGACACGAACCTCGACCTGCTCACACTCATCCCATTCCCGACACTAACCTCGACCTGCTCACACTCATCCCGACACTAACCTCGACCTGCTCACACTCATGCTCCCAACACTAACCTCGACCTGCTCACAGTCATCCTCCCAACACTGACTTCGACCAGCTCACACTCATCCTCCCGACACTGACCTCGACCTGCTCACACTCATTCCATTCCCGACACTAACCTCGACCTGCTCACACTCATCATGACACTAACCTCGACCTGCTCACACTCATCCTCCCAACACTAACCTCGACCTGCTCACACTCATCCTGCCGACACTGACCTCGGCCTGCTCACACTCATCCCATTCCCGACACTAACCTCATCGTGCTCACACTCATCCCGACACTAACCTCGACCTGCTCACACTCATCCACCCAACACTAACCTCGACCTGCTCACACTCATCCTCCTGGCACTAACCTCAACCTGCACACACTCATCCCATTCCCGACACTAACCTCGACCTGCTCACACTCATCCCATTCCCGACACGAACCTCGACCTGCTCACACTCATCCTCCCAACACTGACCTTGACCTGCTCACACTCATCCAACCGACACTGACCTCGAAGTGCTCACACTCATCCCATTCCCGACACGAACCTCGACCTGCTCACACTCATCCTCCTAACAGTGACCTCGACCTGCTCACACTCATCCTCCCAACACTAACCTCAACCTGCTCACACTCATCCCATTACCAACACTAACCTCGACCTGCTCACACTCATCCTGACACTAACCTCGACAAGCTCAAATGCATGCTCCCAACACTAACCTCGACCTGCTCACACTCATCCTCCCAACAGTGACATCGACCAGCTCACACTCATCCTCCCGACACTGACCTCGACCTGCTCGCACTCATCCCATTCCCGACACTAACCTCGACCTGCTCACGCTCATCATGACACTAACCTCGACCTGCTCACACTCATCCTCCCAACACTAACCTCGACCTGCTCACACTCATCCTCCCGACACTAACCTCGACCTGCTCACACTCATCCTCCCAACACTAACCTCGACCTGCTCACACTCATTCTCCCAACACTGACCTCGACCTGCTCACACTCATCCTCCCCACACCAACCTCGACATGCTCACACTCATCCCATTCCCAACACTAACCTCGACCTGCTCACATGCATCCTCCCGACACTAACCTCGACCTGCTCACACTCCTCCTCCTGACATTAACCTCGACCTGCTCACACTCATCCTCCCAACACTGACCTCGACCTGCACACACTCATCCTCCCGACACTAACCTCGACCTGCTCACACTCATCCCGACACTAACCTCGGCCTGCTCACACTCATCCTCCCGACACTGACCTCGACCTGCTCGCACTCATCCCATTCCCGACACTAACCTCGACCTGCTCACGCTCATCATGACACTAACCTCGACCTGCTCACACTCATCCTCCCAACACTAACCTCGACCTGCTCACACTCATCCTGCCGACACTGACCTCGGCCTGCTCACACTCATCCCATTCCCGACACCAACCTCATCGTGCTCACACTCATCCCGACACTAACCTCGACCTGCTCACACTCATCCACCCAACTCTAACCTCGACCTGCTCACACTCATCCTCCTGGCACTAACCTCAACCTGCACACACTCATCCCATTCCCGACACTAACCTCGACCTGCTCACACTCATCCCATTCCCGACACTAACCTTGACCTGCTCACACTCATCCTCCCAATACTAACCTTGACCTGCTCGCACTCATCCTCGCAACACTGACCTCGACCTGCTCACACTCATTCTCCCAACAATGACCTCAACCTGCTCAATCTCATCCCATTCTGGACACTAACCTCGACCTGCTCACACTCATCCCGACACTATCCTCGACCTGCTCACACTCATCCTCCCGACAATAACCTCTACCTGCTCACATTTATCCTCCCGACACTGACCTCGACCTGCTCACACTAATCCCATTCCAGACACTAACCTCACCTGCTCACACTCATCCTCCCAACACTGACCTCAACCTGCTCACACTCATCCTCCCGAAACTGACCTCGACCTGCTCACATTCATCCTCCCGACACTAACCTCAACATGCTCACACTCATCCCATTCCCGACACTAACCTCGACCTGCTCACACGCATCCTCCCGACACTAACCTCGACCTGCTCACACTCATCCCATTCCCGACACTAACCTCGACCTGCTCACATTCATTCTCCCAACACTGACCTCGACCTGCTCACACTCATCCTCCCAACACTTACATTGACCTGCTCACACTCATCCTACCAACACTGACCTCGACGTGCTCACACTCATCCCATTCCCGACACTAACCTCGACCTGCTCAAACTCATCCTCCTAACAGTGACCTCGACCTGCTCACACTCATCCTCCCAACACTAACCTCAACCTGCTCACACTCACCCTGACACGAACCTCGACCTGCTCACACTCATCCCATTCCCGACACTAACCTCGACCTGCTCACACTCATCCCGACACTAACCTCGACCTGCTCACACTCATGCTCCCAACACTAACCTCGACCTGCTCACAGTCATCCTCCCAACACTGACTTCGACCAGCTCACACTCATCCTCCCGACACTGACCTCGACCTGCTCACACTCATTCCATTCCCGACACTAACCTCGACCTGCTCACACTCATCATGACACTAACCTCGACCTGCTCACACTCATCCTCCCAACACTAACCTCGACCTGCTCACACTCATCCTGCCGACACTGACCTCGGCCTGCTCACACTCATCCCATTCCCGACACTAACCTCATCGTGCTCACACTCATCCCGACACTAACCTCGACCTGCTCACACTCATCCACCCAACACTAACCTCGACCTGCTCACACTCATCCTCCTGGCACTAACCTCAACCTGCACACACTCATCCCATTCCCGACACTAACCTCGACCTGCTCACACTCATCCCATTCCCGACACGAACCTCGACCTGCTCACACTCATCCTCCCAACACTGACCTTGACCTGCTCACACTCATCCAACCGACACTGACCTCGAAGTGCTCACACTCATCCCATTCCCGACACGAACCTCGACCTGCTCACACTCATCCTCCTAACAGTGACCTCGACCTGCTCACACTCATCCTCCCAACACTAACCTCAACCTGCTCACACTCATCCCATTACCAACACTAACCTCGACCTGCTCACACTCATCCTGACACTAACCTCGACAAGCTCAAATGCATGCTCCCAACACTAACCTCGACCTGCTCACACTCCTCCTCCTGACATTAACCTCGACCTGCTCACACTCATCCTCCCGACACTGACCTCGACCTGCTCGCACTCATCCCATTCCCGACACTAACCTCGACCTGCTCACGCTCATCATGACACTAACCTCGACCTGCTCACACTCATCCTCCCAACACTAACCTCGACCTGCTCACACTCATCCTCCCGACACTAACCTCGACCTGCTCACACTCATCCTCCCAACACTAACCTCGACCTGCTCACACTCATTCTCCCAACACTGACCTCGACCTGCTCACACTCATCCTCCCCACACCAACCTCGACATGCTCACACTCATCCCATTCCCAACACTAACCTCGACCTGCTCACATGCATCCTCCCGACACTAACCTCGACCTGCTCACACTCCTCCTCCTGACATTAACCTCGACCTGCTCACACTCATCCTCCCAACACTGACCTCGACCTGCACACACTCATCCTCCCGACACTAACCTCGACCTGCTCACACTCATCCCGACACTAACCTCGGCCTGCTCACACTCATCCTCCCGACACTAACCTCGACATGCTCACACTCATCACATTCCCAACACTAACCTCGACCTGCTCACACGCATCCTCCCGACACTAACCTCGACCTGCTCACACTCATCCTTCCGACATTAACCTCGACCTGCTCACACTCATCCTCCCAACACTGACCTCGACCTGCTCACAGTCATCCTCCCGACACTAACCTCGACCTGCTCACACTCATCCCGACACTAACCTCAACCTGCACACACTCATCCCATTCCTGACACTAACCTCGACCTGCTCACACTCATCCCATTCTCGACACGAACCTCGACCTGCTCACACTCATCCCATTCACGACACTAACCTCGACCTGTTCACACTCATCTTCTCGACACTAACCTCGACTGCTCACACTCATCCCATTCCCGACACTAATCTCGACCTGCTCACACTCATCCTTCCGTCACTAACCTTGACCTGCTCACACTCATCCTCCCGACACTAACCTCGAGCTGCTCACACTCATCCTCCCAACACTAACCTCGACCTACTCACACTCATCCACCCAACACTAACCTCCACCTGCTCACACTCATCCCGTCATTGACCTTGACCTGCTCACACTCATCCCATGCCTGACACTAACCTCGACCTGCTCACACTCATCCCGACACTGACCTCGACCTGCTCACACTCATCCTTCCAACACTGACCTCGACCTGCTCACACTCATCCTCCCAACACTGAGCTCGACCTGCTAACCCTCATCCTCCCGACACTGACCTCGACATGCTCACCCTCATCCCATTCCGGCACTAACCTCGACCTGCTCACGCTCATCCTCCCGACACTTACCTCGACCTGCTCACACTCATCCTCCCAACAGTGATCTCGACCTGCTCACACTCATCCTCCCATCACTAACCTCAACATGCTCACACTCATCACAACACTAACCTCGACCTGCTCACTGTCATCCCATTCCCGTCCCTAACCTCAACCTGCTCAGACTCATCCCAACACTAACCTCGGCCTGCTCACACTCATCCCATTCCCGACACTAACCTTGACCTGCTCACACTCATCCCGACACTAACCTCGACCTGCTCACACTCATGCTCACAACACTAACCTCGACCTGCTCACACTCATCCTCCCAACACTGACTTCGACCTGCTCACACTCATCCTCCCGACACTGACCTCGACCTGCTCACACTCATCCCATTCCCGACACTGACCTCGACCTGCTCACACTCATCCTCCCGACACGAACCTCGACCTGCTCACACTCATCCTCCCAACACTAACCTCGACCTGCTCCCAATCATCCCGACACTAACCTCGACCTGCTCACACTCATCCCATTACCGACACTAAATTTGATTTGCTCACACTCATCCCGACACAAACCTCGACCTGCTCACTCTCATCCTCCCGGCACTAACCTCAACCTGCACACACTCATCCCATTCCTGACACTAACCTCGACCTGCTCACACTCATCCCATTCCCGACACCAACATCGACCTGCTCACACTCATCCTCCCAACACTGACCTCGACCTGCTCACACTCATCCTCCCAACACTAACCTCGACCTGCTCACACTCATCCTTCCAACACTGACCTCGACCTGCTCACACTCATCCTCCCAACACTGAGCTGGTCCTGCTCACATTCATCCTCCCGACACTGACCTCGACTTGCTCACACTCATCCCATTCTCGACATGAACTTCGACCTGCTCACACTCATCCCATTCACGACACTAACCTCGACCTGCTCACACTCATGTTCTCGACACTAACCTCGACTGCTCACACTCATCCCATTCCCGACACTAATCTCGACCTGCTCACACTCATCCTTCCGACACTAACCTCGACCTGCTCACACTCATCCTCCCGACACGAACCTCGAGCTGCTCACACTCATCCTCCCAACACTAACCTCGACCTGCTCACACTCATTCTCCCAACACTGACCTCGACCTGCTCACACTCATCCACCCAACACTAACCTCCACCTGCTCACACTCATCCCGTCATTGACCTTGACCTGCTCACACTCATTCCATTCCAGACACTAACCTCGACCTGCTCACACTCATCCTCCCGACACTGATCTCGACCTGCTCACACTCATCCTCCCGACACTAACCTCGACCTGCTCACACTCATCCTGACACTAACCACGACCTGCTCACACTCATCCTCCCAACACTAACCTCGACCTACTCACACTCATCCTCCCGACACTAACCTCGACCTGCTCACACTCATCCTCCCAACACTAACCTTGACCTGCTCACACTCACCCTCCCGACACCAACCTCGACCTGCTCACACTCATCTTCCCAACACTAACCTCGAACTGCTCACACTCATCCTCCCAACACTGACCTCGACCTGCTCAAACTCATCCTCCCGACACTAACCTCGACCTGCTCACACTCACCCTCCCGACACTAACATCGACTTGCTCACACTCATCCCATTCTCGACACTAACCTCGAGCTGCTCACACTCATCCCATTCCCGACACTAACCTCGACCTGCTCACACTCATCTTCTCGACTCTAACCTCGACTGCTCACACTCATCCCATTCCCGACAATAACCTCGACCTGCTCACACTCATCCTTCCGACACTAACCTCGACCTGCTCACACTCATCCTCCCGACACTAACCTCGACCTGCTCACACTCATCCTCCCAACACTAACCTCGACCTGCTAACACTCATCCTCCCGACACTAACCTCGACTTGCTCACACTGATCCCATTCTCGACACTAACCTCGACCTGCTCACACTCATCCCATTCCCGACACTAACCTCGACCTGCTCACACTCATCTTTTCGACCCTAACCTCGACTGCTCACACTCATTCCATTCCTGACACTAACCTCGACCTGCTCACACTCATCCTTCCGACACTAACCTCGACCTGCTCACACTCATCCTCCCGACACTAACCTCGACCTGCTCACACTCATCCTTCCAACGCTGACCTCGACCTGCTCACACTCATCCTCCCAACACTGAGCTGGACCAGCTCACATTCATCCTCCCGACACTGACCTCGACTTGCTCACACTCATCCCATTCTCGACACGAACCTCGACCTGCTCACACTCATCCCATTCACGACACTAACCTCGACCTGTTCACACTCATCTTCTCGACACTAACCTCGACTGCTCACACTCATCCCATTCCCGACACTAATCTCGACCTGCTCACACTCATCCTTCCGTCACTAACCTTGACCTGCTCACACTCATCCTCCCGACACTAACCTCGAGCTGCTCACACTCATCCTCCCAACACTAACCTCGACCTACTCACACTCATCCACCCAACACTAACCTCCACCTGCTCACACTCATCCCGTCATTGACCTTGACCTGCTCACACTCATCCCATGCCTGACACTAACCTCGACCTGCTCACACTCATCCCGACACTGACCTCGACCTGCTCACACTCATCCTTCCAACACTGACCTCGACCTGCTCACACTCATCCTCCCAACACTGAGCTCGACCTGCTCACACTCATCCTCCCGACACTGACCTCGACATGCTCACCCTCATCCCATTCCGGCACTAACCTCGACCTGCTCACGCTCATCCTCCCGACACTTACCTCGACCTGCTCACACTCATCCTCCCAACAGTGATCTCGACCTGCTCACACTCATCCTCCCATCACTAACCTCAACATGCTCACACTCATCACAACACTAACCTCGACCTGCTCACTGTCATCCCATTCCCGTCCCTAACCTCAACCTGCTCAGACTCATCCCAACACTAACCTCGGCCTGCTCACACTCATCCCATTCCCGACACTAACCTTGACCTGCTCACACTCATCCCGACACTAACCTCGACCTGCTCACACTCATGCTCACAACACTAACCTCGACCTGCTCACACTCATCCTCCCAACACTGACTTCGACCTGCTCACACTCATCCTCCCGACACTGACCTCGACCTGCTCACACTCATCCCATTCCCGACACTGACCTCGACCTGCTCACACTCATCCTCCCGACACGAACCTCGACCTGCTCACACTCATCCTCCCAACACTAACCTCGACCTGCTCCCAATCATCCCGACACTAACCTCGACCTGCTCACACTCATCCCATTACCGACACTAAATTTGATTTGCTCACACTCATCCCGACACAAACCTCGACCTGCTCACTCTCATCCTCCCGGCACTAACCTCAACCTGCACACACTCATCCCATTCCTGACACTAACCTCGACCTGCTCACACTCATCCCATTCCCGACACCAACATCGACCTGCTCACACTCATCCTCCCAACACTGACCTCGACCTGCTCACACTCATCCTCCCAACACTAACCTCGACCTGCTCACACTCATCCTCCCGACACTAACCTCGACCTGCTCACACTCATCCTCCCGACACTGACCTCGACCTGCTCACACTCATCCTTCCAACACTGACCTCGACCTGCTCACACTCATCCTCCCAACACTGAGCTGGTCCTGCTCACATTCATCCTCCCGACACTGACCTCGACTTGCTCACACTCATCCCATTCTCGACATGAACTTCGACCTGCTCACACTCATCCCATTCACGACACTAACCTCGACCTGCTCACACTCATGTTCTCGACACTAACCTCGACTGCTCACACTCATCCCATTCCCGACACTAATCTCGACCTGCTCACACTCATCCTTCCGACACTAACCTCGACCTGCTCACACTCATCCTCCCGACACGAACCTCGAGCTGCTCACACTCATCCTCCCAACACTAACCTCGACCTGCTCACACTCATTCTCCCAACACTGACCTCGACCTGCTCACACTCATCCACCCAACACTAACCTCCACCTGCTCACACTCATCCCGTCATTGACCTTGACCTGCTCACACTCATTCCATTCCAGACACTAACCTCGACCTGCTCACACTCATCCTCCCGACACTGATCTCGACCTGCTCACACTCATCCTCCCGACACTAACCTCGACCTGCTCACACTCATCCTGACACTAACCACGACCTGCTCACACTCATCCTCCCAACACTAACCTCGACCTACTCACACTCATCCTCCCGACACTAACCTCGACCTGCTCACACTCATCCTCCCAACACTAACCTTGACCTGCTCACACTCACCCTCCCGACACCAACCTCGACCTGCTCACACTCATCTTCCCAACACTAACCTCGAACTGCTCACACTCATCCTCCCAACACTGACCTCGACCTGCTCAAACTCATCCTCCCGACACTAACCTCGACCTGCTCACACTCACCCTCCCGACACTAACATCGACTTGCTCACACTCATCACATTCTCGACACTAACCTCGAGCTGCTCACACTCATCCCATTCCCGACACTAACCTCGACCTGCTCACACTCATCTTCTCGACTCTAACCTCGACTGCTCACACTCATCCCATTCCCGACAATAACCTCGACCTGCTCACACTCATCCTTCCGACACTAACCTCGACCTGCTCACACTCATCCTCCCGACACTAACCTCGACCTGCTCACACTCATCCTCCCAACACTAACCTCGACCTGCTAACACTCATCCTCCCGACACTAACCTCGACTTGCTCACACTGATCCCATTCTCGACACTAACCTCGACCTGCTCACACTCATCCCATTCCCGACACTAACCTCGACCTGCTCACACTCATCTTTTCGACCCTAACCTCGACTGCTCACACTCATTCCATTCCTGACACTAACCTCGACCTGCTCACACTCATCCTTCCGACACTAACCTCGACCTGCTCACACTCATCCTCCCGACACTAACCTCGACCTGCTCACACTCATCCTCCCAACACTAACCTCGACCTGCTCACACTCATTCTCCCAACACTGACCTCGACCTGCTCACACTCATCCTCCCCACACCAACCTCGACATGCTCACACTCATCCCATTCCCAACACTAACCTCGACCTGCTCACACGCATCCTCCCGACACTAACCTCGACCTGCTCACACTCCTCCTCCTGACATTAACCTCGACCTGCTCACACTCATCCTCCCAACACTGACCTCGACCTGCACACACTCATCCTCCCGACACTAACCTCGACCTGCTCACACTCATCCCGACACTAACCTCGGCCTGCTCACACTCATCCTCCCGACACTAACCTCGACATGCTCACACTCATCACATTCCCAACACTAACCTCGACCTGCTCACACGCATCCTCCCGACACTAACCTCGACCTGCTCACACTCATCCTTCCGACATTAACCTCGACCTGCTCACACTCATCCTCCCAACACTGACCTCGACCTGCTCACAGTCATCCTCCCGACACTAACCTCGACCTGCTCACACTCATCCCGACACTAACCTCGGCCTGCTCACACTCATCCCATTCCTGACACTAACCTCGACCTGCTCACACTCATCCCGACACTAACCTCGACCTGCTCACACTCATCCTCCCAACACTAACCTCGACCTGCTCACACTCATCCTCCCAACACTGACCTCGACCTGCTCACACTCTTCCTCCCGACACTGACCTCGACCTGCTCACACTCATCCCATTCCCGACAATTACGTCGACCTGCTCACACTCATGCTCCTGACAATAACCTCGAGCTGCTCACACTCATCCTCCCAACACTGACCTCGATCTGCTCACACTCATCCTTCTGACACTAACCTCGACCTGCTCACACTCCTCCCGACACTAACCTCGACCTGCTCACACTCATCCCATTCCCGACACTAACCTCGACCTGCTCACACTCGTCCCGACACTAACCTCGACCTGCTCACACTCATCCTGACAATAACCACGACCTGCTCACACTCATCCTCCCAACACTAACCCCGACCTGCTCACACTCATCCTCCCGACACTAACCTTGACCTGCTCACACTCATCTCGACACTAACCTCGACCGGCTCACACTCATCCTCCCAACATTGACCTCGACCTGCGCACACTCATCCCATTCCTGACACTGACCTCGACCTGCTCACACTCATGCTCCCGACACTGACCTCGACCTGCTCACACTCATCCTCCCGACACTAACCGCGACATGCTCACACTCATCCCATTCCCGACACTAACCTCGACCTGCTCACACGCATCCTCCTGACACTAACCTCGACCTGCTCACACTCATTCTCCCGACATTAACCTTGAGCTGCTCACACGCATCCCATTTCCGACACTAACCTCGACCTGCACACACTCATCCTCCCGACATTAACCACGACCTGCTCATACTCATCCTCCCAACACTGACCTCGACCTGCTCACACTCATCCTCCCGACACTAACCTCGACCTGCTCACACTCATCCCAACAGTAACCTCAGCCTGTTCACACTAATCCCATTCCCGACACTAACCTCGACCTGCTCACACTCATCCCGACACTAACCTCGACCTGCTCACACTCATCCTCCCAACACTAACCTCGACCTGCTCACACTCATCCTCCCAACTCTGACCTCGACCTGCTCACACACTTCCTCCCGACACTGACCTCGACCTGCTCACACTCATCCCATTCCCGACACTAACGTCGACCTGCTCACACTGATGCTCCTGACAATAACCTCGACCTGCTCACACTCATCCTCCCAACACTGACCTCGAGATGCTCACACTCTTCCTTCTGACACTAACCTCGACCTGCTCACACTCCTCCCGACACTAACCTTGACCTGCTCACACTCATCCCATTCCCGACACTAACCTCGACCTGCTCACTCATCCCGACACTAACCTCGAGCTGCTCACACTCATCCGCCCAACACTAACCTCGTCCTGCTCACACTCATCCTCCCGACACTAACCTCGACCTGCTCACACTGATCCTCCCGACACTGACCTCGACCTGCTCACACTCACCCTCACAACATTGACCTCGAACTGCTCACACTCATCCTCTCAACATTAACCTCAACCTGCTCACACTCATCCTCCCAACACTGACCTCAACCTGCTCACACTCATCCCATTCCCGTCACTAACCTCGACCTGCTCATACTCACCCTCCCAACACTAACCGCGACCTGCTCACACTCATCCTCCCGACACTAACCTCGACCTGCTCACACTCATCCTCCCAACAATAACCTCAACCTACTCACACTAATCCTCCCAACACTAACCTTGACCTGCTCACACTCACCCTCCCGACACCATCCTCGACCTGCTCACACTCATCTTCCCAACACTAACCTCGAACTGCTCACACTCATCCTCCCAACACTGACCTCGACCTGCTCAAACTCATCCTCCCGACACTATCCTCGACCTGCTCACACTCATCCTCCCAACACTAACCTCGACCTGCTAACACTCATCCTACCGACACTAACCACGACTTGCTCACACTGATCCCATTCTCGACACTAACCCCGACCTGCTCACACTCATCCCATTCCCGACACTAACCTCGACCTGCTCACACTCATCTTTTCGACCCTAACCTCGACTGCTCACACTCATCCCATTCCCGACATTAACCTCGACCTGCTCACACTCATCCTTCCGACACTAACCTCGACCTGCTCACACTCATCCTCCCGACACTAACCTCGACCTGCTCACACTCATCCTCCCAACACTAACCTCGACCTGCTCACACTCATTCTCCCAACACTGACCTCGGCCTGCTCACACTCATCCTCCCCACACCAACCTCGACCTGCTCACACTTATCCCGACACTTACCTCGACCTGCTCACACTCATTCTCCCGACATTAACCTCGACCTGCTCACACTCATCCCATTCCCGACAATAACCTCGATCTGCTCACACTCATCCTCCCGACACTAACCTCGACCTGCTCACACACATCCCATTCCCGACACTGACCTCGACTTGCTCACACTCATCCCATTACCGACACTAACCTCGACCTGCTCACACTCACCCCGTTCCCAACACTAACCTCGACCTGCTCACACTCATCCTCCCAACACTGACCTCGACCTGCTCACACTCATCCTCCCAACTATAACCTCGACCTGCTCACACTCATCTTCCCAACACTAACTTCGAACTGCTCACACTCATCCTCCCGACACTAACCTCGACTTGCTCACACTCATCCCATTCTCGACACTAACCTCGACCTGCTCACACTCATCCCATTCCCGACACCAACCTCGACCTGCTCACACTCATCTTTTCGACCCTAACCTCGACTGCTGACACCCATCCCATTCCCGACACTAACCTCGACCTGCTCACACTCATCCTTCCGACACTAACCTCGACCTGCTCACACTCATCCTCCCGACACTACCCTCGACCTGCTCACACTCATCCTCCCAACAGTAACCTCGACCTGCTCACACTCATTCTCCCAACACTGACCTCGACCTGCTCACACTCATCCTCCCCACACCAACCTCGACCTGCTCACACTTATCCCGACACTAACTTCGAAGTGCTCACACTCATCCTCCCGACACTAACCTCGACCTGCTCACACTCATCCCATTCCCGACAATATCCTCGATCTGCTCACTCTCATCCTCCCGACACTAACCTCGACCTGCTCACACACATCCCATTCCCGACACTGAACTCGACTTGCTCACCCTCATCCCATTACCAACACTAACCTCGACCTGCTCACACTCATACTCCCGACACTAACCTCGACCTGCTCACACTCATCCTCCCGACACTAACCTCGACCTGCTCACACTCATCCTCCGAACACTGACCTCGACCTGCTCTCACTCTTCCTCCCGACACTGACCTCGACCTGCTCACACTCGGGCCATTCCCGACACTACCCTCGACCAGCTCACACTCATGCTCCTGACAATAACCTCGACCTGCTCACACTCATCCTCCCAACACTGACCTCGAGCTGCTCACACTCATTCTTCTGACACTAACCTCGACCTGCTCACATTCCTCCCGACACTAACCCCGACCTGCTCACACTCATCCCATTCCCGCCACTAACCTCGACCTGCTCACACTCATCCCAACACTAACCTCGACCTGCTCACACTCATCCTCCAAACACTAACCTCGACCTGCTCACACTCATCCTCCCAACTCTGATCTCGACCTGCTCAAACTCATCCTCCCAACACTAACCCCGACCTGCTCACACTCGTCCTCCTGACACTAACCTCGACCTGCTCACTCTCATCCTCCCGACACTCACCTCGACATGCTCACACTCATCCTCCCAACACTAACCTCGACCTGCTCACACTCATCCCGACACTAACCTCGACCTGCTCACACTCATCCTCCCAACACTAACCTCGACCTGCTCAAACTCATCCCGACACTAACCTCAACCTGCTCACACTCATCCCGACACTAATCTCGACCTGCTCACACTCATCCTCCCAACACTAACCTTGACCTGCTCACACTCACCCTCCCGACACCAACCTCGACCTGCTCACACTCATCTTCCCAACACTAACCTCGAACTGCTCACACTCATCCTCCCAACACTGACCTCGACCTGCTCAAACTCATCCTCCCGACACTAACCTCGACCTGCTCACACTCACCCTCCCGACACTAACATCGACTTGCTCACACTCATCCCATTCTCGACACTAACCTGGAGCTGCTCACACTCATCCCATTCCCGACACTAACCTCGACCTGCTCACACTCATCTTCTCGACTCTAACCTCGACTGCTCACACTCATCCCATTCCCGACAATAACCTCGACCTGCTCACACTCATCCTTCCGACACTAACCTCGACCTGCTCACACTCATCCTCCCGACACTAACCTCGACCTGCTCACACTCATCCTCCCAACACTAACCTCGACCTGCTAACACTCATCCTCCCGACACTAACCTCGACTTGCTCACACTGATCCCATTCTCGACACTAACCTCGACCTGCTCACACTCATCCCATTCCCGACACTAACCTCGACCTGCTCACACTCATCTTTTCGACCCTAACCTCGACTGCTCACACTCATTCCATTCCTGACACTAACCTCGACCTGCTCACACTCATCCTTCCGACACTAACCTCGACCTGCTCACACTCATCCTCCCGACACTAACCTCGACCTGCTCACACTCATCCTTCCAACGCTGACCTCGACCTGCTCACACTCATCCTCCCAACACTGAGCTGGACCAGCTCACATTCATCCTCCCGACACTGACCTCGACTTGCTCACACTCATCCCATTCTCGACACGAACCTCGACCTGCTCACACTCATCCCATTCACGACACTAACCTCGACCTGTTCACACTCATCTTCTCGACACTAACCTCGACTGCTCACACTCATCCCATTCCCGACACTAATCTCGACCTGCTCACACTCATCCTTCCGTCACTAACCTTGACCTGCTCACACTCATCCTCCCGACACTAACCTCGAGCTGCTCACACTCATCCTCCCAACACTAACCTCGACCTACTCACACTCATCCACCCAACACTAACCTCCACCTGCTCACACTCATCCCGTCATTGACCTTGACCTGCTCACACTCATCCCATGCCTGACACTAACCTCGACCTGCTCACACTCATCCCGACACTGACCTCGACCTGCTCACACTCATCCTTCCAACACTGACCTCGACCTGCTCACACTCATCCTCCCAACACTGAGCTCGACCTGCTCACACTCATCCTCCCGACACTGACCTCGACATGCTCACCCTCATCCCATTCCGGCACTAACCTCGACCTGCTCACGCTCATCCTCCCGACACTTACCTCGACCTGCTCACACTCATCCTCCCAACAGTGATCTCGACCTGCTCACACTCATCCTCCCATCACTAACCTCAACATGCTCACACTCATCACAACACTAACCTCGACCTGCTCACTGTCATCCCATTCCCGTCCCTAACCTCAACCTGCTCAGACTCATCCCAACACTAACCTCGGCCTGCTCACACTCATCCCATTCCCGACACTAACCTTGACCTGCTCACACTCATCCCGACACTAACCTCGACCTGCTCACACTCATGCTCACAACACTAACCTCGACCTGCTCACACTCATCCTCCCAACACTGACTTCGACCTGCTCACACTCATCCTCCCGACACTGACCTCGACCTGCTCACACTCATCCCATTCCCGACACTGACCTCGACCTGCTCACACTCATCCTCCCGACACGAACCTCGACCTGCTCACACTCATCCTCCCAACACTAACCTCGACCTGCTCCCAATCATCCCGACACTAACCTCGACCTGCTCACACTCATCCCATTACCGACACTAAATTTGATTTGCTCACACTCATCCCGACACAAACCTCGACCTGCTCACTCTCATCCTCCCGGCACTAACCTCAACCTGCACACACTCATCCCATTCCTGACACTAACCTCGACCTGCTCACACTCATCCCATTCCCGACACCAACATCGACCTGCTCACACTCATCCTCCCAACACTGACCTCGACCTGCTCACACTCATCCTCCCAACACTAACCTCGACCTGCTCACACTCATCCTCCCGACACTAACCTCGACCTGCTCACACTCATCCTCCCGACACTGACCTCGACCTGCTCACACTCATCCTTCCAACACTGACCTCGACCTGCTCACACTCATCCTCCCAACACTGAGCTGGTCCTGCTCACATTCATCCTCCCGACACTGACCTCGACTTGCTCACACTCATCCCATTCTCGACATGAACTTCGACCTGCTCACACTCATCCCATTCACGACACTAACCTCGACCTGCTCACACTCATGTTCTCGACACTAACCTCGACTGCTCACACTCATCCCATTCCCGACACTAATCTCGACCTGCTCACACTCATCCTTCCGACACTAACCTCGACCTGCTCACACTCATCCTCCCGACACGAACCTCGAGCTGCTCACACTCATCCTCCCAACACTAACCTCGACCTGCTCACACTCATTCTCCCAACACTGACCTCGACCTGCTCACACTCATCCACCCAACACTAACCTCCACCTGCTCACACTCATCCCGTCATTGACCTTGACCTGCTCACACTCATTCCATTCCAGACACTAACCTCGACCTGCTCACACTCATCCTCCCGACACTGATCTCGACCTGCTCACACTCATCCTCCCGACACTAACCTCGACCTGCTCACACTCATCCTGACACTAACCACGACCTGCTCACACTCATCCTCCCAACACTAACCTCGACCTACTCACACTCATCCTCCCGACACTAACCTCGACCTGCTCACACTCATCCTCCCAACACTAACCTTGACCTGCTCACACTCACCCTCCCGACACCAATCTCGACCTGCTCACACTCATCTTCCCAACACTAACCTCGAACTGCTCACACTCATCCTCCCAACACTGACCTCGACCTGCTCAAACTCATCCTCCCGACACTAACCTCGACCTGCTCACACTCACCCTCCCGACACTAACATCGACTTGCTCACACTCATCCCATTCTCGACACTAACCTCGAGCTGCTCACACTCATCCCATTCCCGACACTAACCTCGACCTGCTCACACTCATCTTCTCGACTCTAACCTCGACTGCTCACACTCATCCCATTCCCGACAATAACCTCGACCTGCTCACACTCATCCTTCCGACACTAACCTCGACCTGCTCACACTCATCCTCCCGACACTAACCTCGACCTGCTCACACTCATCCTCCCAACACTAACCTCGACCTGCTAACACTCATCCTCCCGACACTAACCTCGACTTGCTCACACTGATCCCATTCTCGACACTAACCTCGACCTGCTCACACTCATCCCATTCCCGACACTAACCTCGACCTGCTCACACTCATCTTTTCGACCCTAACCTCGACTGCTCACACTCATTCCATTCCTGACACTAACCTCGACCTGCTCACACTCATCCTTCCGACACTAACCTCGACCTGCTCACACTCATCCTCCCGACACTAACCTCGACCTGCTCACACTCATCCTCCCAACACTAACCTCGACCTGCTCACACTCATTCTCCCAACACTGACCTCGACCTGCTCACACTCATCCTCCCCACACCAACCTCGACATGCTCACACTCATCCCATTCCCAACACTAACCTCGACCTGCTCACACGCATCCTCCCGACACTAACCTCGACCTGCTCACACTCCTCCTCCTGACATTAACCTCGACCTGCTCACACTCATCCTCCCAACACTGACCTCGACCTGCACACACTCATCCTCCCGACACTAACCTCGACCTGCTCACACTCATCCCGACACTAACCTCGGCCTGCTCACACTCATCCTCCCGACACTAACCTCGACATGCTCACACTCATCACATTCCCAACACTAACCTCGACCTGCTCACACGCATCCTCCCGACACTAACCTCGACCTGCTCACACTCATCCTTCCGACATTAACCTCGACCTGCTCACACTCATCCTCCCAACACTGACCTCGACCTGCTCACAGTCATCCTCCCGACACTAACCTCGACCTGCTCACACTCATCCCGACACTAACCTCGGCCTGCTCACACTCATCCCATTCCTGACACTAACCTCGACCTGCTCACACTCATCCCGACACTAACCTCGACCTGCTCACACTCATCCTCCCAACACTAACCTCGACCTGCTCACACTCATCCTCCCAACACTGACCTCGACCTGCTCACACTCTTCCTCCCGACACTGACCTCGACCTGCTCACACTCATCCCATTCCCGACAATTACGTCGACCTGCTCACACTCATGCTCCTGACAATAACCTCGAGCTGCTCACACTCATCCTCCCAACACTGACCTCGATCTGCTCACACTCATCCTTCTGACACTAACCTCGACCTGCTCACACTCCTCCCGACACTAACCTCGACCTGCTCACACTCATCCCATTCCCGACACTAACCTCGACCTGCTCACACTCGTCCCGACACTAACCTCGACCTGCTCACACTCATCCTGACAATAACCACGACCTGCTCACACTCATCCTCCCAACACTAACCCCGACCTGCTCACACTCATCCTCCCGACACTAACCTTGACCTGCTCACACTCATCTCGACACTAACCTCGACCGGCTCACACTCATCCTCCCAACATTGACCTCGACCTGCGCACACTCATCCCATTCCTGACACTGACCTCGACCTGCTCACACTCATGCTCCCGACACTGACCTCGACCTGCTCACACTCATCCTCCCGACACTAACCGCGACATGCTCACACTCATCCCATTCCCGACACTAACCTCGACCTGCTCACACGCATCCTCCTGACACTAACCTCGACCTGCTCACACTCATTCTCCCGACATTAACCTTGAGCTGCTCACACGCATCCCATTTCCGACACTAACCTCGACCTGCACACACTCATCCTCCCGACATTAACCACGACCTGCTCATACTCATCCTCCCAACACTGACCTCGACCTGCTCACACTCATCCTCCCGACACTAACCTCGACCTGCTCACACTCATCCCAACAGTAACCTCAGCCTGTTCACACTAATCCCATTCCCGACACTAACCTCGACCTGCTCACACTCATCCCGACACTAACCTCGACCTGCTCACACTCATCCTCCCAACACTAACCTCGACCTGCTCACACTCATCCTCCCAACTCTGACCTCGACCTGCTCACACACTTCCTCCCGACACTGACCTCGACCTGCTCACACTCATCCCATTCCCGACACTAACGTCGACCTGCTCACACTGATGCTCCTGACAATAACCTCGACCTGCTCACACTCATCCTCCCAACACTGACCTCGAGATGCTCACACTCTTCCTTCTGACACTAACCTCGACCTGCTCACACTCCTCCCGACACTAACCTTGACCTGCTCACACTCATCCCATTCCCGACACTAACCTCGACCTGCTCACTCATCCCGACACTAACCTCGAGCTGCTCACACTCATCCGCCCAACACTAACCTCGTCCTGCTCACACTCATCCTCCCGACACTAACCTCGACCTGCTCACACTGATCCTCCCGACACTGACCTCGACCTGCTCACACTCACCCTCACAACATTGACCTCGAACTGCTCACACTCATCCTCTCAACATTAACCTCAACCTGCTCACACTCATCCTCCCAACACTGACCTCAACCTGCTCACACTCATCCCATTCCCGACACTAACCTCGACCTGCTCATACTCACCCTCCCAACACTAACCGCGACCTGCTCACACTCATCCTCCCGACACTAACCTCGACCTGCTCACACTCATCCTCCCAACAATAACCTCAACCTACTCACACTAATCCTCCCAACACTAACCTTGACCTGCTCACACTCACCCTCCCGACACCATCCTCGACCTGCTCACACTCATCTTCCCAACACTAACCTCGAACTGCTCACACTCATCCTCCCAACACTGACCTCGACCTGCTCAAACTCATCCTCCCGACACTATCCTCGACCTGCTCACACTCATCCTCCCAACACTAACCTCGACCTGCTAACACTCATCCTACCGACACTAACCACGACTTGCTCACACTGATCCCATTCTCGACACTAACCCCGACCTGCTCACACTCATCCCATTCCCGACACTAACCTCGACCTGCTCACACTCATCTTTTCGACCCTAACCTCGACTGCTCACACTCATCCCATTCCCGACATTAACCTCGACCTGCTCACACTCATCCTTCCGACACTAACCTCGACCTGCTCACACTCATCCTCCCGACACTAACCTCGACCTGCTCACACTCATCCTCCCAACACTAACCTCGACCTGCTCACACTCATTCTCCCAACACTGACCTCGGCCTGCTCACACTCATCCTCCCCACACCAACCTCGACCTGCTCACACTTATCCCGACACTTACCTCGACCTGCTCACACTCATTCTCCCGACATTAACCTCGACCTGCTCACACTCATCCCATTCCCGACAATAACCTCGATCTGCTCACACTCATCCTCCCGACACTAACCTCGACCTGCTCACACACATCCCATTCCCGACACTGACCTCGACTTGCTCACACTCATCCCATTACCGACACTAACCTCGACCTGCTCACACTCACCCCGTTCCCAACACTAACCTCGACCTGCTCACACTCATCCTCCCAACACTGACCTCGACCTGCTCACACTCATCCTCCCAACTATAACCTCGACCTGCTCACACTCATCTTCCCAACACTAACTTCGAACTGCTCACACTCATCCTCCCGACACTAACCTCGACTTGCTCACACTCATCCCATTCTCGACACTAACCTCGACCTGCTCACACTCATCCCATTCCCGACACCAACCTCGACCTGCTCACACTCATCTTTTCGACCCTAACCTCGACTGCTGACACCCATCCCATTCCCGACACTAACCTCGACCTGCTCACACTCATCCTTCCGACACTAACCTCGACCTGCTCACACTCATCCTCCCGACACTACCCTCGACCTGCTCACACTCATCCTCCCAACAGTAACCTCGACCTGCTCACACTCATTCTCCCAACACTGACCTCGACCTGCTCACACTCATCCTCCCCACACCAACCTCGACCTGCTCACACTTATCCCGACACTAACTTCGAAGTGCTCACACTCATCCTCCCGACACTAACCTCGACCTGCTCACACTCATCCCATTCCCGACAATATCCTCGATCTGCTCACTCTCATCCTCCCGACACTAACCTCGACCTGCTCACACACATCCCATTCCCGACACTGAACTCGACTTGCTCACCCTCATCCCATTACCAACACTAACCTCGACCTGCTCACACTCATACTCCCGACACTAACCTCGACCTGCTCACACTCATCCTCCCGACACTAACCTCGACCTGCTCACACTCATCCTCCGAACACTGACCTCGACCTGCTCTCACTCTTCCTCCCGACACTGACCTCGACCTGCTCACACTCGGGCCATTCCCGACACTACCCTCGACCAGCTCACACTCATGCTCCTGACAATAACCTCGACCTGCTCACACTCATCCTCCCAACACTGACCTCGAGCTGCTCACACTCATTCTTCTGACACTAACCTCGACCTGCTCACATTCCTCCCGACACTAACCCCGACCTGCTCACACTCATCCCATTCCCGCCACTAACCTCGACCTGCTCACACTCATCCCAACACTAACCTCGACCTGCTCACACTCATCCTCCAAACACTAACCTCGACCTGCTCACACTCATCCTCCCAACTCTGATCTCGACCTGCTCAAACTCATCCTCCCAACACTAACCCCGACCTGCTCACACTCGTCCTCCTGACACTAACCTCGACCTGCTCACTCTCATCCTCCCGACACTCACCTCGACATGCTCACACTCATCCTCCCAACACTAACCTCGACCTGCTCACACTCATCCCGACACTAACCTCGACCTGCTCACACTCATCCTCCCAACACTAACCTCGACCTGCTCAAACTCATCCCGACACTAACCTCAACCTGCTCACACTCATCCCGACACTAATCTCGACCTGCTCACACTCATCCTCCCAACACTAACCTCGACCTGCTCACACGCATCCTCTCAATACTAACCTCGACCTGCTCACACTCATCCTCCCAATACTGACCTTGACCTGCTCACACTCATCATCCCAACATTGACCTCGACCTGCTCACACTCATCCCATTCCTGACACTATCCTCGACCTGCTCACACTCATCCCGACACTAACCTCGACCTGCTCACACTCATCATCCTGACACTAACCTCTACCTGCTCACACTTATTCTCCTGACACTGACCTCGACCTGCTCACACTCATCCCATTCCCGACGCTAACCTCGAACTGCTCACACTCATTCTCCCAACACTGACCTCGACCTGCTCACACTCATCCTCCCGACACTAACCTCGACATGCTCACACTCATCCCATTCCCGACACTAACCTCGACCTGCTCACGCTCATCCTCCCAACACTGACCTCGACCTGCTCACACGCATCCTCCTAACAATGACCTCGACCTGCTCACACTCATCCTCCCATCACTGACATCGACATGCTCACACTCATCCCATTCCCGACACTAACCTCGACCTGCTCACAATCATGCTCACAACACTAACCTCGACCTGCTCACACTCATCCTACCAACACTGACTTCGACCTGCTCACACTCTTCCTCCCGACACTGACCTCGACCTGCTCACACTCATCCCATTCCCGACACTGACCTCGACCTGCTCACACTCATCCTAACGACACTAACGTCGACCTGCTCACACTCATCCTCCCAACACTAACCTCGACCTGCTCACAATCATCCCGACACTAACCTCGACCTGCTCACACTCATCCCATTACCGACACTAACCTCGATTTGCTCACACTCATCCCGACACATACCTCGACCTGCTCACTCTCATCCTCATGGCACTAACCTCAACCTGCACACACTCATCCCATTCCTGACACTATCCTCGACCTGCTCACACTCATCCCATTCCCGACACCAACATCGACCTGCTCACACTCATTCTCCCAACACTGACCTCGACCTGCTCACACTCATCATACAACACTAACCTCGACCTGCTCAAACTCATCCTCCCGACACTAACCTCGACCTGCTCACACTCATCCTCCCGACACTGACCTCGACCTGCTCACACTCATCCTTCCAACACTGACCTCGACCTGCTCACACTCATCCTCCCAACACTGAGCTGGACCTGCTCACATTCATCCTCCCGACACTGACCTCGACTTGCTCACACTCATCCCATTCTCGACACGAACCTCGACCTGCTCACACTCATCCCACTCACGACACTAACCTCGACCTGCTCACACTCATCTTCTCGACACTAACCTCGACTGCTCACACTCATCCCATTCCCGACACTAATCTCGACCTGCTCACACTCATCCTTCCGTCACTAACCTCGACCTGCGCACACTCATCCTCCCGACACTAACCTCGAGCTGCTCACACTCATCCTCCCAACACTAACCTCGACCTGCTCCCAATCATCCCGACACTAACCTCGACCTGCTCACACTCATCCCATTACCGACACTAAATTCGATTTGCTCACACTCATCCCGACACAAACCTCGACCTGCACACACTCATCCCATTCCTGACACTAACCTCGACCTGCTCACACTCATCCCATTCCCGACACCAACATCGACCTGCTCACACTCATCCTCCCAACACTGACCTCGACCTGCTCACACTCATCCTCCCAACACTAACCTCGACTTGCTCACACTCATCCTCCCGACACTAACCTCGACCTGCTCACACTCATCCCCCCGACACTGACCTCGACCTGCTCACACTCATCCTTCCAACACTGACCTCGACCTGCTCACTCTCATCCTCCCAACACTGAGCTGGACCTGCTCACATTCATCCTCCCGACACTGACCTCGACTTGCTCACACTCATCCCATTCTCGACATGAACTTCGACCTGCTCACACTCATCCCATTCACGACACTAACCTCGACCTGCTCACACTCATGTTCTCGACACTAACCTCGACTGCTCACACTCATCCCATTCCCGACACTAATCTCGACCTGCTCACACTCATCCTTCCGACACTAACCTCGACCTGCTCACACTCATCCTCCCGACACGAACCTCGAGCTGCTCACACTCATCCTCCCAACACTAACCTCGACCTGCTCACACTCATTCTCCCAACACTGACCTCGACCTGCTCACACTCATCCACCCAGCACTAACCTCCACCTGCTCACACTCATCCCGTCATTGACCTTGACCTGCTCACACTCATCCCATTCCTGACACTAACCTCGACCTGCTCACACTCATCCCGACACTGACCTCGTCCTGCTCACACTCATCCTTCCAACACTGACCTCGACCTGCTCACACTCATCCTCCCAACACTGAGCTCGACCTGCTCACACTCATCCTCCCGTCACTGACCTCGACTTGCTCACACTCGTCCCATTCTCGACACTAACCTCCACCTGATCACACTCATCCCATTCCCGACACTAACCTCGACCTGCTCCCACTCATCTTCTCGACACTAACCTCGACTGCTCACTCATCCCATTCCCGACACTAACCTCGACCTGCTCACCCTCATCCTCCCGACACTAACCTCGACCTGCTCACACTCACCCTGACACTAACCATGACCTGCTAACACTCATCCTCCCAACACTAAGCTCGACCTGCTCACACTCATCCTCCTGACACTAACCTCGACCTGCTCACACTCATCCCGACACTAACCTCGACCGGCTCACACTTATCCTTCCAACATTGACCTCGACCTGTGCACACTCATCCCATTCCCGACACTGACCTCGACCTGCTCACACTCATCCCATTCCCGACACTGACCTCGACCTGCTCACACTCATCCTCCCGACACTAACGTCGACCTGCTCACACTCATCCTCCCAACACTAACCTCGACCTGCTCACAATCATCCCGACACTAACCTCGACCTGCTCACACTCATCCCATTACCGACACTAACCTCGATTTGCTCACACTCATCCCGACACATACCTCGATCTGCTCACTCTCATCCTCATGGCACTAACCTCAACCTGCACACACTCATCCCATTCCTGACACTATCCTCGACCTGCTCACACTCATCCCATTCCCGACACCAACATCGACCTGCTCACACTCATTCTCCCAACACTGACCTCGACCTGCTCACACTCATCATACAACACTAACCTCGACCTGCTCAAACTCATCCCCCCGACACTAACCTCGACCTGCTCACACTCATCCTCCCGACACTGACCTCGACCTGCTCACACTCATCCTTCCAACACTGACCTCGACCTGCTCACACTCATCCTCCCAACACTGAGCTGGACCTGCTCACATTCATCCTCCCGACACTGACCTCGACTTGCTCACACTCATCCCATTCTCGACACGAACCTCGACCTGCTCACACTCATCCCATTCACGACACTAACCTCGACCTGCTCACACTCATCTTCTCGACACTAACCTCGACTGCTCACACTCATCCCATTCCCGACACTAATCTCGACCTGCTCACACTCATCCTTCCGTCACTAACCTCGACCTGCGCACACTCATCCTCCCGACACTAACCTCGAGCTGCTCACACTCATCCTCCCAACACTAACCTCGACCTGCTCCCAATCATCCCGACACTAACCTCGACCTGCTCACACTCATCCCATTACCGACACTAAATTCGATTTGCTCACACTCATCCCGACACAAACCTCGACCTGCACACACTCATCCCATTCCTGACACTAACCTCGACCTGCTCACACTCATCCCATTCCCGACACCAACATCGACCTGCTCACACTCATCCTCCCAACACTGACCTCGACCTGCTCACACTCATCCTCCCAACACTAACCTCGACCTGCTCACACTCATCCTCCCGACACTAACCTCGACCTGCTCACACTCATCCCCCCGACACTGACCTCGACCTGCTCACACTCATCCTTCCAACACTGACCTCGACCTGCTCACTCTCATCCTCCCAACACTGAGCTGGACCTGCTCACATTCATCCTCCCGACACTGACCTCGACTTGCTCACACTCATCCCATTCTCGACATGAACTTCGACCTGCTCACACTCATCCCATTCACGACACTAACCTCGACCTGCTCACACTCATGTTCTCGACACTAACCTCGACTGCTCACACTCATCCCATTCCCGACACTAATCTCGACCTGCTCACACTCATCCTTCCGACACTAACCTCGACCTGCTCACACTCATCCTCCCGACACGAACCTCGAGCTGCTCACACTCATCCTCCCAACACTAACCTCGACCTGCTCACACTCATTCTCCCAACACTGACCTCGACCTGCTCACACTCATCCACCCAGCACTAACCTCCACCTGCTCACACTCATCCCGTCATTGACCTTGACCTGCTCACACTCATCCCATTCCTGACACTAACCTCGACCTGCTCACACTCATCCCGACACTGACCTCGTCCTGCTCACACTCATCCTTCCAACACTGACCTCGACCTGCTCACACTCATCCTCCCAACACTGAGCTCGACCTGCTCACACTCATCCTCCCGTCACTGACCTCGACTTGCTCACACTCGTCCCATTCTCGACACTAACCTCCACCTGATCACACTCATCCCATTCCCGACACTAACCTCGACCTGCTCCCACTCATCTTCTCGACACTAACCTCGACTGCTCACTCATCCCATTCCCGACACTAACCTCGACCTGCTCACCCTCATCCTCCCGACACTAACCTCGACCTGCTCACACTCACCCTGACACTAACCATGACCTGCTAACACTCATCCTCCCAACACTAAGCTCGACCTGCTCACACTCATCCTCCTGACACTAACCTCGACCTGCTCACACTCATCCCGACACTAACCTCGACCGGCTCACACTTATCCTTCCAACATTGACCTCGACCTGTGCACACTCATCCCATTCCTGACACTAACCTCGACCTGCTCACACTCATCCCAACACTAACCTCGACCTGCTCACACTCATCCTCCCGAAACTAACCTCTACCTGCTCACACTTATCCTCCCAACACTGACCTCGACCTGTTCACACTCATCCTCCCGACACTGACCTCGACCTGCTCACACGCATCCTCCCGACACTAACCTCGACCTGCTCACACTCATCCTCCCGACACTGACCTTGGCCTGCTCAAACTCATCCCATTCCCGACACTAACCTCGTCGTGCTCACACTCATCCCGACACTAACCTCGACCTGCTCACACTCATCCACCCAATGCTAACCTCGACCTGCTCACACTCATCCTCCTGGCACTAACCTCAACCTGCACACACTCAACCCATTCCCGACACTTACCTCGACCTGCTCACACTCATCCCATTCCCGACACTAACCACGACCGGCTCACATTCATCCTCCCAATACTAACCTTGACCTGCTCGCACTCATCCTCCCAACACTGACCTCGACCTGCTCACACTCATCCTCCCAACATTGACCTCGACCTGCTCAAACTCATCCCATTCCTGACACTAACCTCGAGCTGCTCACACTCATCCCGACACTATCCTCGACCTGCTCACACTCATCCTCCCGACACTAACCTCTACCTGCTCACATTTATCCTCCCGACACTGACCTCGACCTGCTCACACTAATCCCATTCGAGACACTCACCTCACCTGCTCACAATCATCCTCCCAACACTGACCTCGACCTGCTCACACTCATCCTCCCGACACTGACCTCGACCTGCTCACATTCATCCTCCCGACACTCACCTCAACATGCTCACACTCATCCCATTCCCGACACTAACCTCGACCTGCTCACACGCATCCTCCCGACACTAACCTCGACCTGCTCACACTCATCCCATTCCCGACACTAACCTCGACCTGCTCACATTCATCCTCCCAACACTGACCTCGACCTGCTCACACTCATCCTCCCAACACTGACCTTGACCTGCTCACACTCATCCAAACGACACTGACCTCGAAGTGCTCACACTCATCCCATTCCCGACACGAACCTCGACCTGCTCACACTCATCCTCCTAACAGTGACCTCGACCTGCTCACACTCATCCTCCCAACACTAACCTCAACCTGCTCACACTCATCCCATTACCAACACTAACCTCGACCTGCTCACACTCATCCTGACACTAACCTCGACCTGCTCAAATGCATGCTCCCAACACTAACCTCGACCTGCTCACACTCATCCTCCCAACAGTGACATCGACCAGCTCACACTCATCCTCCCGACACTGACCTCGACCTGCTCGCACTCATCCCATTCCCGACACTAACCTCGACCTGCTCACGCTCATCATGACACTAACCTCGACCTGCTCACACTCATCCTCCCAACACTAACCTCGACCTGCTCACACTCATCCTGCCGACACTGACCTCGGCCTGCTCACACTCATCCCATTCCCGACACCAACCTCATCGTGCTCACACTCATCCCGACACTAACCCCGACCTGCTCACACTCATCCACCCAACTCTAACCTCGACCTGCTCACACTCATCCTCCTGGCACTAACCTCAACCTGCACACACTCATCCCATTCCCGACACTAACCTCGACCTGCTCACACTCATCCCATTCCCGACACTAACCTTGACCTGCTCACACTCATCCTCCCAATACTAACCTTGACCTGCTCGCACTCATCCTCGCAACACTGACCTCGACCTGCTCACACTCATCCTCCCAACAATGACCTCAACCTGCTCAATCTCATCCCATTCTGGACACTAACCTCGACCTGCTCACACTCATCCCGACACTATCCTCGACCTGCTCACACTCATCCTCCCGACAATAACCTCTACCTGCTCACATTTATCCTCCCGACACTGACCTCGACCTGCTCACACTAATCCCATTCCAGACACTAACCTCACCTGCTCACACTCATCCTCCCAACACTGACCTCAACCTGCTCACACTCATCCTCCCGAAACTGACCTCGACCTGCTCACATTCATCCTCCCGACACTAACCTCAACATGCTCACACTCATCCCATTCCCGACACTAACCTCGACCTGCTCACACGCATCCTCCCGACACTAACCTCGACCTGCTCACACTCATCCCATTCCCGACACTAACCTCGACCTGCTCACATTCATTCTCCCAACACTGACCTCGACCTGCTCACACTCATCCTCCCAACACTGACATTGACCTGCTCACACTCATCCAAACGACACTGACCTCGAAGTGCTCACACTCATCCCATTCCCGACACGAACCTCGACCTGCTCACACTCATCCTCCTAACAGTGACCTCGACCTGCTCACACTCATCCTCCCAACACTAACCTCAACCTGCTCACACTTATCCCATTACCAACACTAACCTCGACCTGCTCACACTCATCCTGACACTAACCTCGACCTGCTCAAATGCATGCTCCCAACACTAACCTCGACCTGCTCACACTCATCCTCCCAACAGTGACATCGACCAGCTCACACTCATCCTCCCGACACTGACCTCGACCTGCTCGCACTCATCCCATTCCCGACACTAACCTCGACCTGCTCACGCTCATCATGACACTAACCTCGACCTGCTCACACTCATCCTCCCAACACTAACCTCGACCTGCTCACACTCATCCTGCCGACACTGACCTCGGCCTGCTCACACTCATCCCATTCCCGACACCAACCTCATCGTGCTCACACTCATCCCGACACTAACCTCGACCTGCTCACACTCATCCACCCAACTCTAACCTCGACCTGCTCACACTCATCCTCCTGGCACTAACCTCAACCTGCACACACTCATCCCATTCCCGACACTAACCTCGACCTGCTCACACTCATCCCATTCCCGACACTAACCTTGACCTGCTCACACTCATCCTCCCAATACTAACCTTGACCTGCTCGCACTCATCCTCGCAACACTGACCTCGACCTGCTCACACTCATTCTCCCAACAATGACCTCAACCTGCTCAATCTCATCCCATTCTGGACACTAACCTCGACCTGCTCACACTCATCCCGACACTATCCTCGACCTGCTCACACTCATCCTCCCGACAATAACCTCTACCTGCTCACATTTATCCTCCCGACACTGACCTCGACCTGCTCACACTAATCCCATTCCAGACACTAACCTCACCTGCTCACACTCATCCTCCCAACACTGACCTCAACCTGCTCACACTCATCCTCCCGAAACTGACCTCGACCTGCTCACATTCATCCTCCCGACACTAACCTCAACATGCTCACACTCATCCCATTCCCGACACTAACCTCGACCTGCTCACACGCATCCTCCCGACACTAACCTCGACCTGCTCACACTCATCCCATTCCAGACACTAACCTCGACCTGCTCACATTCATTCTCCCAACACTGACCTCGACCTGCTCACACTCATCCTCCCAACACTTACATTGACCTGCTCACACTCATCCTACCAACACTGACCTCGACGTGCTTACACTCATCCCAACACTATCCTCGACCTGCTCACACTCATCCTCCCGACAATAACCTCTACCTGCTCACATTTATCCTCCCGACACTGACCTCGACCTGTTCACACTAATCCCATTCCAGACACTAACCTCACCTGCTCACACTCATCCTCCCAACACTGACCTCGACCTGCTCACACTCATCCTCCCGACACTGACCTCGACCTGCTCACACGCATCCTCCTAACACTGACCTCGACCTGCTCACACTCGTCCTCCCGACACTGACCTCGACATGCTCACACTCATCCCATTCCCGACACTAACCTCGACCTGCTCACACTCATCCTACCAACACTGACTTCGACCTGCTCACACTCATCCTCCCGACACTGACCTCGACCTGCTCACACTCATCCCATTCCCGACACTGACCTCGACCTGCTCACACTCATCCTCCCGACACTAACGTCGACCTGCTCACACTAATCCCATTCCAGACACTAACCTCACCTGCTCACACTCATCCTCCCAACACTGACCTCAACCTGCTCACACTCATCCTCCCGAAACTGACCTCGACCTGCTCACATTCATCCTCCCGACACTAACCTCAACATGCTCACACTCATCCCATTCCCGACACTAACCTCGACCTGCTCACACGCATCCTCCCGACACTAACCTCGACCTGCTCACACTCATCCCATTCCCGACACTAACCTCGACCTGCTCACATTCATTCTCCCAACACTGACCTCGACCTGCTCACACTCATCCTCCCAACACTTACATTGACCTGCTCACACTCATCCTACCAACACTGACCTCGACGTGCTCACACTCATCCCATTCCCGACACTAACCTCGACCTGCTCAAACTCATCCTCCTAACAGTGACCTCGACCTGCTCACACTCATCCTCCCAACACTAACCTCAACCTGCTCACACTCACCCTGACACGAACCTCGACCTGCTCACACTCATCCCATTCCCGACACTAACCTCGACCTGCTCACACTCATCCCGACACTAACCTCGACCTGCTCACACTCATGCTCCCAACACTAACCTCGACCTGCTCACAGTCATCCTCCCAACACTGACTTCGACCAGCTCACACTCATCCTCCCGACACTGACCTCGACCTGCTCACACTCATTCCATTCCCGACACTAACCTCGACCTGCTCACACTCATCATGACACTAACCTCGACCTGCTCACACTCATCCTCCCAACACTAACCTCGACCTGCTCACACTCATCCTGCCGACACTGACCTCGGCCTGCTCACACTCATCCCATTCCCGACACTAACCTCATCGTGCTCACACTCATCCCGACACTAACCTCGACCTGCTCACACTCATCCACCCAACACTAACCTCGACCTGCTCACACTCATCCTCCTGGCACTAACCTCAACCTGCACACACTCATCCCATTCCCGACACTAACCTCGACCTGCTCACACTCATCCCATTCCCGACACGAACCTCGACCTGCTCACACTCATCCTCCCAACACTGACCTTGACCTGCTCACACTCATCCAACCGACACTGACCTCGAAGTGCTCACACTCATCCCATTCCCGACACGAACCTCGACCTGCTCACACTCATCCTCCTAACAGTGACCTCGACCTGCTCACACTCATCCTCCCAACACTAACCTCAACCTGCTCACACTCATCCCATTACCAACACTAACCTCGACCTGCTCACACTCATCCTGACACTAACCTCGACAAGCTCAAATGCATGCTCCCAACACTAACCTCGACCTGCTCACACTCATCCTCCCAACAGTGACATCGACCAGCTCACACTCATCCTCCCGACACTGACCTCGACCTGCTCGCACTCATCCCATTCCCGACACTAACCTCGACCTGCTCACGCTCATCATGACACTAACCTCGACCTGCTCACACTCATCCTCCCAACACTAACCTCGACCTGCTCACACTCATCCTGCCGACACTGACCTCGGCCTGCTCACACTCATCCCATTCCCGACACCAACCTCATCGTGCTCACACTCATCCCGACACTAACCTCGACCTGCTCACACTCATCCACCCAACTCTAACCTCGACCTGCTCACACTCATCCTCCTGGCACTAACCTCAACCTGCACACACTCATCCCATTCCCGACACTAACCTCGACCTGCTCACACTCATCCCATTCCTGACACTAACCTTGACCTGCTCACACTCATCCTCCCAATACTAACCTTGACCTGCTCGCACTCATCCTCGCAACACTGACCTCGACCTGCTCACACTCATCCTCCCAACAATGACCTCAACCTGCTCAATCTCATCCCATTCTGGACACTAACCTCGACCTGCTCACACTCATCCCGACACTATCCTCGACCTGCTCACACTCATCCTCCCGACAATAACCTCTAACTGCTCACATTTACCTCCCGACACTGACCTCGACCTGCTCACACTAATCCCATTCCAGACACTAACCTCACCTGCTCACACTCATCCTCCCAACACTGACCTCAACCTGCTCACACTCATCCTCCCGAAACTGACCTCGACCTGCTCACATTCATCCTCCCGACACTAACCTCAACATGCTCACACTCATCCCATTCCTGACACTAACCTCGACCTGCTCACATGCATCCTCCCGACACTAACCTCGACCTGCTCACACTCATCCCATTCCCGACACTAACCTCGACCTGCTCACATTCATTCTCCCAACACTGACCTCGACCTGCTCACACTCATCCTCCCAACACTGACATTGACCTGCTCACACTCATCCTACCAACACTGACCTCGACGTGCTCACACTCATCCCATTCCCGACACTAACCTCGACCTGCTCAAACTCATCCTCCTAACAGTGACCTCGACCTGCTCACACTCATCCTCCCAACACTAACCTCAACCTGCTCACACTCACCCTGACACGAACCTCGACCTGCTCACACTCATCCCATTCCCGACACTAACCTCGACCTGCTCACACTCATCCCGACACTAACCTCGACCTGCTCACACTCATGCTCCCAACACTAACCTCGACCTGCTCACACTCATCCTCCCAACACTGACTTCGACCAGCTCACACTCATCCTCCCGACACTGACCTCGACCTGCTCACACTCATCCCATTCCCGACACTAACCTCGACCTGCTCACTCTCATCATGACACTAACCTCGACCTGCTCACACTCATCCTCCCAACACTAACCTCGACCTGCTCACACTCATCCTGCCGACAATGACCTCGGCCTGCTCACACTCATCCCATTCCTGACACTAACCTCATCGTGCTCACACTCATCCCGACACTAACCTCGACCTGCTCACACTCATCCACCCAACACTAACCTCGACCTGCTCACACTCATCCTCCTGGCACTAACCTCAACCTGCACACACTCATCCCATTCCCGACACTAACCTCGACCTGCTCACACTCATCCCATTCCCGACACGAACCTTGACCTGCTCACACTCATCCTCCCAATACTAACCTTGACCTGCTCGCACTCATCCTCGCAACACTGACCTCGACCTGCTCACACTCATCCTCCCAACATTGACCTCGACCTGCTCAAACTCATCCCATCCCTGACACTAACCTCGACCTGCTTACACTCATCCCAACACTATCCTCGACCTGCTCACACTCATCCTCCCGACAATAACCTCTACCTGCTCACATTTATCCTCCCGACACTGACCTCGACCTGTTCACACTAATCCCATTCCAGACACTAACCTCACCTGCTCACACTCATCCTCCCAACACTGACCTCGACCTGCTCACACTCATCCTCCCGACACTGACCTCGACCTGCTCACACGCATCCTCCTAACACTGACCTCGACCTGCTCACACTCGTCCTCCCGACACTGACCTCGACATGCTCACACTCATCCCATTCCCGACACTAACCTCGACCTGCTCACACTCATCCTACCAACACTGACTTCGACCTGCTCACACTCATCCTCCCGACACTGATCTCGACCTGCTCACACTCATCCCATTCCCGACACTGACCTCAACCTGCTCACACTCATCCTCCCGACACTAACGTCGACCTGCTCACACTCATCCTCCCAACACTAACCTCGACCTGCTCACAATCATCCCAACACTAACCTCGACCTGCTCACACTCATCCCATTACCGACACTAACCTCGATTTGCTCACACTCATCCCGACACAAACCTCGACCTGCTCACTCTCATCCTCACGGCACTAACCTCAACCTGCACACACTCATCCCATTCCTGACACTAACCTCGACCTGCTCACACTCATCCCATTCCCGACACCAACATCGACCTGCTCACACTCATCCTCCCAACACTGACCTCGACCTGCTCACACTCATCCTTACAACACTAACCTCGACCTGCTCACACTCATCCTCCCGACACTAACCTCGACCTGCTCACACTCATCCTCCCGACACTGACCTCGACCTGCTCACACTCATCCTTCCAACGCTGACCTCGACCTGCTCACACTCATCCTCCCAACACTGAGCTGGACCAGCTCACATTCATCCTCCCGACACTGACCTCGACTTGCTCACACTCATCCCATTCTCGACACGAACCTCGACCTGCTCACACTCATCCCATTCACGACACTAACCTCGACCTGCTCACACTCATCTTCTCGACACTAACCTCGACTGCTCACACTCATCCCATTCCCGACACTAATCTCGACCTGCTCACACTCATCCTTCCGTCACTAACCTCGACCTGCTCACACTCATCCTCCCGACACTAACCTCGAGCTGCTCACACTCATCCTCCCAACACTAACCTCGACCTACTCACACTCATTCTCCCAACACTGACCTCGACCTGCTCACACTCATCCACCCAACACTAACCTCCACCTGCTCACACTCATCCCGTCATTGACCTTGACCTGCTCACACTCATCCCATTCCTGACACTAACCTCGACCTGCTCACACTCATCCCGACACTGACCTCGACCTGCTCACACTCATCCTTCCAACACTGACCTCGACCTGCTCACACTCATCCTCCCAACACTGAGCTCGACCTGCTCACACTCATCCTCCCGACACTGACCTCGACATGCTCACCCTCATCCCATTCCGGCACTAACCTCGACCTGCTTACGCTCATCCTCCCGACACTTACCTCGACCTGCTCACACTCATCCTCCCAACAGTGATCTCGACCTGCTCACACTCATCCTCCCATCACTAACCTCAACCTGCTCACACTCATCACAACACTAACCTCGACCTGCTCACTGTCATCCCATTCCCGTCCCTAACCTCAACCTGCTCAGACTCATCCCAACACTAACCTTGACCTGCTCACACTCATCCCATTCCCGACACTAACCTTGACCTGCTCACACTCATCCCGACACTAACCTCGACCTGCTCACACTCATGCTCACAACACTAACCTCGACCTGCTCACACTCATCCCCCCAACACTGACTTCGACCTGCTCACACTCATCCTCCCGACACTGACCACGACCTGCTCACACTCATCCCATTCCCGACACTGACCTCGACCTGCTCACACTCATCCTCCCGACACGAACCTCGACCTGCTCACACTCATCCTCCCAACACTAACCTCGACCTGCTCCCAATCATCCCGACACTAACCTCGACCTGCTCACACTCATCCCATTACCGACACTAAATTCGATTTGCTCACACTCATCCCGACACAAACCTCGACCTGCTCACTCTCATCCTCCCGGCACTAACCTCAACCTGCACACACTCATCCCATTCCTGACACTAACCTCGACCTGCTCACACTCATCCCATTCCCGACACCAACATCGACCTGCTCACACTCATCCTCCCAACACTGACCTCGACCTGCTCACACTCATCCTCCCAACACTAACCTCGACCTGCTCACACTCATCCTCCCGACACTAACCTCGACCTGCTCACACTCATCCTCCCGACACTGACCTCGACCTGCTCACACTCATCCTTCCAACACTGACCTCGACCTGCTCACACTCATCCTCCCAACACTGAGCTGGACCTGCTCACATTCATCCTCCCGACACTGACCTCGACTTGCTCACACTCATCCCATTCTCGACATGAACTTCGACCTGCTCACACTCATCCCATTCACGACACTAACCTCGACCTGCTCTCACTCATGTTCTCGACACTAACCTCGACTGCTCACACTCATCCCATTCCCGACACTAATCTCGACCTGCTCACACTCATCCTTCCGACACTAACCTCGACCTGCTCACACTCATCCTCCCGACACGAACCTCGAGCTGCTCACACTCATCCTCCCAACACTAACCTCGACCTGCTCACACTCATTCTCCCAACACTAACCTCGACCTGCTCACACTCACCCTGACACTAACCATGACCTGCTAACACTCATCCTCCCAACACTAAGCTCGACCTGCTCACACTCATCCTCCTGACACTAACCTCGACCTGCTCACACTCATCCCGACACTAACCTCGACCGGCTCACACTTATCCTTCCAACATTGACCTCGACCTGTGCACACTCATCCCATTCCTGACACTAACCTTGACCTGCTCACACTCATCCCAACACTAAAGTCGACCTGCTCACACTCATCCTCCCGAAACTAACCTCTACCTGCTCACACTTATCCTCCCAACACTGACCTCGACCTGTTCACACTCATCCTCCCGACACTGACCTCGACCTGCTCACACGCATCCTCCTGACACTAACCTGGACCTGCTCACACTCAATCTTCCGACACTGACCTTGGCCTGCTCACACTCATCCCATTCCCGACACTAACCTCGTCGTGCTCACACTCATCCCGACACTAACCTCGACCTGCTCACACTCATCCACCCAATGCTAACCTCGACCTGCTCACACTCATCCTCCTGGCACTAACCTCAACCTGCACACACTCATCCCATTCCCGGCACTAACCTCGACCTGCTCACACTCATCCCATTCCCGACACTAACCACGACCTGCTCACACTCATCCTCCCAATACTAACCTTGACCTGCTCGCACTCATCCTCCCAACACTGACCTCGACCTGCTCACACTCATCCTCCCAACATTGACCTCGACCTGCTCAAACTCATCCCATTCCTGACACTAACCTCGAGCTGCTCACACTCATCCCGACACTATCCTCGACCTGCTCACACTCATCCTCCCAACACTAACCTCTACCTGCTCACATTTATCCTCCCGACACTGACCTCGAGCTGCTCACACTCATCCTCCTGGCACTAACCTCAACCTGCACACACTCATCCCGACACTAACCTCGACCTGCTCACACTCATCCCATTCCCGACACTAACCTCATTGTGCTCACACTCATCCCGACACTAACCTCGACCTGCTCACACTCATCCACCCAACTCTAACCTCGACCTGCTCACACTCATCCTCCTGGCACTCACCTCAACCTGCACACACTCATCCCATTCCCAACACTAACCTCGACCTGCTCACACTCATCCCATTCCCGACACTAACCTTGACCTGCTCACACTCATCCTCCCGACAATAACCTCGACCTGCTCACATTTATCCTCCCGACACTGACCTCGACCAGCTCACACTAATCCCATTCCAGACACTAACCTCACCTGCTCACACTCATCCTCCCAACACTGACCTCAACCTGCTCACACTCATCCTCCCGACACTGACCTCGACCTGCTCACATTCATCCTCCCGACACTAACCTCAACATGCTCACACTCATCCCATTCCCGACACTAACCTCAACCTGCTCACACGCATACTCCCGACACTAACCTCGACCTGCTCACACTCATCCCATTCCCGACACTAACCTCGACCTGCTCACATTCATTCTCCCAACACTGACCTCGACCTGCTCACACTCATCCTCCCAACACTGACATTGACCTGCTCACACTCATTCTACCAACACTGACCTCGACGTGCTCACACTCATCCCATTCCCGACACTAACCTCGACCTGCTCAAAATCATCCTCCTAACAGTGACCTCGACCTGCTCTCACTCATCCTCCCAACACTAACCTCAACCTGCTCACACTCACCCTGACACGAACCTCGACCTGCTCACACTCATCCCATTCCCGACACTAACCTCGACCTGCTCACACTCATCCCGACACTAACCTCGACCTGCTCACACTCATGCTCCCAACACTAACCTCGACCTGCTCACACTCATCCTCCCAACACTGACTTCGACCAGCTCACACTCATCCTCCCGACACTGACCTCGACCTGCTCACACTCATCCCATTCCCGACACTAACCTCGACCTGCTCACACTCATCATGACACTAACCTCGACCTGCTCACACTCATCCTCCCAACACGAACCTCGACCTGCTCACACTCATCCTGCCGACACTGACCTCGGCCTGCTCACACTCATCCCATTCCCGACACTAACCTCATCGTGCTCACACTCATCCCGACACTAACCTCGACCTGCTCACACTCATCCACCCAACACTAACCTCGACCTGCTCACACTCATCCTCCTGGCACTAACCTCAACCTGCACACACTCATCCCATTCCCGACACTAACCTCGACCTGCTCACACTCATCCCATTCCCGACACTAACCTTGACCTGCTCACACTCATCCTCCCAATACTAACCTTGACCTGCTCGCACTCATCCTCGCAACACTGACCTCGACCTGCTCACACTCATCCTCCCAACATTGACCTCGACCTGCTCAAACTCATCCCATCCCTGACACTAACCTCGACATGCTCACACTCATCCCAACACTATCCTCGACTTGCTCACACTCATCCTCCCGACAATAACCTCTACCTGCTCACATTTATCCTCCTGACACTGACCTCGACCTGCTCACACTAATCCCATTCCAGACACTAACCTCACCTGCTCACACTCATCCTCCGAACACTGACCTCGACCTGCTCACACTCATCCTCCCGACACTGACCTCGACCTGCTCACATTCATCCTCCCGACACTAACCTCAACATGCTCACACTCATCCCATTCCCGACACTAACCTCGACCTGCTCACAAGCATCCTCCCGACACTAACCTCGACCTGCTCACACTCATCCCATTCCCGACACTAACCTCGACCTGCTCACATTCATCCTCCCAACACTGACCTCGACCTGCTCACACTCATCCTCCCAACACTGACATTGACCTGCTCACTCTCATCCTACCGACACTGACCTCGACGTGCTCACACTCATCCCATTCCCGACACTAACCTCGACCTGCTCAAACTCATCCTCCTAACAGTGACCTCGACATGCTCACACTCATCCTCCCAACACTAACCTCAACCTGCTCACACTCACCCTGACACGAACCTCGACCTGCTCACACTCATCCCATTCCCGACACTATCCTCGACCTGCTCACACTCATGCTCCCAACACTAACCTCGACCTGCTCACACTCATCCTCCCAACACTGACTTCGACCAGCTCACACTCATCCTCCCAACACTGACCTCTACCTGCTCACACTCATCCTTCCAACGCTGACCTCGACCTGCTCACACTCATCCTCCCAACACTGAGCTGGACCTGCTCACATTCATCCTCCCGACACTGACCTCGAGATGCTCACACTCATCCCATTCTCGACACGAACCTCGACCTGCTCACACTCATCCCATTAACGACACTAACCTCGACCTGCTCACACTCATCTTCTCGACACTAACCTCGACTGCTCACACTCATCCCATTCCCGACACTAACCTCGACCTGCTCACACTCATCCTCCCCGCCACTAACCTCGACCTGCTCACACTCATTCTCCCAACACTGACCTAGACCTGCTCACACTCATCCACCCAACACTAACCTCCACCTGCTCACACTCATCCCGTCATTGACCTTGACCTGCTCACACTCATCCCATTCCTGACACTAACCTTGACCTGCTCACACTCATCCCGACACTGACTTCGACCTGCTCACACTCATCCTTCCAACACTGACCTCGACCTGCTCACACTCATCCTCCCAACACTGAGCTCGACCTGCTCACACTCATCCTCCCGACACTGACCTCGACTTGCTCACACTCGTCCCATTCTCGACACTAACCTCGACCTGCTCACACTCATCCCATTCCCGACACTATCCTCGACCTGCTCCCACTCATCTTCTCGACACTAACCTCGACTGCTCACTCATCCCATTCCCGACACTAACCTCGACCAGCTCACCCTCATCCTCCCGACACTAACCTCGACCTGCTCACACTCACCCTGACACTAACCATGACCTGCTAACACTCATCCTCCCAACACTAAGCTCGACCTGCTCACACTCATCCTCCTGACACTAACCTCGACCTGCTCACACACATCCCGACACGAACCTCGACCGGATCACAATTATCCTTCCAACATTGACCTCGACCTGCGCACACTCATCCCATTCCTGACACTAACCTCGACCTGCTCACACTCATCCCAACACTAACCTCGACCTGCTCACACTCATCCTCCCGACACTAACCTCTACCTGCTCACACTTATCCTCCCGACACTGACCTCGACCTGCTCACACTCATCCCATTCCTGACACTAACCTCGGCCTGCTCACACTCATCCTCCCAACACTGACCTCGACCTGTTCACACTCATCCTCCCGACACTGACCTCGACCTGCTCACACGCATCCTCCCGATACTAAACTCGACCTGCTACACTCATCCTCCCAACACTGACCTCGGCCTGCTCACACTCATCCCATTCCTGACACTAAACTCGTCGTGCTCACACTCATCCCGACACTAACCTCGACCTGCTCACACTCATCCACCCAACACTAACCTCCACCTGCTCACACTCATCCCGTCATTGACCTTGACCTGCTCACACTCATCCCATTCCTGACACTAACCTCGACCTGCTCACACTCATCCCGACACTGACCTCGACCTGCTCACACTCATCCTTCCAACACTGTCCTCGACCTGCTCACACTCATCCTCCCAACACTGAGCTCGACCTGCTCACACTCATCCTCCCGACACTGACCTCGACTTGCTCACACTCGTCCCATTCTCGACACTAACCTCGACCTGCTCACACTCATCCCATTCCCGACACTAACCTCGACCTGCTCCCTCTCATCTTCTCGACACTAACCTCGACTGCTCACTCATCCCATTCCCGACACTAACCTCGACCAGCTCACCCTCATCCTCCCGACACTAACCTCGACCTGCTCACACTCACCCTGACACTAACCATGACCTGCTAACACTCATCCTCCCAACACTAAGCTCGACCTGCTCACACTCATCCTCCTGACACTAACCTCGACCTGCTCACACACATCCCGACACTAACCTCGACCGGATCACAATTATCCTTCCAACATTGACCTCGACCTGCGCACACTCATCCCATTCCTGACACTAACCTCGACCTGCTCACACTCATCCCAACACTAACCTCGACCTGCTCACACTCATCCTCCCGACACTAACCTCTACCTGCTCACACTTATCCTCCCGACACTGACCTCGACCTGCTCACACTCATCCCATTCCTGACACTAACCTCGGCCTGCTCACACTCATCCTCCCAACACTGACCTCGACCTGTTCACACTCATCCTCCCGACACTGACCTCGACCTACTCACACGCATCCTCCCGACACTAAACTCGACCTGCTACACTCATCCTCCCAACACTGACCTCGGCCTGCTCACACTCATCCCATTCCTGACACTAAACTCGTCGTGCTCACACTCATCCCGACACTAACCTCGACCTGCTCACACTCATCCACCCAACGCTAACCTCGACCTGCTCACACTCATCCTCCTGGCACTAACCTCAACCTGCACACACTAATCCCATTCCCGACACTAACCTCGACCTGCTCACACGCATCCCATTCCCGACACTGACCTCTACCTGCTCTCAGTCATCCTCCCAATACTAACCTTGACCTGCTCGCACTCATCCTCCCAACACTGACCTCGACCTGCTCACACTCATCCTCCCAACATTGACCTCGACCTGCTCAAGCTCATCCCATTCCTGACACGAACCTCGAGCTGCTCACAATCATCCCGACACTATCCTCGACCTGCTCACACTCATCCTCCCGACATTAACCTCTACCTGCTCACATTTATCCTCCCGACACTGACCTCGACCTGCTCACATTCATCCTCCCGACATTAACCTCAACATGCTCACACTCATCCCATTCCCGACACTAACCTCGACCTGCTCACATTCATCCTCCCGACACTAACCTCGACCTGCTCACACTCATCCTCCTAACAGTGACCTCGACCTGCTCACACTCATCCTCCCAACATTAACCTCAACCTGCTCACACTCACCCCGACACGAACCTCGACCTGCTCACACTCATCCCATTCCCGACATTAACCTCGACCTGCTCACACTCATCCCGACACTAACCTCGACCTGCTCACACTCATGCTCCCAACACTAACCTCGACCTGCTCACACTCATCCTCCCAACACTGACTTCGACCAGCTCACACTCATCCTCCCGACACTGACATTGACCTGCTCACACTCATCCCATTCCCGACACTAACCTCGACCTGCTCACACACATCATGACACTAACCTCGACCTGCTCACACTCATCCTCCCAACACTAACCTCGACCTGCTCACACTCATCCTGCCGACACTGACCTCGGCCTGCTCACACTCATCCCATTCCCGACACTAACCTCACCGTGCTCACACTCATCCCGACACTAACCTCGACCTGCTCACACTCATCCACCCAACACTAACCTCGACCTGCTCACACTCATCCTCCTGGCACTAACCTCAACCTGCACACACTCATCCCATTCCCGACACTATCCTCGACCTGCTCACACTCATCCCATTCCCGACACTAACCTTGACCTGCTCACACTCATCCTCCCAATACTAACCTTGACCTGCTCGCACTCATCCTCGCAACACTGACCTCGACCTGCTCACACTCATCCTCCCAAATTGACCTCGACCTGCTCAAACTCATCCCATCCCTGACACTAACCTCGACCTGCTCACACTCATCCCAACACTATCCTCGACCTGCTCACACTCATCCTCCCGACAATAACCTCTACCTGCTCACATTTATCCTCCCGACACTGACCTCGACCTGCTCACACTAATCCCATTCCAGACACTAACCTCACCTGCTCACACTCATCCTCCCAACACTGACCACAACCTGCTCACACTCATCCTCCTGACACTGACCTCGACCTGCTCACATTCATCCTCCCGACACGAACCTCAACATGCTCACACTCATCCCATTCCCGACACTAACCTCGACCTGCTCACACGCATCCTCCCGACACTAACCTCGACCTGCTCACACTCATCCCATTCCCGACACTAACCTCGACCTGCTCACATTCATTCTCCCAACACTGACCTCGACCTGCTCACACTCATCCTCCCAACACTGTCCTTGACCTGCTCACACTCATCCTACCGACACTGACCTCGATGTGCTCACACTCATCCCATTCCTGACTCTAACCTCGACCTGCTCACACTCATCCTCCTATCAGTGACCTCGACCTGCTCACAATCATCCTCCCAACACTAACCTCAACCTGCTCACACTCACCCCGACACGAACCTCGACCTGCTCACACTCATCCCATTCCCGACACTAACCTCGACCTGCTCACACTCATCATGACACTAACCTCGACCTGCTCACACTCATCCTCCCAACACTAACCTCGACCTGCTCAGACTCATCCTGCCGACACTGACCTCGGCCTGCTCACACTCATCCCATTCCCGACACTAACCTCATCGTGCTCACACTCATCCCGACACTAACCTCGACCTGCTCACACTCATGCTCCCAACACTAACCTCGACCTGCTCACACTCATCCTCCCAACACTGACTTCGACCAGCTCACACTCATCCTCCCGACACTGACCTCGACCTGCTCACACTCATCCCATTCCCGACACTAACCTCGACCTGCTCACACTCATCCTCCCAACACTAACCTCGACCTGCTCACACTCATCCTGCCGACACTGACCTCGGCCTGCTCACACTCATCCCATTCCCGCCACTAACCTCATCGTGCTCACACTCATCCCGACACTAACCTCGACCTGCTCACACTCATCCACCCAACACTAACCTCGACCTGCTCACACTCATCCTCCTGGCACTAACCTCAACCTGCACACACTCATCCCATTCCCGACACTAACCTCGACCTGCTCACACTCATCCCATTCCCGACACTAACCTTGACCTGCTCACACTCATCCTCCCAATACTAACCTTGACCTGCTCGCACTCATCCTCGCAACACTGACCTCGACCTGCTCACACTCATCCTCCCAACATTGACCTCGACCTGCTCAAACTCATCCCATTCCTGACACTAACCTCGACCTGCTCACACTCATCCCAACACTATCCTCGACCTGCTCACACTCATCCTCCCGACAATAACTTCTACCTGCTCACATTTATCCTCCCGACACTGACCTCGACCTGCTCACACTAATCCCATTCCAGACACTAACCTCACCTGCTCACACTCATCCTCCCAACACTGACCTCGACCTGCTCACACTCATCCTCCTGACATTGACCTCGACCTGCTCACATTCATCCTCCCGACACTAACCTCAACATGCTCGCACTCATCCCATTCCCGACACTAACCTCGACCTGCTCACACGCATCCTCCCGACACTAACCTCGACCTGCTCACACTCATCCCATTCCCGACACTAACCTCGACCTGCTCACATTCATCCTCCCAACACTGACCTCGACCTGCTCACACTCATCCTCCCAACACTGACCTTGACCTGCTCACACTCATCCTACCGACACTGACCTCGACGTGCTCACACTCATCCCATTCCTGACTCTAACCTCGACCTGCTCACACTCATCCTCCTAACAGTGACCTCGACCTGCTCACAATCATCCTCCCAACACTAACCTCAACCTGCTCACACTCACCCCGACACGAACCTCGACCTGCTCACACTCATCCCATTCCCGACACTAACCTCGACCTGCTCACACTCATCCCGACACTAACCTCGACCTGCTCACACTCATGCTCCCAACACTAACCTCGACCTGCTCACACTCATCCTCCCAACACTGACTTCGACCAGCTCACACTCATCCTCCCAACACTGACCTCGGCCTGCTCACACTCATCCCATTCCCGACACTAACCTCGACCTGCTCACACTCATCCTGACACTAACCTCGACCTGCTCACACTGATCCTCCCAACACTAACCTCGACCTGCTCACACTCATCCCGACACTAACCCAACCTGCTCACACTCATCCCGACACTAATCTCAACCTGCTCACACTCATCCTCCCAACACTAACCTCGATCCGCTCACACTCATCCTTCCAATACTGACCTCGACCTGCTCACACTCATCCACCCAACAGTGACCTCGACCTGCTCACACTCATCCCATTCCTGACACTAACCTCGACCTGCTGACACCCACCCCGACACTAACCTCGATCTGCTCACACTCATCCTCCTGACACTAACCTCTACCTGCTCACACTTATCCTCCCGACACTGACCTCGACCTGCTCACACTCATCCCATTCCCGACACTAACCTCGACCTGCTCACACTCATCCTCCCGACACGAACCTCAACATGCTCACACTCATCCCATTCCCGACACTAACCTCGACCTGCTCACACGCATCCTCCCGACACTAACCTCGACCTGCTCACACTCATCCCATTCCCGACACTAACCTCGACCTGCTCACATTCATTCTCCCAACACTGACCTCGACCTGCTCACACTCATCCTCCCAACACTGTCCTTGACCTGCTCACACTCATCCTACCGACACTGACCTCGATGTGCTCACACTCATCCCATTCCTGACTCTAATCTCGACCTGCTCACACTCATCCTCCTAACAGTGACCTCGACCTGCTCACAATCATCCTCCCAACACTAACCTCAACCTGCTCACACTCACCCCGACACGAACCTCGACCTGCTCACACTCATCCCATTCCCGACACTAACCTCGACCTGCTCACACTCATCATGACACTAACCTCGACCTGCTCACACTCATCCTCCCAACACTAACCTCGACCTGCTCACACTCATCCTGCCGACACTGACCTCGGCCTGCTCACACTCATCCCATTCCCGACACTAACCTCATCGTGCTCACACTCATCCCGACACTAACCTCGACCTGCTCACACTCATGCTCCCAACACTAACCTCGACCTGCTCACACTCATCCTCCCAACACTGACTTCGACCAGCTCACACTCATCCTCCCGACACTGACCTCGACCTGCTCACACTCATCCCATTCCCGACACTAACCTCGACCTGCTCACACTCATCCTCCCAACACTAACCTCGACCTGCTCACACTCATCCTGCCGACACTGACCTCGGCCTGCTGACACTCATCCCATTCCCGCCACTAACCTCATCGTGCTCACACTCATCCCGACACTAACCTCGACCTGCTCACACTCATCCACCCAACACTAACCTCGACCTGCTCACACTCATCCTCCTGGCACTAACCTCAACCTGCACACACTCATCCCATTCCCGACACTAACCTCGACCTGCTCACACTCATCCCATTCCCGACACTAACCTTGACCTGCTCACACTCATCCTCCCAATACTAACCTTGACCTGCTCGCACTCATCCTCGCAACACTGACCTCGACCTGCTCACACTCATCCTCCCAACATTGACCTCGACCTGCTCAAACTCATCCCATTCCTGACACTAACCTCGACCTGCTCACACTCATCCCAACACTATCCTCGACCTGCTCACACTCATCCTCCCGACAATAACTTCTACCTGCTCACATTTATCCTCCCGACACTGACCTCGACCTGCTCACACTAATCCCATTCCAGACACTAACCTCACCTGCTCACACTCATCCTTCCAACACTGACCTCCACCTGCTCACACTCATCCTCCTGACACTGACCTCGACCTGCTCACATTCATCCTCCCGACACTAACCTCAACATGCTCACACTCATCCCATTCCCGACACTAACCTCGACCTGCTCACACGCATCCTCCCGACACTAACCTCGACCTGCTCACACTCATCCCATTCCCGACACTAACCTCGACCTGCTCACATTCATCCTCCCAACACTGACCTCGACCTGCTCACACTCATCCTCCCAACACTGACCTTGACCTGCTCACACTCATCCTACCGACACTGACCTCGACGTGCTCACACTCATCCCATTCCTGACTCTAACCTGGATGCAGAAGGAATGTTTCCCTTGGCGGGTGAGAACAGAACTAGAGGACATAATTTAAGGATAAGGGCTAAACCATTTAGGACAGAGATGAGGGGGAATTTCTTCACTCAGAGAGTGGTGAACCTGTGGAACTCATTGCCACAGAGGGCAGTGTACGCCAGCTCATTAAATATATTTAAGAGGGAAGTAGATATATTTCTACGGGCAAAAGGGGTTAAGGGTTACGGAGAGAAGGCGGGGACGGGATACTGAATTAAAGGATCAGCCATGATCTCATCGAATGGCGGAGCAGGCACGAAGGGCCGAATGGCCTACTCCTGCTCCTATCTTCTATGTATCTATGTATCTATGTAACCTCGACCTGCTCACACTCATCCTCCTAACAGTGACCTCGACCTGCTCACAATCATCCTCCCAACACTAACCTCAACCTGCTCACACTCACCCCGACACGAACCTCGACCTGCTCACACTCATCCCATTCCCGACACTAACCTCGACCTGCTCACACTCATCCCGACACTAACCTCGACCTGCTCACACTCATGCTCCCAACACTAACCTCGACCTGCTCACACTCATCCTCCCAACACTGACTTCGACCAGCTCACACTCATCCTCCCAACACTGACCTCGGCCTGCTCACACTCATCCCATTCCCGACACTAACCTCGACCTGCTCACACTCATCCTGACACTAACCTCGACCTGCTCACACTTATCCTCCCAACACTAACCTCGACCTGCTCACACTCATCCCGACACTAACCCAACCTGCTCACACTCATCCCGACACTAATCTCAACCTGCTCACACTCATCCTCCCAACACTAACCTCGATCCGCTCACACTCATCCTTCCAATACTGACCTCGACCTGCTCACACTCATCCACCCAACATTGACCTCGACCTGCTCACACTCATCCCATTCCTGACACTAACCTCGACCTGCTGACACCCACCCCGACACTAACCTCGATCTGCTCAAACTCATCCTCCTGACACTAACCTCTACCTGCTCACACTTATCCTCCCGACACTGACCTCGACCTGCTCACACTCATCCCATTCCCGACACTAACCTCGACCTGCTCACACTCATCCTCCCGACACGAACCTCAACATGCTCACACTCATCCCATTCCCGACACTAACCTCGACCTGCTCACACGCATCCTCCCGACACTAACCTCGACCTGCTCACACTCATCCCATTCCCGACACTAACCTCGACCTGCTCACATTCATTCTCCCAACACTGACCTCGACCTGCTCACACTCATCCTCCCAACACTGTCCTTGACCTGCTCACACTCATCCTACCGACACTGACCTCGATGTGCTCACACTCATCCCATTCCTGACTCTAACCTCGACCTGCTCACACTCATCCTCCTAACAGTGACCTCGACCTGCTCACAATCATCCTCCCAACACTAACCTCAACCTGCTCACACTCACCCCGACACGAACCTCGACCTGCTCACACTCATCCCATTCCCGACACTAACCTCGACCTGCTCACACTCATCATGACACTAACCTCGACCTGCTCACACTCATCCTCCCAACACTAACCTCGACCTGCTCAGACTCATCCTGCCGACACTGACCTCGGCCTGCTCACACTCATCCCATTCCCGACACTAACCTCATCGTGCTCACACTCATCCCGACACTAACCTCGACCTGCTCACACTCATGCTCCCAACACTAACCTCGACCTGCTCACACTCATCCTCCCAACACTGACTTCGACCAGCTCACACTCATCCTCCCGACACTGACCTCGACCTGCTCACACTCATCCCATTCCCGACACTAACCTCGACCTGCTCACACTCATCCTCCCAACACTAACCTCGACCTGCTCACACTCATTCTGCCGACACTGACCTCGGCCTGCTCACACTCATCCCATTCCCGCCACTAACCTCATCGTGCTCACACTCATCCCGACACTAACCTCGACCTGCTCACACTCATCCACCCAACACTAACCTCGACCTGCTCACACTCATCCTCCTGGCACTAACCTCAACCTGCACACACTCATCCCATTCCCGACACTAACCTCGACCTGCTCACACTCATCCCATTCCCGACACTAACCTTGACCTGCTCACACTCATCCTCCCAATACTAACCTTGACCTGCTCGCACTCATCCTCGCAACACTGACCTCGACCTGCTCACACTCATCCTCCCAACATTGACCTCGACCTGCTCAAACTCATCCCATTCCTGACACTAACCTCGACCTGCTCACACTCATCCCAACACTATCCTCGACCTGCTCACACTCATCCTCCCGACAATAACTTCTACCTGCTCACATTTATCCTCCCGACACTGACCTCGACCTGCTCACACTAATCCCATTCCAGACACTAACCTCACCTGCTCACACTCATCCTCCCAACACTGACCTCGACCTGCTCACACTCATCCTCCTGACATTGACCTCGACCTGCTCACATTCATCCTCCCGACACTAACCTCAACATGCTCACACTCATCCCATTCCCGACACTAACCTCGACCTGCTCACACGCATCCTCCCGACACTAACCTCGACCTGCTCACACTCATCCCATTCCCGACACTAACCTCGACCTGCTCACATTCATCCTCCCAACACTGACCTCGACCTGCTCACACTCATCCTCCCAACACTGACCTTGACCTGCTCACACTCATCCTACCGACACTGACCTCGACGTGCTCACACTCATCCCATTCCTGACTCTAACCTCGACCTGCTCACACTCATCCTCCTAACAGTGACCTCGACCTGCTCACAATCATCCTCCCAACACTAACCTCAACCTGCTCACACTCACCCCGACACGAACCTCGACCTGCTCACACTCATCCCGACACTAACCTCGACCTGCTCACACTCATGCTCCCAACACTAACCTCGACCTGCTCACACTCATCCTCCCAACACTGACTTCGACCAGCTCACACTCATCCTCCCAACACTGACCTCGGCCTGCTCACACTCATCCCATTCCCGACACTAACCTCGACCTGCTCACACTCATCCTGACACTAACATCGACCTGCTCACACTGATCCTCCCAACACTAACCTCGACCTGCTCACACTCATCCCGACACTAACCCAACCTGCTCACACTCATCCCGACACTAATCTCAACCTGCACACACTCATCCTCCCAACACTAACCTCGATCCGCTCACACTCATCCTTCCAATACTGACCTCGACCTGCTCACACTCATCCACCCAACATTGACCTCGACCTGCTCACACTCATCCCATTCCTGACACTAACCTCGGCCTGCTGACACCCACCCCGACACTAACCTCGATCTGCTCACACTCATCCTCCTGACACTAACCTCTACCTGCTCACACTTATCCTCCCGACACTGACCTCGACCTGCTCACACTCATCCCATTCCCGACACTAACCTCGACCTGCTCACACTCATCCTCCCGACATGAACCTCAACATGCTCACACTCATCCCATTCCCGACACTAACCTCGACCTGCTCACACGCATCCTCCCGACACTAACCTCGACCTGCTCACACTCATCCCATTCCCGACACTAACCTCGACCTGCTCACATTCATTCTCCCAACACTGACCTCGACCTGCTCACACTCGTCCTCCCAACACTGTCCTTGACCTGCTCACACTCATCCTACCGACACTGACCTCGATGTGCTCACACTCATCCCATTCCTGACTCTAACATCGACCTGCTCACACTCATCCTCCTAACAGTGACCTCGACCTGCTCACAATCATCCTCCCAACACTAACCTCAACCTGCTCACACTCACCCCGACACGAACCTCGACCTGCTCACACTCATCCCATTCCCGACACTAACCTCGACCTGCTCACACTCATCATGACACTAACCTCGACCTGCTCACACTCATCCTCCCAACACTAACCTCGACCTGCTCACACTCATCCTGCCGACACTGACCTCGGCCTGCTCACACTCATCCCATTCCCGACACTAACCTCATCGTGCTCACACTCATCCCGACACTAACCTCGACCTGCTCACACTCATGCTCCCAACACTAACCTCGACCTGCTCACACTCATCCTCCCAACACTGACTTCGACCAGCTCACACTCATCCTCCCGACACTGACCTCGACCTGCTCACACTCATCCCATTCCCGACACTAACCTCGACCTGCTCACACTCATCCTCCCAACACTAACCTCGACCTGCTCACACTCATCCTGCCGACACTGACCTCGGCCTGCTGACACTCATCCCATTCCCGCCACTAACCTCATCGTGCTCACACTCATCCCGACACTAACCTCGACCTGCTCACACTCATCCACCCAACACTAACCTCGACCTGCTCACACTCATCCTCCTGGCACTAACCTCAACCTGCACACACTCATCCCATTCCCGACACTAACCTCGACCTGCTCACACTCATCCCATTCCCGACACTAACCTTGACCTGCTCACACTCATCCTCCCAATACTAACCTTGACCTGCTCGCACTCATCCTCGCAACACTGACCTCGACCTGCTCACACTCATCCTCCCAACATTGACCTCGACCTGCTCAAACTCATCCCATTCCTGACACTAACCTCGACCTGCTCACACTCATCCCAACACTATCCTCGACCTGCTCACACTCATCCTCCCGACAATAACTTCTACCTGCTCACATTTATCCTCCCGACACTGACCTCGACCTGCTCACACTAATCCCATTCCAGACACTAACCTCACCTGCTCACACTCATCCTTCCAACACTGACCTCGACCTGCTCACACTCATCCTCCTGACACTGACCTCGACCTGCTCACATTCATCCTCCCGACACTAACCTCAACATGCTCACACTCATCCCATTCCCGACACTAACCTCGACCTGCTCACACGCATCCTCCCGACACTAACCTCGACCTGCTCACACTCATCCCATTCCCGACACTAACCTCGACCTGCTCACATTCATCCTCCCAACACTGACCTCGACCTGCTCACACTCATCCTCCCAACACTGACCTTGACCTGCTCACACTCATCCTACCGACACTGACCTCGACGTGCTCACACTCATCCCATTCCTGACTCTAACCTCGACCTGCTCACACTCATCCTCCTAACAGTGACCTCGACCTGCTCACAATCATCCTCCCAACACTAACCTCAACCTGCTCACACTCACCCCGACACGAACCTCGACCTGCTCACACTCATCCCATTCCCGACACTAACCTCGACCTGCTCACACTCATCCCGACACTAACCTCGACCTGCTCACACTCATGCTCCCAACACTAACCTCGACCTGCTCACACTCATCCTCCCAACACTGACTTCGACCAGCTCACACTCATCCTCCCAACCCTGACCTCGGCCTGCTCACACTCATCCCATTCCCGACACTAACCTCGACCTGCTCACACTCATCCTGACACTAACCTCGACCTGCTCACACTGATCCTCCCAACACTAACCTCGACCTGCTCACACTCATCCCGACACTAACCCAACCTGCTCACACTCATCCCGACACTAATCTCACCCTGCTCACACTCATCCTCCCAACACTAACCTCGATCCGCTCACACTCATCCTTCCAATACTGACCTCGACCTGCTCACACTCATCCACCCAACATTGACCTCGACCTGCTCACTCTCATCCCATTCCTGACACTAACCTCGACCTGCTGACACCCACCCCGACACTAACCTCGATCTGCTCACACTCATCCTCCTGACACTAACCTCTACCTGCTCACACTTATCCTCCCGACACTGACCTCGACCTGCTCACACTCATCCCATTCCCGACACTAACCTCGACCTGCTCACACTCATCCTCCCGACATGAACCTCAACATGCTCACACTCATCCCATTCCCGACACTAACCTCGACCTGCTCACACGCATCCTCCCGACACTAACCTCGACCTGCTCACACTCATCCCATTCCCGACACTAACCTCGACCTGCTCACATTCATTCTCCCAACACTGACCTAGACCTGCTCACACTCGTCCTCCCAACACTGTCCTTGACCTGCTCACACTCATCCTACCGACACTGACCTCGATGTGCTCACACTCATCCCATTCCTGACTCTAACATCGACCTGCTCACACTCATCCTCCTAACAGTGACCTCGACCTGCTCACAATCATCCTCCCAACACTAACCTCAACCTGCTCACACTCACCCCGACACGAACCTCGACCTGCTCACACTCATCCCATTCCCGACACTAACCTCGACCTGCTCACACTCATCATGACACTAACCTCGACCTGCTCACACTCATCCTCCCAACACTAACCTCGACCTGCTCACACTCATCCTGCCGACACTGACCTCGGCCTGCTCACACTCATCCCATTCCCGACACTAACCTCATCGTGCTCACACTCATCCCGACACTAACCTCGACCTGCTCACACTCATGCTCCCAACACTAACCTCGACCTGCTCACACTCATCCTCCCAACACTGACTTCGACCAGCTCACACTCATCCTCCCGACACTGACCTCGACCTGCTCACACTCATCCCATTCCCGACACTAACCTCGACCTGCTCACACTCATCCTCCCAACACTAACCTCGACCTGCTCACACTCATCCTGCCGACACTGACCTCGGCCTGCTGACACTCATCCCATTCCCGCCACTAACCTCATCGTGCTCACACTCATCCCGACACTAACCTCGACCTGCTCACACTCATCCACCCAACACTAACCTCGACCTGCTCACACTCATCCTCCTGGCACTAACCTCAACCTGCACACACTCATCCCATTCCCGACACTAACCTCGACCTGCTCACACTCATCCCATTCCCGACACTAACCTTGACCTGCTCACACTCATCCTCCCAATACTAACCTTGACCTGCTCGCACTCATCCTCGCAACACTGACCTCGACCTGCTCACACTCATCCTCCCAACATTGACCTCGACCTGCTCAAACTCATCCCATTCCTGACACTAACCTCGACCTGCTCACACTCATCCCAACACTATCCTCGACCTGCTCACACTCATCCTCCCGACAATAACTTCTACCTGCTCACATTTATCCTCCCGACACTGACCTCGACCTGCTCACACTAATCCCATTCCAGACACTAACCTCACCTGCTCACACTCATCCTTCCAACACTGACCTCGACCTGCTCACACTCATCCTCCTGACACTGACCTCGACCTGCTCACATTCATCCTCCCGACACTAACCTCAACATGCTCACACTCATCCCATTCCCGACACTAACCTCGACCTGCTCACACGCATCCTCCCGACACTAACCTCGACCTGCTCACACTCATCCCATTCCCGACACTAACCTCGACCTGCTCACATTCATCCTCCCAACACTGACCTCGACCTGCTCACACTCATCCTCCCAACACTGACCTTGACCTGCTCACACTCATCCTACCGACACTGACCTCGACGTGCTCACACTCATCCCATTCCTGACTCTAACCTCGACCTGCTCACACTCATCCTCCTAACAGTGACCTCGACCTGCTCACAATCATCCTCCCAACACTAACCTCAACCTGCTCACACTCACCCCGACACGAACCTCGACCTGCTCACACTCATCCCATTCCCGACACTAACCTCGACCTGCTCACACTCATCCCGACACTAACCTCGACCTGCTCACACTCATGCTCCCAACACTAACCTCGACCTGCTCACACTCATCCTCCCAACACTGACTTCGACCAGCTCACACTCATCCTCCCAACCCTGACCTCGGCCTGCTCACACTCATCCCATTCCCGACACTAACCTCGACCTGCTCACACTCATCCTGACACTAACCTCGACCTGCTCACACTGATCCTCCCAACACTAACCTCGACCTGCTCACACTCATCCCGACACTAACCCAACCTGCTCACACTCATCCCGACACTAATCTCACCCTGCTCACACTCATCCTCCCAACACTAACCTCGATCCGCTCACACTCATCCTTCCAATACTGACCTCGACCTGCTCACACTCATCCACCCAACATTGACCTCGACCTGCTCACTCTCATCCCATTCCTGACACTAACCTCGACCTGCTGACACCCACCCCGACACTAACCTCGATCTGCTCACACTCATCCTCCTGACACTAACCTCTACCTGCTCACACTTATCCTCCCGACACTGACCTCGACCTGCTCACACTCATCCCATTCCCGACACTAACCTCGACCTGCTCACACTCATCCTCCCGACACGAACCTCAACATGCTCACACTCATCCCATTCCCGACACTAACCTCGACCTGCTCACACGCATCCTCCCGACACTAACCTCGACCTGCTCACACTCATCCCATTCCCGACACTAACCTCGACCTGCTCACATTCATTCTCCCAACACTGACCTCGACCTGCTCACACTCATCCTCCCAACACTGTCCTTGACCTGCTCACACTCATCCTACCGACACTGACCTCGATGTGCTCACACTCATCCCATTCCTGACTCTAACCTCGACCTGCTCACACTCATCCTCCTAACAGTGACCTCGACCTGCTCACAATCATCCTCCCAACACTAACCTCAACCTGCTCACACTCACCCCGACACGAACCTCGACCTGCTCACACTCATCCCATTCCCGACACTAACCTCGACCTGCTCACACTCATCATGACACTAACCTCGACCTGCTCACACTCATCCTCCCAACACTAACCTCGACCTGCTCACACTCATCCTGCCGACACTGACCTCGGCCTGCTCACACTCATCCCATTCCCGACACTATCCTCATCGTGCTCACACTCATCCCGACACTAACCTCGACCTGCTCACACTCATGCTCCCAACACTAACCTCGACCTGCTCACACTCATCCTCCCAACACTGACTTCGACCAGCTCACACTCATCCTCCCGACACTGACCTCGACCTGCTCACACTCATCCCATTCCCGACACTAACCTCGACCTGCTCACACTCATCCTCCCAACACTAACCTCGACCTGCTCACACTCATCCTGCCGACACTGACCTCGGCCTGCTCACACTCATCCCATTCCCGCCACTAACCTCATCGTGCTCACACTCATCCCGACACTAACCTCGACCTGCTCACACTCATCCACCCAACACTAACCTCGACCTGCTCACACTCATCCTCCTGGCACTAACCTCAACCTGCACACACTCATCCCATTCCCGACACTAACCTCGACCTGCTCACACTCATCCCATTCCCGACACTAACCTTGACCTGCTCACACTCATCCTCCCAATACTAACCTTGACCTGCTCGCACTCATCCTCGCAACACTGACCTCGACCTGCTCACACTCATCCTCCCAACATTGACCTCGACCTGCTCAAACTCATCCCATTCCTGACACTAACCTCGACCTGCTCACACTCATCCCAACACTATCCTCGACCTGCTCACACTCATCCTCCCGACAATAACTTCTACCTGCTCACATTTATCCTCCCGACACTGACCTCGACCTGCTCACACTAATCCCATTCCAGACACTAACCTCACCTGCTCACACTCATCCTCCCAACACTGACCTCGACCTGCTCACACTCATCCTCCTGACACTGACCTCGACCTGCTCACATTCATCCTCCCGACACTAACCTCAACATGCTCACACTCATCCCATTCCCGACACTAACCTCGACCTGCTCACACGCATCCTCCCGACACTAACCTCGACCTGCTCACACTCATCCCATTCCCGACACTAACCTCGACCTGCTCACATTCATCCTCCCAACACTGACCTCGACCTGCTCACACTCATCCTCCCAACACTGACCTTGACCTGCTCACACTCATCCTACCGACACTGACCTCGACGTGCTCACACTCATCCCATTCCTGACTCTAACCTCGACCTGCTCACACTCATCCTCCTAACAGTGACCTCGACCTGCTCACAATCATCCTCCCAACACTAACCTCAACCTGCTCACACTCACCCCGACACGAACCTCGACCTGCTCACACTCATCCCATTCCCGACACTAACCTCGACCTGCTCACACTCATCCCGACACTAACCTCGACCTGCTCACACTCATGCTCCCAACACTAACCTCGACCTGCTCACACTCATCCTCCCAACACTGACTTCGACCAGCTCACACTCATCCTCCCAACACTGACCTCGGCCTGCTCACACTCATCCCATTCCCGACACTAACCTCGACCGGCTCACACTCATCCTGACACTAACCTCGACCTGCTCACACTGATCCTCCCAACACTAACCTCGACCTGCTCACACTCATCCCGACACTAACCCAACCTGCTCACACTCATCCCGACACTAATCTCAACCTGCTCACACTCATCCTCCCAACACTAACCTCGATCCGCTCACACTCATCCTTCCAATACTGACCTCGACCTGCTCACACTCATCCACCCAACATTGACCTCGACCTGCTCACACTCATCCCATTCCTGACACTAACCTCGACCTGCTGACACCCACCCCGACACTAACCTCGATCTGCTCACACTCTTCCTCCTGACACTAACCTCTACCTGCTCACACTTATCCTCCCGACACTGACCTCAACCTGCTCACACTCATCCCATTCCCGACACTAACCTCGACCTGCTCACACTCATCCTCCCAACACTGAGCTCGACCTGCTCACACTCATCCTCCCGACACTGACCTCGACCTGCTCACACTCATCCTCCCGACACTAACCTCGACATGCTCACACTCATCCCATTCCCGAAACTAACCTCGACCTGCTCACACTCATCCTTCCAACACTGACCTCGACCTGCTCACTCTCATCCTCCCGACACTGACCTCGACATGCTCACCCTCATCCCATTCCCGACACTAACCTCGACCTGCTCACGCTCATCCTCCCGACACTTACCTCGACCTGCTCACACTCATTCTCCCAACAGTGATCTCGACCTGCTCACACTCATCCTCCCGTCACTAACCTCAACCTGCTCACACTCATCACAACACTAACCTCGACCTGCTCACAGTCATCCCATTCCCGTCACTAACCTCAACATGCTCACACTCATCCCAACACTAAACTCGACCTGCTCACACTCATCCCATTCCCGACACTAACCTCGACCTGCTCACACTCATCCCGACACTAACCTGGACCTGCTCACACTCATGCGCCCAACACTAACCTCGACCTGCTCACATTCATCCTCCCAATACTGACTTCGACCTGCTCACACTCATCCTCCCGACACTGACCTCGACCTGCTCACACTCATCCCATTCCCGACACTAACCTCGACCTGCTCACACTCATCCTCCCGACACTAACCTCGACCTGCTCACACTCATCCTCCCAACACTAACCTCGACCTGCTCACAATCATCCCGACACTAACCTCGACCTGGTCACACTCATCCCATTACTGACACTAACCTCAATTTGCTCACACTCATCCCGACACTAACCTCGGCCTGCTCACACTCATCCTCCCGACACTAATCACAACCTGCATACACTCATCCCATTCCTGACACTAACCTCGACCTGCTCACACTCATCCCATTCCCGACACCAACATCGACCTGCTCACACTCATCCTCCCAACACTGACCTCGACCTGCTCACACTCATCCTCCCGACACTAACCTCGACCTGCTCACACCCATCCTGACACTAACCACGGCCTGCTCACAATCATCCTCCCAACACTAACCTCGACCTACTCACACTCATCCTCCCGACACCAACCTCGACCTGCTCACACTCATCCCGACACTAACCTCGACCGGCTCACACTCATCCTCCCAACATTGACCTCGACCTGCGCACACTCATCCCATTCCTGACACTAACCTCGATCTGCTCACACTCATCCCGACACTAACCTCGACCTGCTCACACTCATCCTCCCGACACTAACCTCGACCTGCTCACAGTTAACCTCCTGACACCGACCTCGAGCTGGTCACACTCATCCCATTCCCGACATTAACCTTGACCTGCTCACACTCATCCTCCCAACACTGACCTCGACCTGCTCACACTCATCCTCCCGACACTAACCTCGACCTGCTCACACTCATCCCGACACTAACCTCGGCCTGCTCACACTCATCCCATTCCCGACACTAACCTCGACCTGCTCACACTCATCCTCCCAACACTGAACTCGACATGCTCACCCTCATCCCATTCCCGACACTAACGTCGACCTGCTCACGCTCATCCTCCCGACACTTACCTCGACCTGCTCACACTCATCCTCCCAACAGTGATCTCGACCTGCTCAAACTCATCCTCCCGTCACTAACCTCAACCTGCTCACACTCATCACAACACTAACCTCGACATGCTCACACTCATCCCATTCCCGACACCAATATCGACCTGCTCACACTCATCCTCCCAACACTGACGTCAACCTGCTCACACTCATCCTCCCGACACTAACCTCGACCTGCTCACACTCATCCTCCCAACACAGACTTCGACCTGCTCACACTCATCCTCCCGACACTGACCTCGACCTGCTCACACTCATCCCATTCCCGACACTAACCTCGACCTGCTCACACTCATCCTCCCGACACTAACCTCGACCTGCTCACACTCATTCTCCCAACACTAACCTCGACCTGCTCACACTCATCCTCCCGACACTGACCTCGACCTGCTCACACTCATCCCATTCCCGACACTAACCTCGACCTGCTCACACTCATCCTCCCGACACTAACCTCGACCTGCTCACACTCATCCCGACACTAACCTCGACCTGCTCACACTCATGCGCCCAACACTAACCTCGACCTGCTCACACTCATCCTCCCAGCACTGACTTCGACCTGTTCACACTCATCCTCCCGACACTGACCTCGACCTGCTCACACTCATCCCATTCCCGACACTAACGTCGACCTGCTCACACTCATCCTCCCGACACTAACCTCGACCTGCTCACACTCATCCTCCCAACACTAACCTCGACCTGCTCACAATCATCCCGACACTAACCTCGACCTGCTCACACTCATCCCATTACCGACACTAACCTCAATTTGCTCACACTCATCCCAACACTAACCTCGACCTGCTCAAACTCATCCTCCCGGCACTAACCTCAACCTGCAAACACTCATCCCATTCCTGACACTAACCTCGACCTGCTCACACTCTTCCCATTCCCGACACCAACATCGACCTGCTCACACTCATCCTCCCAACACTGACCTCGACCTGCTCACACTCATCCTTACAACACTAACCTCGACCTGCTCACACTCATCCCGACACTAACCTCGACCGGCTCACACTCATCCTCCCAACATTGACCTCGACCTGCGCACACTCATCCCATTCCTGACACTAACCTCGATCTGCTCACAAACATCCCGACACTAACCTCGACCTGCTCACACTCATCCTCCCGACACTAACCTCGACCTGCTCACAGTTAAACTCCTGACACCGACCTAGAGCTGCTCACACTCATCCCATTCCCGACATTAACCTCGACCTGCTCACACTCATCCTCCTAACACTGACCTTGACCTGCTCACACTCATCCTCCCGACACTAACCTCGACCTGCTCACACTCATCCCGACACTAACCTCGGCCTGCTCACACTCATCCCATTCCCGACACTAACCTCGACCTGCTCACACTCATCCTCCCAACACTGACGTCGACATGCTCTCCCTCATCCCATTCCCGACACAAATGTCGACCTGCTCACGCTCATCCTCCCGACACTTACCTCGACCTGCTCACACTCATCCTCCCAACAGTGATCTCGAGCTGCTCACACTCATCCTCCCGTCACCAACCTCAATCTGCTCACACTCATCACAACACTAACCTCAACATGCTCACACTCATCCCATTCCCGAAACCAACATCGACCTGCTCACACTCATCCTCCCAACACTGACCTCGACCTGCTCACACTCATCCTCCCGACACTAACCTCGAACTGCTCACACTCATCCTCCCAACACTGACTTCGACCTGCTCACACTCATCCTCCCGACACTGACCTCGACCTGCTCGCACTCATCCCATTCCCGACACTAACCTCGACCTGCTCACACTCATCCTCCCAACACTGACCTCGACCTGCTCACACTCATCCTCCCGACACTGACCTCGACATGCTCACCCTCATCCCATTCCCGACACTAACCTCGACCTGCTCACGCTCATCCTCCCGACACTAACCTCGACCTGCTCACACTCATTCTCCCAACAGTGATCTCGACCTGCTCACACTCATCCTCCCGTCACTAACCTCAACCTGCTCACACTCATCACAACACTAACCTCGACCTGCTCACAGTCATCCCATTCCCGTCACTAACCTCAACCTGCTCACACTCATCCCAACACTAACCTTGACCTGCTCACACTCATCCCATTCCCGACACTAACCTCGACCTGCTCACACTCATCCCGACACTAACCTGGACCTGCTCACACTCATGCGCCCAACACTAACCTCGACCTGCTCACATTCATCCTCCCAACACTGACTTCGACCTGCTCACACTCATCCTCCCGACACTGACCTCGACCTGCTCACACTCATCCCATTCCCGACACTAACCTCGACCTGCTCACACTCATCCTCCCGACACTAACCTCGACCTGCTCACACTCATCCTCCCAACACTAACCTCGACCTGCTCACAATCATCCCGACACTAACCTCGACCTGCTCACACTCATCCCATTACTGACACTAACCTGAATTTGCTCACACTCATCCCGACACTAACCTCTGCCTGCTCACACTCATCCTCCCGACACTAATCACAACCTGCACACACTCATCCCATTCCTGACACTAACCTCGACCTGCTCACACTCATCCCATTCCCGACACCAACATCGACCTGCTCACACTCATCCTCCCAACACTGACCTCGACCTGCTCACACTCATCCTCCCGACACTAACCTCGACCTGCTCACACTCATCCTGACACTAACCACGACCTGCTCACACTCATCCTCCCAACACTAACCTCGACCTACTCACACTCATCCTCCCGACACTAACCTCGACCTGCTCACACTCATCCCGACACTAACCTCGACTGGCTCACACTCATCCTCCCAACATTGACCTCGACCTGCGCACACTCATCCCATTCCTGACACTAACCTCGATCTGCTCACACTCATCCCGACACTAACCTCGACCTGCTCACACTCATCCTCCCGACATTAACCTCGACCTGCTCACAGTTAACCTCCTGACACCGACCTCGAGCTGGTCACACTCATCCCATTCCCGACATTAACCTTGACCTGCTCACACTCATCCTCCCAACACTGACCTCGACCTGCTCACACTCATCCTCCCGACACTAACCTCGACCTGCTCACACTCATCCCGACACTAACCTCGGCCTGCTCACACTCATCCCATTCCCGACACTAACCTCGACCTGCTCACACTCATCCTCCCAACACTGAACTCGACATGCTCACCCTCATCCCATTCCCGACACTAACGTCGACCTGCTCACGCTCATCCTCCCGACACTTACCTCGACCTGCTCACACTCATCCTCCCAACAGTGACCTCGACCTGCTCACACTCATCCTCCCGTCACTAACCTCAACCTGCTCACACTCATCACAACACTAACCTCGACATGCTCACACTCATCCCATTCCCGACACCAACATCGACCTGCTCACACTCATCCTCCCAACACTGACGTCGACCTGCTCACACTCATCCACCCGACACTAACCTCGAACTGCTCACACTCATCCTCCCAACACTGACTTCGACCTGCTCACACTCATCCTCCCGACACTGACCTCGACCTGCTCACACTCATCCCATTCCCGACACTAACCTCGACCTGCTCACAGTCATCCTCCCGACACTAACCTCGACCTGCTCACACTCATTCTCCCAACACTAACCTCGACCTGCTCACACTCATCCTCCCGACACTGACCTCGACCTGCTCACACTCATCCCATTCCTGACACTAACCTCGACCTGCTCACACTCATCCTCCCGACACTAACCTCGACCTGCTCACACTCATCCCGACACTAACCTCGACCTGCTCACACTCATGCGCCCAACACTAACCTCGACCTGCTCACACTCATCCTCCTGACACTAACCTCGAACTGCTCACACTCATCCTCCCAACACTGACTTCGACCTGCTCACACTCATCCTCCCGACACTGACCTCGACCTGCTCGCACTCATCCCATTCCCGACACTAACCTCGACCTGCTCACACTCATCCTCCCAACACTGACCTCGACCTGCTCACACTCATCCTCCCGACACTGACCTCGACATGCTCACCCTCATCCCATTCCCGACACTAACCTCGACCTGCTCACACTCATCCCATTACTGACACTAACCTCAATTTGCTCACACTCATCCCGACACTAACCTCGGCCTGCTCACACTCATCCTCCCGACACTAATCACAACCTGCACACACTCATCCCATTCCTGACACTAACCTCGACCTGCTCACACTCATCCCATTCCCTACACCAACATCGACCTGCTCACACTCATCCTCCCGACACGAACCTCAACATGCTCACACTCATCCCATTCCCGACACTAACCTCGACCTGCTCACACGCATCCTCCCGACACTAACCTCGACCTGCTCACACTCATCCCATTCCCGACACTAACCTCGACCTGCTCACATTCATTCTCCCAACATTGACCTCGACCTGCTCACACTCATCCTCCCAACACTGTCCTTGACCTGCTCACACTCATCCTACCGACACTGACCTCGATGTGCTCACACTCATCCCATTCCTGACTCTAACCTCGACCTGCTCACACTCATCCTCCTAACAGTGACCTCGACCTGCTCACAATCATCCTCCCAACACTAACCTCAACCTGCTCACACTCACCCCGACACGAACCTCGACCTGCTCACACTCATCCCATTCCCGACACTAACCTCGACCTGCTCACACTCATCATGACACTAACCTCGACCTGCTCACACTCATCCTCCCAACACTAACCTCGACCTGCTCACACTCATCCTGCCGACACTGACCTCGGCCTGCTCACACTCATCCCATTCCCGACACTATCCTCATCGTGCTCACACTCATCCCGACACTAACCTCGACCTGCTCACACTCATGCTCCCAACACTAACCTCGACCTGCTCACACTCATCCTCCCAACACTGACTTCGACCAGCTCACACTCATCCTCCCGACACTGAGCTCGACCTGCTCACACTCATCCCATTCCCGACACTAACCTCGACCTGCTCACACTCATCCTCCCAACACTAACCTCGACCTGCTCACACTCATCCTGCCGACACTGACCTCGGCCTGCTCACACTCATCCCATTCCCGCCACTAACCTCATCGTGCTCACACTCATCCCGACACTAACCTCGACCTGCTCACACTCATCCACCCAACACTAACCTCGACCTGCTCACACTCATCCTCCTGGCACTAACCTCAACCTGCACACACTCATCCCATTCCCGACACTAACCTCGACCTGCTCACACTCATCCCATTCCCGACACTAACCTTGACCTGCTCACACTCATCCTCCCAATACTAACCTTGACCTGCTCGCACTCATCCTCGCAACACTGACCTCGACCTGCTCACACTTATCCTCCCAACATTGACCTCGACCTGCTCAAACTCATCCCATTCCTGACACTAACCTCGACCTGCTCACACTCATCCCAACACTATCCTCGACCTGCTCACACTCATCCTCCCGACAATAACTTCTACCTGCTCACATTTATCCTCCCGACACTGACCTCGACCTGCTCACACTAATCCCATTCCAGACACTAACCTCACCTGCTCACACTCATCCTCCCAACACTGACCTCGACCTGCTCACACTCATCCTCCTGACACTGACCTCGACCTGCTCACATTCATCCTCCCGACACTAACCTCAACATGCTCACACTCATCCCATTCCCGACACTAACCTCGACCTGCTCACACGCATCCTCCCGACACTAACCTCGACCTGCTCACACTCATCCCATTCCCGACACTAACCTCGACCTGCTCACATTCATCCTCCCAACACTGACCTCGACCTGCTCACACTCATCCTCCCAACACTGACCTTGACCTGCTCACACTCATCCTACCGACACTGACCTCGACGTGCTCACACTCATCCCATTCCTGACTCTAACCTCGACCTGCTCACACTCATCCTCCTAACAGTGACCTCAACCTGCTCACAATCATCCTCCCAACACTAACCTCAACCTGCTCACACTCACCCCGACACGAACCTCGACCTGCTCACACTCATCCCATTCCCGACACTAACCTCGACCTGCTCACACTCATCCCGACACTAACCTCGACCTGCTCACACTCATGCTCCCAACACTAACCTCGACCTGCTCACACTCATCCTCCCAACACTGACTTCGACCAGCTCACACTCATCCTCCCAACACTGACCTCGGCCTGCTCACACTCATCCCATTCCCGACACTAACCTCGACCTGCTCACACTCATCCTGACACTAACCTCGACCTGCTCACACTGATCCTCCCAACACTAACCTCGACCTGCTCACACTCATCCCGACACTAACCCAACCTGCTCACACTCATCCCGACACTAATCTCAACCTGCTCACACTCATCCTCCCAACACTAACCTCGATCCGCTCACACTCATCCTTCCAATACTGACCTCGACCTGCTCACACTCATCCACCCAACATTGACCTCGACCTGCTCACACTCATCCCATTCCTGACACTAACCTCGACCTGCTGACACCCACCCCGACACTAACCTCGATCTGCTCACACTCATCCTCCTGACACTAACCTCTACCTGCTCACACTTATCCTCCCGACACTGACCTCGACCTGCTCACACTCATCCCATTCCCGACACTAACCTCGACCTGCTCACACTCATCCTCCCAACACTGAGCTCGACCTGCTCACACTCATCCTCCCGACACTGACCTCGACCTGCTCACACTCATCCTCCCGACACTAACCTCGACATGCTCACACTCATCCCATTCCCGACACTAACCTCGACCTGCTCACACTCATCCTTCCAACACTGACCTCGACCTGCTCACTCTCATCCTCCCGACACTGACCTCGACATGCTCACCCTCATCCCATTCCCGACACTAACCTCGACCTGCTCACGCTCATCCTCCCGACACTTACCTCGACCTGCTCACACTCATTCTCCCAACAGTGATCTCGACCTGCTCACACTCATCCACCCGTCACTAACCTCAACCTGCTCACACTCATCACAACACTAACCTCGACCTGCTCACAGTCATCCCATTCCCGTCACTAACCTCAACATGCTCACACTCATCCCAACACTAAACACGACCTGCTCACACTCATCCCATTCCCGACACTAACCTCGACCTGCTCACACTCATCCCGACACTAACCTGGACCTGCTCACACTCATGCGCCCAACACTAACCTCGACCTGCTCACATTCATCCTCCCAATACTGACTTCGACCTGCTCACACTCATCCTCCCGACACTGACCTCGACCTGCTCACACTCATCCCATTCCCGACACTAACCTCGACCTGCTCACACTCATCCTCCCGACACTAACCTCGACCTGCTCACACTCATCCTCCCAACACTAACCTCGACCTGCTCACAATCATCCCGACACTAACCTCGACCTGGTCACACTCATCCCATTACTGACACTAACCTCAATTTGCTCACACTCATCCCGACACTAACCTCGGCCTGCTCACACTCATCCTCCCGACACTAATCACAACCTGCCTACACTCATCCCATTCCTGACACTAACCTCGACCTGCTCACACTCATCCCATTCCCGACACCAACATCGACCTGCTCACACTCATCCTCCCAACACTGACCTCGACCTGCTCACACTCATCCTCCCGACACTAACCTCGACCTGCTCACACCCATCCTGACACTAACCACGGCCTGCTCACAATCATCCTCCCAACACTAACCTCGACCTACTCACACTCATCCTCCCGACACTAACCTCGACCTGCTCACACTCATCCCGACACTAACCTCGACCGGCTCACACTCATCCTCCCAACATTGACCTCGACCTGCGCACACTCATCCCATTCCTGACACTAACCTCGATCTGCTCACACTCATCCCGACACTAACCTCGACCTGCTCACACTCATCCTCCCGACACTAACCTCGACCTGCTCACAGTTAACCTCCTGACACCGACCTCGAGCTGGTCACACTCATCCCATTCCCGACATTAACCTTGACCTGCTCACACTCATCCTCCCAACACTGACCTCGACCTGCTCACACTCATCCTCCCGACACTAACCTCGACCTGCTCACACTCATCCCGACACTAACCTCGGCCTGCTCACACTCATCCCATTCCCGACACTAACCTCGACCTGCTCACACTCATCCTCCCAACACTGAACTCGACATGCTCACCCTCATCCCATTCCCGACACTAACGTCGACCTGCTCACGCTCATCCTCCCGACACTTACCTCGACCTGCTCACACTCATCCTCCCAACAGTGATCTCGACCTGCTCAAACTCATCCTCCCGTCACTAACCTCAACCTGCTCACACTCATCACAACACTAACCTCGACATGCTCACACTCATCCCATTCCCGACACCAATATCGACCTGCTCACACTCATCCTCCCAACACTGACGTCAACCTGCTCACACTCATCCTCCCGACACTAACCTCGACCTGCTCACACTCATCCTCCCAACACAGACTTCGACCTGCTCACACTCATCCTCCCGACACTGACCTCGACCTGCTCACACTCATCCCATTCCCGACACTAACCTCGACCTGCTCACACTCATCCTCCCGACACTAACCTCGACCTGCTCACACTCATCCCGACACTAACCTCGACCTGCTCACACTCATGCGCCAAACACTAACCTCGACCTGCTCACACTCATCCTCCCAGCACTGACTTCGACCTGTTCACACTCATCCTCCCGACACTGACCTCGACCTGCTCACACTCATCCCATTCCCGACACTAACGTCGACCTGCTCACACTCATCCTCCCGACACTAACCTCGACCTGCTCACACTCATCCTCCCAACACTAACCTCGACCTGCTCACAATCATCCCGACACTAACCTCGACCTGCTCACACTCATCCCATTACCGACACTAACCTCAATTTGCTCACACTCATCCCAACACTAACCTCGACCTGCTCACACTCATCCTCCCGGCACTAACCTCAACCTGCAAACACTCATCCCATTCCTGACACTAACCTCGACCTGCTCACACTCTTCCCATTCCCGACACCAACATCGACCTGCTCACACTCATCCTCCCAACACTGACCTCGACCTGCTCACACTCATCCTTACAACACTAACCTCGACCTGCTCACACTCATCCCGACACTAACCTCGACCGGCTCACACTCATCCTCCCAACATTGACCTCGACCTGCGCACACTCATCCCATTCCTGACACTAACCTCGATCTGCTCACACACATCCCGACACTAACCTCGACCTGCTCACACTCATCCTCCCGACACTAACCTCGACCTGCTCACAGTTAAACGCCTGACACCGACCTAGAGCTGCTCACACTCATCCCATTCCCGACATTAACCTCGACCTGCTCACACTCATCCTCCTAACACTGACCTTGACCTGCTCACACTCATCCTCCCGACACTAACCTCGACCTGCTCACACTCATCCCGACACTAACCTCGGCCTGCTCACACTCATCCCATTCCCGACACTAACCTCGACCTGCTCACACTCATCCTCCCAACACTGACGTCGACATGCTCGCCCTCATCCCATTCCCGACACAAATGTCGACCTGCTCACGCTCATCCTCCCGACACTTACCTCGACCTGCTCACACTCATCCTCCCAACAGTGATCTCGAGCTGCTCACACTCATCCTCCCGTCACCAACCTCAATCTGCTCACACTCATCACAACACTAACCTCAACATGCTCACACTCATCCCCTTCCCGACACCAACATCGACCTGCTCACACTCATCCTCCCAACACTGACCTCGACCTGCTCACACTCATCCTCCCGACACTAACCTCGAACTGCTCACACTCATCCTCCCAACACTGACTTCGACCTGCTCACACTCATCCTCCCGACACTGACCTCGACCTGCTCGCACTCATCCCATTCCCGACACTAACCTCGACCTGCTCACACTCATCCTCCCAACACTGACCTCGACCTGCTCACACTCATCCTCCCGACACTGACCTCGACATGCTCACCCTCATCCCATTCCCGACACTAACCTCGACCTGCTCACGCTCATCCTCCCGACACTAACCTCGACCTGCTCACACTCATTCTCCCAACAGTGATCTCGACCTGCTCACACTCATCCTCCCGTCACTAACCTCAACCTGCTCACACTCATCACAACACTAACCTCGACCTGCTCACAGTCATCCCATTCCCGTCACTAACCTCAACCTGCTCACACTCATCCCAACACTAACCTTGACCTGCTCACACTCATCCCATTCCCGACACTAACCTCGACCTGCTCACACTCATCCCGACACTAACCTGGACCTGCTCACACTCATGCGCCCAACACTAACCTCGACCTGCTCACATTCATCCTCCCAACACTGACTTCGACCTGCTCACACTCATCCTCCCGACACTGACCTCGACCTGCTCACACTCATCCCATTCCCGACACTAACCTCGACCTGCTCACACTCATCCTCCCGACACTAACCTCGACCTGCTCACACTCATCCTCCCAACACTAACCTCGACCTGCTCACAATCATCCCGACACTAACCTCGACCTGCTCACACTCATCCCATTACTGACACTAACCTGAATTTGCTCACACTCATCCCGACACTAACCTCTGCCTGCTCACACTCATCCTCCCGACACTAATCACAACCTGCACACACTCATCCCATTCCTGACACTAACCTCGACCTGCTCACACTCATCCCATTCCCGACACCAACATCGACCTGCTCACACTCATCCTCCCAACACTGACCTCGACCTGCTCACACTCATCCTCCCGACACTAACCTCGACCTGCTCACACTCATCCTGACACTAACCACGACCTGCTCACACTCATCCTCCCAACACTAACCTCGACCTACTCACACTCATCCTCCCGACACTAACCTCGACCTGCTCACACTCATCCCAACACTAACCTCGACCGGCTCACACTCATCCTCCCAACATTGACCTCGACCTGCGCACACTCATCCCATTCCTGACACTAACCTCGATCTGCTCACACTCATCCCGACACTAACCTCGACCTGCTCACACTCATCCTCCCGACATTAACCTCGACCTGCTCACAGTTAACCTCCTGACACCGACCTCGAGCTGGTCACACTCATCCCATTCCCGACATTAACCTTGACCTGCTCACACTCATCCTCCCAACACTGACCTCGACCTGCTCACACTCATCCTCCCGACACTAACCTCGACCTGCTCACACTCATCCCGACACTAACCTCGGCCTGCTCACACTCATCCCATTCCCGACACTAACCTCGAACTGCTCACACTCATCCTCCCAACACTGAACTCGACATGCTCACCCTCATCCCATTCCCGACACTAACGTCGACCTGCTCACGCTCATCCTCCCGACACTTACCTCGACCTGCTCACACTCATCCTCCCAACAGTGACCTCGACCTGCTCACACTCATCCTCCCGTCACTAACCTCAACCTGCTCACACTCATCACAACACTAACCTCGACATGCTCACACTCATCCCATTCCCGACACCAACATCGACCTGCTCACACTCATCCTCCCAACACTGACGTCGACCTGCTCACACTCATCCACCCGACACTAACTTCGAACTGCTCACACTCATCCTCCCAACACTGACTTCGACCTGCTCACACTCATCCTCCCGACACTGACCTCGACCTGCTCACACTCATCCCATTCCCGACACTAACCTCGACCTGCTCACAGTCATCCTCCCGACACTAACCTCGACCTGCTCACACTCATTCTCCCAACACTAACCTCGACCTGCTCACACTCATCCTCCCGACACTGACCTCGACCTGCTCACACTCATCCCATTCCTGACACTAACCTCGACCTGCTCACACTCATCCTCCCGACACTAACCTCGACCTGCTCACACTCATCCCGACACTAACCTCGACCTGCTCACACTCATGCGCCCAACACTAACCTCGACCTGCTCACACTCATCCTCCTGACACTAACCTCGAACTGCTCACACTCATCCTCCCAACACTGACTTCGACCTGCTCACACTCATCCTCCCGACACTGACCTCGACCTGCTCGCACTCATCCCATTCCCGACACTAACCTCGACCTGCTCACACTCATCCTCCCAACACTGACCTCGACCTGCTCACACTCATCCTCCCGACACTGACCTCGACATGCTCACCCTCATCCCATTCCCGACACTAACCTCGACCTGCTCACACTCATCCCATTACTGACACTAACCTCAATTTGCTCACACTCATCCCGACACTAACCTCGGCCTGCTCACACTCATCCTCCCGACACTAATCACAACCTGCACACACTCATCCCATTCCTGACACTAACCTCGACCTGCTCACACTCATCCCATTCCCGACACCAACATCGACCTGCTCACACTCATCCTCCCGACACGAACCTCAACATGCTCACACTCATCCCATTCCCGACACTAACCTCGACCTGCTCACACGCATCCTCCCGACACTAACCTCGACCTTCTCACACTCATCCCATTCCCGACACTAACCTCGACCTGCTCACATTCATTCTCCCAACACTGACCTCGACCTGCTCACACTCATCCTCCCAACACTGTCCTTGACCTGCTCACACTCATCCTACCGACACTGACCTCGATGTGCTCACACTCATCCCATTCCTGACTCTAACCTCGACCTGCTCACACTCATCCTCCTAACAGTGACCTCGACCTGCTCACAATCATCCTCCCAACACTAACCTCAACCTGCTCACACTCACCCCGACACGAACCTCGACCTGCTCACACTCATCCCATTCCCGACACTAACCTCGACCTGCTCACACTCATCATGACACTAACCTCGACCTGCTCACACTCATCCTCCCAACACTAACCTCGACCTGCTCACACTCATCCTGCCGACACTGACCTCGGCCTGCTCACACTCATCCCATTCCCGACACTATCCTCATCGTGCTCACACTCATCCCGACACTAACCTCGACCTGCTCACACTCATGCTCCCAACACTAACCTCGACCTGCTCACACTCATCCTCCCAACACTGACTTCGACCAGCTCACACTCATCCTCCCGACACTGACCTCGACCTGCTCACACTCATCCCATTCCCGACACTAACCTCGACCTGCTCACACTCATCCTCCCAACACTAACCTCGACCTGCTCACACTCATCCTGCCGACACTGACCTCGGCCTGCTCACACTCATCCCATTCCCGCCACTAACCTCATCGTGCTCACACTCATCCCGACACTAACCTCGACCTGCTCACACTCATCCACCCAACACTAACCTCGACCTGCTCACACTCATCCTCCTGGCACTAACCTCAACCTGCACACACTCATCCCATTCCCGACACTAACCTCGACCTGCTCACACTCATCCCATTCCCGACACTAACCTTGACCTGCTCACACTCATCCTCCCAATACTAACCTTGACCTGCTCGCACTCATCCTCGCAACACTGACCTCGACCTGCTCACACTTATCCTCCCAACATTGACCTCGACCTGCTCAAACTCATCCCATTCCTGACACTAACCTCGACCTGCTCACACTCATCCCAACACTATCCTCGACCTGCTCACACTCATCCTCCCGACAATAACTTCTACCTGCTCACATTTATCCTCCCGACACTGACCTCGACCTGCTCACACTAATCCCATTCCAGACACTAACCTCACCTGCTCACACTCATCCTCCCAACACTGACCTCGACCTGCTCACACTCATCCTCCTGACACTGACCTCGACCTGCTCACATTCATCCTCCCGACACTACCCTCAACATGCTCACACTCATCCCATTCCCGACACTAACCTCGACCTGCTCACACGCATCCTCCCGACACTAACCTCGACCTGCTCACACTCATCCCATTCCCGACACTAACCTCGACCTGCTCACATTCATCCTCCCAACACTGACCTCGACCTGCTCACACTCATCCTCCCAACACTGACCTTGACCTGCTCACACTCATCCTACCGACACTGACCTCGACGTGCTCACACTCATCCCATTCCTGACTCTAACCTCGACCTGCTCACACACATCCTCCTAACAGTGACGTCGACCTGCTCACAATCATCCTCCCAACACTAACCTCAACCTGCTCACACTCACCCCGACACGAACCTCGACCTGCTCACACTCATCCCATTCCCGACACTAACCTCGACCTGCTCACACTCATCCCGACACTAACCTCGACCTGCTCACACTCATGCTCCCAACACTAACCTCGACCTGCTCACACTCATCCTCCCAACACTGACTTCGACCAGCTCACACTCATCCTCCCAACACTGACCTCGGCCTGCTCACACTCATCCCATTCCCGACACTAACCTCGACCTGCTCACACTCATCCTGACACTAACCTCGACCTGCTCACACTGATCCTCCCAACACTAACCTCGACCTGCTCACACTCATCCCGACACTAACCCAACCTGCTCACACTCATCTCGACACTAATCTCAACCTGCTCACACTCATCCTCCCAACACTAACCTCGATCCGCTCAAACTCATCCTTCCAATACTGACCTCGACCTGCTCACACTCATCCACCCAACATTGACCTCGACCTGCTCACACTCATCCCATTCCTGACACTAACCTCGACCTGCTGACACCCACCCCGACACTAACCTCGATCTGCTCACACTCATCCTCCTGACACTAACCTCTACCTGCTCACACTTATCCTCCCGACACTGACCTCGACCTGCTCACACTCATCCCATTCCCGACACTAACCTCGACCTGCTCACACTCATCCTCCCAACACTGAGCCCGACCTGCTCACACTCATCCTCCCGACACTGACCTCGACCTGCTCACACTCATCCTCCCGACACTAACCTCGACATGCTCACACTCATCCCATTCCCGACACTAACCTCGACCTGCTCACACTCATCCTTCCAACACTGACCTCGACCTGCTCACTCTCATCCTCCCGACACTGACCTCGACATGCTCACCCTCATCCCATTCCCGACACTAACCTCGACCTGCTCACTCTCATCCTCCCGACACTTACCTCGACCTGCTCACACTCATTCTCCCAACAGTGATCTCGACCTGCTCACACTCATCCTCCCGTCACTAACCTCAACCTGCTCACACTCATCACAACACTAACCTCGACCTGCTCACAGTCATCCCATTCCCGTCACTAACCTCAACATGCTCACACTCATCCCAACACTAAACTCGACCTGCTCACACTCATCCCATTCCCGACACTAACCTCGACCTGCTCACACTCATCCCGACACTAACCTGGACCTGCTCACACTCATGCGCCCAACACTAACCTCGACCTGCTCACATTCATCCTCCCAATACTGACTTCGACCTGCTCACACTCATCCTCCCGACACTGACCTCGACCTGCTCACACTCATCCCATTCCCGACACTAACCTCGACCTGCTCACACTCATCCTCCCGACACTAACCTCGACCTGCTCACACTCATCCTCCCAACACTAACCTCGACCTGCTCACAATCATCCCGACACTAACCTCGACCTGGTCACACTCATCCCATTACTGACACTAACCTCAATTTGCTCACACTCATCCCGACACTAACCTCGGCCTGCTCACACTCATCCTCCCGACACTAATCACAACCTGCATACACTCATCCCATTCCTGACACTAACCTCGACCTGCTCACACTCATCCCATTCCCGACACCAACATCGACCTGCTCACACTCATCCTCCCAACACTGACCTCGACCTGCTCACACTCATCCTCCCGACACTAACCTCGACCTGCTCACACCCATCCTGACACTAACCACGGCCTGCTCACAATCATCCTCCCAACACTAACCTCGACCTACTCACACTCATCCTCCCGACACTAACCTCGACCTGCTCACACTCATCCCGACACTAACCTCGACCGGCTCACACTCATCCTCCCAACATTGACCTCGACCTGCGCACACTCATCCCATTCCTGACACTAACCTCGATCTGCTCACACTCATCCCGACACTAACCTCGACCTGCTCACACTCATCCTCCCGACACTAACCTCGACCTGCTCACAGTTAACCTCCTGACACCGACCTCGAGCTGGTCACACTCATCCCATTCCCGACATTAACCTTGACCTGCTCACACTCATCCTCCCAACACTGACCTCGACCTGCTCACACTCATCCTCCCGACACTAACCTCGACCTGCTCACACTCATCCCAACACTAACCTCGGCCTGCTCACACTCATCCCATTCCCGACACTAACCTCGACCTGCTCACACTCATCCTCCCAACACTGAACTCGACATGCTCACCCTCATCCCATTCCCGACACTAACGTCGACCTGCTCACGCTCATCCTCCCGACACTTACCTCGACCTGCTCACACTCATCCTCCCAACAGTGATCTCGACCTGCTCAAACTCATCCTCCCGTCACTAACCTCAACCTGCTCACACTCATCACAACACTAACCTCGACATGCTCACACTCATCCCATTCCCGACACCAATATCGACCTGCTCACACTCATCCTCCCAACACTGACGTCAACCTGCTCACACTCATCCTCCCGACACTAACCTCGACCTGCTCACACTCATCCTCCCAACACAGACTTCGACCTGCTCACACTCATCCTCCCGACACTGACCTCGACCTGCTCACACTCATCCCATTCCCGACACTAACCTCGACCTGCTCACACTCATCCTCCCGACACTAACCTCGACCTGCTCACACTCATTCTCCCAACACTAACCTCGACCTGCTCACACTCATCCTCCCGACACTGACCTCGACCTGCTCACACTCATCCCATTCCCGACACTAACCTCGACCTGCTCACAATCATCCTCCCGACACTAACCTCGACCTGCTCACACTCATCCCGACACTAACCTCGACCTGCTCACACTCATGCGCCCAACACTAACCTCGACCTGCTCACACTCATCCTCCCAGCACTGACTTCGACCTGTTCACACTCATCCTCCCGACACTAACCTCGACCTGCTCACACTCATCCCGACACTAACCTCGGCCTGCTCACACTCATCCCATTCCCGACACTAACCTCGACCTGCTCACACTCATCCTCCCAACACTGAACTCGACATGCTCACCCTCATCCCATTCCCGACACTAACGTCGACCTGCTCACGCTCATCCTCCCGACACTTACCTCGACCTGCTCACACTCATCCTCCCAACAGTGACCTCGACCTGCTCACACTCATCCTCCCGTCACTAACCTCAACCTGCTCACACTCATCACAACACTAACCTCGACATGCTCACACTCATCCCATTCCCGACACCAACATCGACCTGCTCACACTCATCCTCCCAACACTGACGTCGACCTGCTCACACTCATCCACCCGACACTAACCTCGAACTGCTCACACTCATCCTCCCAACACTGACTTCGACCTGCTCACACTCATCCTCCCGACACTGACCTCGACCTGCTCACACTCATCCCATTCCCGACACTAACCTCGACCTGCTCACAGTCATCCTCCCGACACTAACCTCGACCTGCTCACACTCATTCTCCCAACACTAACCTCGACCTGCTCACACTCATCCTCCCGACACTGACATCGACCTGCTCACACTCATCCCATTCCTGACACTAACCTCGACCTGCTCACACTCATCCTCCCGACACTAACCTCGACCTGCTCACACTCATCCCGACACTAACCTCGACCTGCTCACACTCATGCGCCCAACACTAACCTCGACCTGCTCACACTCATCCTCCTGACACTAACCTCGAACTGCTCACACTCATCCTCCCAACACTGACTTCGACCTGCTCACACTCATCCTCCCGACACTGACCTCGACCTGCTCGCACTCATCCCATTCCCGACACTAACCTCGACCTGCTCACACTCATCCTCCCAACACTGAGCTCGACCTGCTCACACTCATCCTCCCGACACTGACCTCGACATGCTCACCCTCATCCCATTCCCGACACTAACCTCGACCTGCTCACACTCATCCCATTACTGACACTAACCTCAATTTGCTCACACTCATCCCGACACTAACCTCGGCCTGCTCACACTCATCCTCCCGACACTAATCACAACCTGCACACACTCATCCCATTCCTGACACTAACCTCGACCTGCTCACACTCATCCCATTCCCGACACCAACATCGACCTGCTCACACTCATCCTCCCGACACGAACCTCAACATGCTCACACTCATCCCATTCCCGACACTAACCTCGACCTGCTCACACGCATCCTCCCGACACTAACCTCGACCTGCTCACACTCATCCCATTCCCGACACTAACCTCGACCTGCTCACATTCATTCTCCCAACACTGACCTCGACCTGCTCACACTCATCCTCCCAACACTGTCCTTGACCTGCTCACACTCATCCTACCGACACTGACCTCGATGTGCTCACACTCATCCCATTCCTGACTCTAACCTCGACCTGCTCACACTCATCCTCCTAACAGTGACCTCGACCTGCTCACAATCATCCTCCCAACACTAACCTCAACCTGCTCACACTCACCCCGACACGAACCTCGACCTGCTCACACTCATCCCATTCCCGACACTAACCTCGACCTGCTCACACTCATCATGACACTAACCTCGACCTGCTCACACTCATCCTCCCAACACTAACCTCGACCTGCTCACACTCATCCTGCCGACACTGACCTCGGCCTGCTCACACTCATCCCATTCCCGACACTATCCTCATCGTGCTCACACTCATCCCGACACTAACCTCGACCTGCTCACACTCATGCTCCCAACACTAACCTCGACCTGCTCACACTCATCCTCCCAACACTGACTTCGACCAGCTCACACTCATCCTCCCGACACTGACCTCGACCTGCTCACACTCATCCCATTCCCGACACTAACCTCGACCTGCTCACACTCATCCTCCCAACACTAACCTCGACCTGCTCACACTCATCCTGCCGACACTGACCTCGGCCTGCTCACACTCATCCCATTCCCGCCACTAACCTCATCGTGCTCACACTCATCCCGACACTAACCTCGACCTGCTCACACTCATCCACCCAACACTAACCTCGACCTGCTCACACTCATCCTCCTGGCACTAACCTCAACCTGCACACACTCATCCCATTCCCGACACTAACCTCGACCTGCTCACACTCATCCCATTCCCGACACTAACCTTGACCTGCTCACACTCATCCTCCCAATACTAACCTTGACCTGCTCGCACTCATCCTCGCAACACTGACCTCGACCTGCTCACACTTATCCTCCCAACATTGACCTCGACCTGCTCAAACTCATCCCATTCCTGACACTAACCTCGACCTGCTCACACTCATCCCAACACTATCCTCGACCTGCTCACACTCATCCTCCCGACAATAACTTCTACCTGCTCACATTTATCCTCCCGACACTGACCTCGACCTGCTCACACTAATCCCATTCCAGACACTAACCTCACCTGCTCACACTCATCCTCCCAACACTGACCTCGACCTGCTCACACTCATCCTCCTGACACTGACCTCGACCTGCTCACATTCATCCTCCCGACACTAACCTCAACATGCTCACACTCATCCCATTCCCGACACTAACCTCGACCTGCTCACACGCATCCTCCCGACACTAACCTCGACCTGCTCACACTCATCCCATTCCCGACACTAACCTCGACCTGCTCACATTCATCCTCCCAACACTGACCTCGACCTGCTCACACTCATCCTCCCAACACTGACCTTGACCTGCTCACACTCATCCTACCGACACTGACCTCGACGTGCTCACACTCATCCCATTCCTGACTCTAACCTCGACCTGCTCACACTCATCCTCCTAACAGTGACCTCGACCTGCTCACAATCATCCTCCCAACACTAACCTCAACCTGCTCACACTCACCCCGACACGAACCTCGACCTGCTCACACTCATCCCATTCCCGACACTAACCTCGAGCTGCTCACACTCATCCCGACACTAACCTCGACCTGCTCACACTCATGCTCCCAACACTAACCTCGACCTGCTCACACTCATCCTCCCAACACTGACTTCGACCAGCTCACACTCATCCTCCCAACACTGACCTCGGCCTGCTCACACTCATCCCATTCCCGACACTAACCTCGACCTGCTCACACTCATCCTGACACTAACCTCGACCTGCTCACACTGATCCTCCCAACACTAACCTCGACCTGCTCACACTCATCCCGACACTAACCCAACCTGCTCACACTCATCCCGACACTAATCTCAACCTGCTCACACTCATCCTCCCAACACTAACCTCGATCCGCTCACACTCATCCTTCCAATACTGACCTCGACCTGCTCACACTCATCCACCCAACATTGACCTCGACCTGCTCACACTCATCCCATTCCTGACACTAACCTCGACCTGCTGACACCCACCCCGACACTAACCTCGATCTGCTCACACTCATCCTCCTGACACTAACCTCTACCTGCTCACACTTATCCTCCCGACACTGACCTCGACCTGCTCACACTCATCCCATTCCCGACACTAACCTCGACCTGCTCACACTCATCCTCCCAACACTGAGCTCGACCTGCTCACACTCATCCTCCCGACACTGACCTCGACCTGCTCACACTCATCCTCCCGACACTAACCTCGACATGCTCACACTCATCCCATTCCCGACACTAACCTCGACCTGCTCACACTCATCCTTCCAACACTGACCTCGACCTGCTCACTCTCATCCTCCCGACACTGACCTCGACATGCTCACCCTCATCCCATTCCCGACACTAACCTCGACCTGCTCACGCTCATCCTCCCGACACTTACCTCGACCTGCTCACACTCATTCTCCCAACAGTGATCTCGACCTGCTCACACTCATCCTCCCGTCACTAACCTCAACCTGCTCACACTCATCACAACACTAACCTCGACCTGCTCACAGTCATCCCATTCCCGTCACTAACCTCAACATGCTCACACTCATCCCAACACTAAACTCGACCTGCTCACACTCATCCCATTCCCGACACTAACCTCGACCTGCTCACACTCATCCCGACACTAACCTGGACCTGCTCACACTCATGCGCCCAACACTAACCTCGACCTACTCACATTCATCCTCCCAATACTGACTTCGACCTGCTCACACTCATCCTCCCGACACTGACCTCGACCTGCTCACACTCATCCCATTCCCGACACTAACCTCGACCTGCTCACACTCATCCTCCCGACACTAACCTCGACCTGCTCACACTCATCCTCCCAACACTAACCTCGACCTGCTCACAATCATCCCGACACTAACCTCGACCTGGTCACACTCATCCCATTACTGACACTAACCTCAATTTGCTCACACTCATCCCGACACTAACCTCGGCCTGCTCACACTCATCCTCCCGACACTAATCACAACCTGCATACACTCATCCCATTCCTGACACTAACCTCGACCTGCTCACACTCATCCCATTCCCGACACCAACATCGACCTGCTCACACTCATCCTCCCAACACTGACCTCGACCTGCTCACACTCATCCTCCCGACACTAACCTCGACCTGCTCACACCCATCCTGACACTAACCACGGCCTGCTCACAATCATCCTCCCAACACTAACCTCGACCTACTCACACTCATCCTCCCGACACTAACCTCGACCTGCTCACACTCATCCCGACACTAACCTCGACCGGCTCACACTCATCCTCCCAACATTGACCTCGACCTGCGCACACTCATCCCATTCCTGACACTAACCTCGATCTGCTCACACTCATCCCGACACTAACCTCGACCTGCTCACACTCATCCTCCCGACACTAACCTCGACCTGCTCACAGTTAACCTCCTGACACCGACCTCGAGCTGGTCACACTCATCCCATTCCCGACATTAACCTTGACCTGCTCACACTCATCCTCCCAACACTGACCTCGACCTGCTCACACTCATCCTCCCGACACTAACCTCGACCTGCTCACACTCATCCCAACACTAACCTCGGCCTGCTCACACTCATCCCATTCCCGACACTAACCTCGACCTGCTCACACTCATCCTCCCAACACTGAACTCGACATGCTCACCCTCATCCCATTCCCGACACTAACGTCGACCTGCTCACGCTCATCCTCCCGACACTTACCTCGACCTGCTCACACTCATCCTCCCAACAGTGATCTCGACCTGCTCAAACTCATCCTCCCGTCACTAACCTCAACCTGCTCACACTCATCACAACACTAACCTCGACATGCTCACACTCATCCCATTCCCGACACCAATATCGACCTGCTCACACTCATCCTCCCAACACTGACGTCAACCTGCTCACACTCATCCTCCCGACACTAACCTCGACCTGCTCACACTCATCCTCCCAACACAGACTTCGACCTGCTCACACTCATCCTCCCGACACTGACCTCGACCTGCTCACACTCATCCCATTCCCGACACTAACCTCGACCTGCTCACACTCATCCTCCCGACACTAACCTCGACCTGCTCACACTCATTCTCCCAACACTAACCTCGACCTGCTCACACTCATCCTCCCGACACTGACCTCGACCTGCTCACACTCATCCCATTCCCGACACTAACCTCGACCTGCTCACAATCATCCTCCCGACACTAACCTCGACCTGCTCACACTCATCCCGACACTAACCTCGACCTGCTCACACTCATGCGCCCAACACTAACCTCGACCTGCTCACACTCATCCTCCCAGCACTGACTTCGACCTGTTCACACTCATCCTCCCGACACTGACCTCGACCTGCTCACACTCATCCCATTCCCGACACTAACGTCGACCTGCTCACACTCATCCTCCCGACACTAACCTCGACCTGCTCACACTCATCCTCCCAACACTAACCTCGACCTGCTCACAATCATCCCGACACTAACCTCGACCTGCTCACACTCATCCCATTACCGACACTAACCTCAATTTGCTCACACTCATCCCAACACTAACCTCGACCTGCTCACACTCATCCTCCCGGCACTAACCTCAACCTGCAAACACTCATCCCATTCCTGACACTAACCTCGACCTGCTCACACTCTTCCCATTCCCGACACCAACATCGACCTGCTCACACTCATCCTCCCAACACTGACCTCGACCTGCTCACACTCATCCTTACAACACTAACCTCGACCTGCTCACACTCATCCCGACACTAACCTCGACCGGCTCACACTCATCCTCCCAACATTGACCTCGACCTGCGCACACTCATCCCATTCCTGACACTAACCTCGATCTGCTCACACACATCCCGACACTAACCTCGACCTGCTCACACTCATCCTCCCGACACTAACCTCGACCTGCTCACAGTTAAACTCCTGACACCGACCTAGAGCTGCTCACACTCATCCCATTCCCGACATTAACCTCGACCTGCTCACACTCATCCTCCTAACACTGACCTTGACCTGCTCACACTCATCCTCCCGACACTAACCTCGACCTGCTCACACTCATCCCGACACTAACCTCGGCCTGCTCACACTCATCCCATTCCCGACACTAACCTCGACCTGCTCACACTCATCCTCCCAACACTGACGTCGACATGCTCGCCCTCATCCCATTCCCGACACAAATGTCGACCTGCTCACGCTCATCCTCCCGACACTTACCTCGACCTGCTCACACTCATCCTCCCAACAGTGATCTCGAGCTGCTCACACTCATCCTCCCGTCACCAACCTCAATCTGCTCACACTCATCACAACACTAACCTCAACATGCTCACACTCATCCCATTCCCGACACCAACATCGACCTGCTCACACTCATCCTCCCAACACTGACCTCGACCTGCTCACACTCATCCTCCCGACACTAACCTCGAACTGCTCACACTCATCCTCCCAACACTGACTTCGACCTGCTCACACTCATCCTCCCGACACTGACCTCGACCTGCTCGCACTCATCCCATTCCCGACACTAACCTCGACCTGCTCACACTCATCCTCCCAACACTGACCTCGACCTGCTCACACTCATCCTCCCGACACTGACCTCGACATGCTCACCCTCATCCCATTCCCGACACTAACCTCGACCTGCTCACGCTCATCCTCCCGACACTAACCTCGAGCTGCTCACACTCATTCTCCCAACAGTGATCTCGACCTGCTCACACTCATCCTCCCGTCACTAACCTCAACCTGCTCATACTCATCACAACACTAACCTCGACCTGCTCACAGTCATCCCATTCCCGTCACTAACCTCAACCTGCTCACACTCATCCCAACACTAACCTTGACCTGCTCACACTCATCCCATTCCCGACACTAACCTCGACCTGCTCACACTCATCCCGACACTAACCTGGACCTGCTCACACTCATGCGCCCAACACTAACCTCGACCTGCTCACATTCATCCTCCCAACACTGACTTCGACCTGCTCACACTCATCCTCCCGACACTGACCTCGACCTGCTCACACTCATCCCATTCCCGACACTAACCTCGACCTGCTCACACTCATCCTCCCGACACTAACCTCGACCTGCTCACACTCATCCTCCCAACACTAACCTCGACCTGCTCACAATCATCCCGACACTAACCTCGACCTGCTCACACTCATCCCATTACTGACACTAACCTGAATTTGCTCACACTCATCCCGACACTAACCTCTGCCTGCTCACACTCATCCTCCCGACACTAATCACAACCTGCACACACTCATCCCATTCCTGACACTAACCTCGACCTGCTCACACTCATCCCATTCCCGACACCAACATCGACCTGCTCACACTCATCCTCCCAACACTGACCTCGACCTGCTCACACTCATCCTCCCGACACTAACCTCGACCTGCTCACACTCATCCTGACACTAACCACGACCTGCTCACACTCATCCTCCCAACACTAACCTCGACCTACTCACACTCATCCTCCCGACACTAACCTCGACCTGCTCACACTCATCCCGACACTAACCTCGACCGGCTCACACTCATCCCATTCCCGACACTAACCTCGACCTGCTCACAGTCATCCTCCCGACACTAACCTCGACCTGCTCACACTCATTCTCCCAACACTAACCTCGACCTGCTCACACTCATCCTCCCGACACTGACATCGACCTGCTCACACTCATCCCATTCCTGACACTAACCTCGACCTGCTCACACTCATCCTCCCGACACTAACCTCGACCTGCTCACACTCATCCCGACACTAACCTCGACCTGCTCACACTCATGCGCCCAACACTAACCTCGACCTGCTCACACTCATCCTCCTGACACTAACCTCGAACTGCTCACACTCATCCTCCCAACACTGACTTCGACCTGCTCACACTCATCCTCCCGACACTGACCTCGACCTGCTCGCACTCATCCCATTCCCGACACTAACCTCGACCTGCTCACACTCATCCTCCCAACACTGAGCTCGACCTGCTCACACTCATCCTCCCGACACTGACCTCGACATGCTCACCCTCATCCCATTCCCGACACTAACCTCGACCTGCTCACACTCATCCCATTACTGACACTAACCTCAATTTGCTCACACTCATCCCGACACTAACCTCGGCCTGCTCACACTCATCCTCCCGACACTAATCACAACCTGCACACACTCATTCCATTCCTGACACTAACCTCGACCTGCTCACACTCATCCCATTCCCGACACCAACATCGACCTGCTCACACTCATCCTCCCGACACGAACCTCAACATGCTCACACTCATCCCATTCCCGACACTAACCTCGACCTGCTCACACGCATCCTCCCGACACTAACCTCGACCTGCTCACACTCATCCCATTCCCGACACTAACCTCGACCTGCTCACATTCATTCTCCCAACACTGACCTCGACCTGCTCACACTCATCCTCCCAACACTGTCCTTGACCTGCTCACACTCATCCTACCGACACTGACCTCGATGTGCTCACACTCATCCCATTCCTGACTCTAACCTCGACCTGCTCACACTCATCCTCCTAACAGTGACCTCGACCTGCTCACAATCATCCTCCCAACACTAACCTCAACCTGCTCACACTCACCCCGACACGAACCTCGACCTGCTCACACTCATCCCATTCCCGACACTAACCTCGACCTGCTCACACTCATCATGACACTAACCTCGACCTGCTCACACTCATCCTCCCAACACTAACCTCGACCTGCTCACACTCATCCTGCCGACACTGACCTCGGCCTGCTCACACTCATCCCATTCCCGACACTATCCTCATCGTGCTCACACTCATCCCGACACTAACCTCGACCTGCTCACACTCATGCTCCCAACACTAACCTCGACCTGCTCACACTCATCCTCCCAACACTGACTTCGACCAGCTCACACTCATCCTCCCGACACTGACCTCGACCTGCTCACACTCATCCCATTCCCGACACTAACCTCGACCTGCTCACACTCATCCTCCCAACACTAACCTCGACCTGCTCACACTCATCCTGCCGACACTGACCTCGGCCTGCTCACACTCATCCCATTCCCGCCACTAACCTCATCGTGCTCACACTCATCCCGACACTAACCTCGACCTGCTCACACTCATCCACCCAACACTAACCTCGACCTGCTCACACTCATCCTCCTGGCACTAACCTCAACCTGCACACACTCATCCCATTCCCGACACTAACCTCGACCTGCTCACACTCATCCCATTCCCGACACTAACCTTGACCTGCTCACACTCATCCTCCCAATACTAACCTTGACCTGCTCGCACTCATCCTCGCAACACTGACCTCGACCTGCTCACACTTATCCTCCCAACATTGACCTCGACCTGCTCAAACTCATCCCATTCCTGACACTAACCTCGACCTGCTCACACTCATCCCAACACTATCCTCGACCTGCTCACACTCATCCTCCCGACAATAACTTCTACCTGCTCACATTTATCCTCCCGACACTGACCTCGACCTGCTCACACTAATCCCATTCCAGACACTAACCTCACCTGCTCACACTCATCCTCCCAACACTGACCTCGACCTGCTCACACTCATCCTCCTGACACTGACCTCGACCTGCTCACATTCATCCTCCCGACACTAACCTCAACATGCTCACACTCATCCCATTCCCGACACTAACCTCGACCTGCTCACACGCATCCTCCCGACACTAACCTCGACCTGCTCACACTCATCCCATTCCCGACACTAACCTCGACCTGCTCACATTCATCCTCCCAACACTGACCTCGACCTGCTCACACTCATCCTCCCAACACTGACCTTGACCTGCTCACACTCATCCTACCGACACTGACCTCGACGTGCTCACACTCATCCCATTCCTGACTCTAACCTCGACCTGCTCACACTCATCCTCCTAACAGTGACCTCGACCTGCTCACAATCATCCTCCCAACACTAACCTCAACCTGCTCACACTCACCCCGACACGAACCTCGACCTGCTCACACTCATCCCATTCCCGACACTAACCTCGAGCTGCTCACACTCATCCCGACACTAACCTCGACCTGCTCACACTCATGCTCCCAACACTAACCTCGACCTGCTCACACTCATCCTCCCAACACTGACTTCGACCAGCTCACACTCATCCTCCCAACACTGACCTCGGCCTGCTCACACTCATCCCATTCCCGACACTAACCTCGACCTGCTCACACTCATCCTGACACTAACCTCGACCTGCTCACACTGATCCTCCCAACACTAACCTCGACCTGCTCACACTCATCCCGACACTAACCCAACCTGCTCACACTCATCCCGACACTAATCTCAACCTGCTCACACTCATCCTCCCAACACTAACCTCGATCCGCTCACACTCATCCTTCCAATACTGACCTCGACCTGCTCACACTCATCCACCCAACATTGACCTCGACCTGCTCACACTCATCCCATTCCTGACACTAACCTCGACCTGCTGACACCCACCCCGACACTAACCTCGATCTGCTCACACTCATCCTCCTGACACTAACCTCTACCTGCTCACACTTATCCTCCCGACACTGACCTCGACCTGCTCACACTCATCCCATTCCCGACACTAACCTCGACCTGCTCACACTCATCCTCCCAACACTGAGCTCGACCTGCTCACACTCATCCTCCCGACACTGACCTCGACCTGCTCACACTCATCCTCCCGACACTAACCTCGACATGCTCACACTCATCCCATTCCCGACACTAACCTCGACCTGCTCACACTCATCCTTCCAACACTGACCTCGACCTGCTCACTCTCATCCTCCCGACACTGACCTCGACATGCTCACCCTCATCCCATTCCCGACACTAACCTCGACCTGCTCACGCTCATCCTCCCGACACTTACCTCGACCTGCTCACACTCATTCTCCCAACAGTGATCTCGACCTGCTCACACTCATCCTCCCGTCACTAACCTCAACCTGCTCACACTCATCACAACACTAACCTCGACCTGCTCACAGTCATCCCATTCCCGTCACTAACCTCAACATGCTCACACTCATCCCAACACTAAACTCGACCTGCTCACACTCATCCCATTCCCGACACTAACCTCGACCTGCTCACACTCATCCCGACACTAACCTGGACCTGCTCACACTCATGCGCCCAACACTAACCTCGACCTACTCACATTCATCCTCCCAATACTGACTTCGACCTGCTCACACTCATCCTCCCGACACTGACCTCGACCTGCTCACACTCATCCCATTCCCGACACTAACCTCGACCTGCTCACACTCATCCTCCCGACACTAACCTCGACCTGCTCACACTCATCCTCCCAACACTAACCTCGACCTGCTCACAATCATCCCGACACTAACCTCGACCTGGTCACACTCATCCCATTACTGACACTAACCTCAATTTGCTCACACTCATCCCGACACTAACCTCGGCCTGCTCACACTCATCCTCCCGACACTAATCACAACCTGCATACACTCATCCCATTCCTGACACTAACCTCGACCTGCTCACACTCATCCCATTCCCGACACCAACATCGACCTGCTCACACTCATCCTCCCAACACTGACCTCGACCTGCTCACACTCATCCTCCCGACACTAACCTCGACCTGCTCACACCCATCCTGACACTAACCACGGCCTGCTCACAATCATCCTCCCAACACTAACCTCGACCTACTCACACTCATCCTCCCGACACTAACCTCGACCTGCTCACACTCATCCCGACACTAACCTCGACCGGCTCACACTCATCCTCCCAACATTGACCTCGACCTGCGCACACTCATCCCATTCCTGACACTAACCTCGATCTGCTCACACTCATCCCGACACTAACCTCGACCTGCTCACACTCATCCTCCCGACACTAACCTCGACCTGCTCACAGTTAACCTCCTGACACCGACCTCGAGCTGGTCACACTCATCCCATTCCCGACATTAACCTTGACCTGCTCACACTCATCCTCCCAACACTGACCTCGACCTGCTCACACTCATCCTCCCGACACTAACCTCGACCTGCTCACACTCATCCCAACACTAACCTCGGCCTGCTCACACTCATCCCATTCCCGACACTAACCTCGACCTGCTCACACTCATCCTCCCAACACTGAACTCGACATGCTCACCCTCATCCCATTCCCGACACTAACGTCGACCTGCTCACGCTCATCCTCCCGACACTTACCTCGACCTGCTCACACTCATCCTCCCAACAGTGATCTCGACCTGCTCAAACTCATCCTCCCGTCACTAACCTCAACCTGCTCACACTCATCACAACACTAACCTCGACATGCTCACACTCATCCCATTCCCGACACCAATATCGACCTGCTCACACTCATCCTCCCAACACTGACGTCAACCTGCTCACACTCATCCTCCCGACACTAACCTCGACCTGCTCACACTCATCCTCCCAACACAGACTTCGACCTGCTCACACTCATCCTCCCGACACTGACCTCGACCTGCTCACACTCATCCCATTCCCGACACTAACCTCGACCTGCTCACACTCATCCTCCCGACACTAACCTCGACCTGCTCACACTCATTCTCCCAACACTAACCTCGACCTGCTCACACTCATCCTCCCGACACTGACCTCGACCTGCTCACACTCATCCCATTCCCGACACTAACCTCGACCTGCTCACAATCATCCTCCCGACACTAACCTCGACCTGCTCACACTCATCCCGACACTAACCTCGACCTGCTCACACTCATGCGCCCAACACTAACCTCGACCTGCTCACACTCATCCTCCCAGCACTGACTTCGACCTGTTCACACTCATCCTCCCGACACTGACCTCGACCTGCTCACACTCATCCCATTCCCGACACTAACGTCGACCTGCTCACACTCATCCTCCCGACACTAACCTCGACCTGCTCACACTCATCCTCCCAACACTAACCTCGACCTGCTCACAATCATCCCGACACTAACCTCGACCTGCTCACACTCATCCCATTACCGACACTAACCTCAATTTGCTCACACTCATCCCAACACTAACCTCGACCTGCTCACACTCATCCTCCCGGCACTAACCTCAACCTGCAAACACTCATCCCATTCCTGACACTAACCTCGACCTGCTCACACTCTTCCCATTCCCGACACCAACATCGACCTGCTCACACTCATCCTCCCAACACTGACCTCGACCTGCTCACACTCATCCTTACAACACTAACCTCGACCTGCTCACACTCATCCCGACACTAACCTCGACCGGCTCACACTCATCCTCCCAACATTGACCTCGACCTGCGCACACTCATCCCATTCCTGACACTAACCTCGATCTGCTCACACACATCCCGACACTAACCTCGACCTGCTCACACTCATCCTCCCGACACTAACCTCGACCTGCTCACAGTTAAACTCCTGACACCGACCTAGAGCTGCTCACACTCATCCCATTCCCGACATTAACCTCGACCTGCTCACACTCATCCTCCTAACACTGACCTTGACCTGCTCACACTCATCCTCCCGACACTAACCTCGACCTGCTCACACTCATCCCGACACTAACCTCGGCCTGCTCACACTCATCCCATTCCCGACACTAACCTCGACCTGCTCACACTCATCCTCCCAACACTGACGTCGACATGCTCGCCCTCATCCCATTCCCGACACAAATGTCGACCTGCTCACGCTCATCCTCCCGACACTTACCTCGACCTGCTCACACTCATCCTCCCAACAGTGATCTCGAGCTGCTCACACTCATCCTCCCGTCACCAACCTCAATCTGCTCACACTCATCACAACACTAACCTCAACATGCTCACACTCATCCCATTCCCGACACCAACATCGACCTGCTCACACTCATCCTCCCAACACTGACCTCGACCTGCTCACACTCATCCTCCCGACACTAACCTCGAACTGCTCACACTCATCCTCCCAACACTGACTTCGACCTGCTCACACTCATCCTCCCGACACTGACCTCGACCTGCTCGCACTCATCCCATTCCCGACACTAACCTCGACCTGCTCACACTCATCCTCCCAACACTGACCTCGACCTGCTCACACTCATCCTCCCGACACTGACCTCGACATGCTCACCCTCATCCCATTCCCGACACTAACCTCGACCTGCTCACGCTCATCCTCCCGACACTAACCTCGAGCTGCTCACACTCATTCTCCCAACAGTGATCTCGACCTGCTCACACTCATCCTCCCGTCACTAACCTCAACCTGCTCATACTCATCACAACACTAACCTCGACCTGCTCACAGTCATCCCATTCCCGTCACTAACCTCAACCTGCTCACACTCATCCCAACACTAACCTTGACCTGCTCACACTCATCCCATTCCCGACACTAACCTCGACCTGCTCACACTCATCCCGACACTAACCTGGACCTGCTCACACTCATGCGCCCAACACTAACCTCGACCTGCTCACATTCATCCTCCCAACACTGACTTCGACCTGCTCACACTCATCCTCCCGACACTGACCTCGACCTGCTCACACTCATCCCATTCCCGACACTAACCTCGACCTGCTCACACTCATCCTCCCGACACTAACCTCGACCTGCTCACACTCATCCTCCCAACACTAACCTCGACCTGCTCACAATCATCCCGACACTAACCTCGACCTGCTCACACTCATCCCATTACTGACACTAACCTGAATTTGCTCACACTCATCCCGACACTAACCTCTGCCTGCTCACACTCATCCTCCCGACACTAATCACAACCTGCACACACTCATCCCATTCCTGACACTAACCTCGACCTGCTCACACTCATCCCATTCCCGACACCAACATCGACCTGCTCACACTCATCCTCCCAACACTGACCTCGACCTGCTCACACTCATCCTCCCGACACTAACCTCGACCTGCTCACACTCATCCTGACACTAACCACGACCTGCTCACACTCATCCTCCCAACACTAACCTCGACCTACTCACACTCATCCTCCCGACACTAACCTCGACCTGCTCACACTCATCCCGACACTAACCTCGACCGGCTCACACTCATCCTCCCAACATTGACCTCGACCTGCGCACACTCATCCCATTCCTGACACTAACCTCGATCTGCTCACACTCATCCCGACACTAACCTCGACCTGCTCACACTCATCCTCCCGACATTAACCTCGACCTGCTCACAGTTAACCTCCTGACACCGACCTCGAGCTGGTCACACTCATCCCATTCCCGACATTAACCTTGACCTGCTCACACTCATCCTCCCAACACTGACCTCGACCTGCTCACACTCATCCTCCCGACACTAACCTCGACCTGCTCACACTCATCCCGACACTAACCTCGGCCTGCTCACACTCATCCCATTCCCGACACTAACCTCGACCTGCTCACACTCATCCTCCCAACACTGAACTCGACATGCTCACCCTCATCCCATTCCCGACACTAACGTCGACCTGCTCACGCTCATCCTCCCGACACTTACCTCGACCTGCTCACACTCATCCTCCCAACAGTGACCTCGACCTGCTCACACTCATCCTCCCGTCACTAACCTCAACCTGCTCACACTCATCACAACACTAACCTCGACATGCTCACACTCATCCCATTCCCGACACCAACATCGACCTGCTCACACTCATCCTCCCAACACTGACGTCGACCTGCTCACACTCATCCACCCGACACTAACCTCGAACTGCTCACACTCATCCTCCCAACACTGACTTCGACCTGCTCACACTCATCCTCCCGACACTGACCTCGACCTGCTCACACTCATCCCATTCCCGACACTAACCTCGACCTGCTCACAGTCATCCTCCCGACACTAACCTCGACCTGCTCACACTCATTCTCCCAACACTAACCTCGACCTGCTCACACTCATCCTCCCGACACTGACCTCGACCTGCTCACACTCATCCCATTCCCGACATCAACATCGACCTGCTCACACTCATCCTCCCAACACTGACGTCGACCTGCTCACACTCATCCACCCGACACTAACCTCGACCTGCTCACACTCATCCTCCCAACACTGACTTCGACCTGCTCACACTCATCCTCCCGACACTGACCTCGACCTGCTCACACTCATCCCATTCCCGACACTAACATCGACCTGCTCACACTCATCCTCCCAACACTAACCTCGACCTGCTCACACTCATCCTCCCGACACTGACCTCGACCTGCTCACACTCATCCCATTCCCGACACTATCCTCGACCTGCTCACACTCATCCTCCCGACACTAACCTCGACCTGCTCACACTCATCCCGACACTAACCTCGACCTGCTCACACTCATGCGCCCAACACTAACCTCGACCTGCTCACACTCATCCTCCCGACACTAACCTCGAACTGCTCACACTCATCCTCCCAACACTGACTTCGACCTGCTCACACTCATCCTCCCGACACTGACCTCGACCTGCTCGCACTCATTCCATTCCCGACACTAACCTCGACCTGCTCACACTCATCCTCCCAACACTGAGCTCGACCTGCTCACACTCATCCTCCCGACACTGACCTCGACATGCTCACCCTCATCCCATTCCCGACACTAACCTCGACCTGCTCACACTCATCCCATTACTGACACGAACCTCAATTTGCTCACACTCATCCCGACACTAACCTCGGCCTGCTCACACTCATCCTCCCGACACTAATCACAACCTGCACACACTCATCCCATTCCTGACACTAACCTCGACCTGCTCACACTCATCCCATTCCCGACACCAACATCGACCTGCTCACACTCATCCTCCCAACACTGACCTCGACCTGCTCACACTCATCCTCCCGACACCAACCTCGACCTGCTCACACTCATCCTGACACTAACCACGACCTGCTCACAATCATCCTCCCAACACTAACCTCGACCTACTCACACTCATCCTCCCGACACTAACCTCGACCTGCTCACACTCATCCCGACACTAACCTCGACCGGCTCACACTCATCCTCCCAACATTGACCTCGACCTGCGCACACTCATCCCATTCCTGACACTAACCTCGATCTGCTCACACTCATCCCGACACTAACCTCGACCTGCTCACACTCATCCTCCCGACATTAACCTCGACCTGCTCACAGTTAACCTCCTGACACCGACCTCGAGCTGGTCACACTCATCCCATTCCCGACATTAACCTTGACCTGCTCACACGCATCCTCCCAACACTGACCTCGACCTGCTCACACTCATCCTCCCGACACTAACCTCGACCTGCTCACACTCATCCCGACACTAACCTCGGCCTGCTCACACTCATCCCATTCCCGACACTAACCTCGACCTGCTCACACTCATCCTCCCAACACTGAACTCGACATGCTCACCCTCATCCCATTCCCGACACTAACGTCGACCTGCTCACGCTCATCCTCCCGACACCTACCTCGACCTGCTCACACTCATCCTCCCAACAGTGATCTCGACCTGCTCACACTCATCCTCCCGTCACTAACCTCAACCTGCTCACACTCATCACAACACTAACCTCGACATGCTCACACTCATCCCATTCCCGACACCAACATCGACCTGCTCACACTCATCCTCCCAACACTGACGTCGACCTGCTCACACTCATCCACCCGACACTAACCTCGACCTGCTCACACTCATCCTCCCAACACTGACTTCGACCTGCTGACACTCATCCTCCCGACACTGACCTCGACCTGCTCACACTCATCCCATTCCCGACACTAACCTCGACCTGCTCACACTCATCCTCCCGACACTAACCTCGACCTGCTCACACTCATTCTCCCAACACTAACCTCGACCTGCTCACACTCATCCTCCCGACACTGACCTCGACCTGCTCACACTCATCCCATTCCCGACACTAACCTCGACCTGCTCACACTCATCCTCCCGACACTAACCTCGACCTGCTCACACTCATCCCGACAGTAACCTCGACCTGCTCACACTCATGCGCCCAACACTAACCTCGACCTGCTCACACTCATCCTCCCGACACTAACCTCGAACTGCTCACACTCATCCTCCCAACACTGACTTCGACCTGCTCACACTCATCCTCCCGACACTGACCTCGACCTGCTCGCACTCATCCCATTCCCGACACTAACCTCGACCTGCTCACACTCATCCTCCCAACACTGAGCTCGACCTGCTCACACTCATCCTCCCGACACTGACCTCGACATGCTCACCCTCATCCCATTCCCGACACTAACCTCGACCTGCTCACACTCATCCCATTACTGACACTAACCTCAATTTGCTCACACTCATCCCGACACTAACCTCGGCCTGCTCACACTCATCCTCCCGACACTAATCACAACCTGCACACACTCATCCCATTCCTGACACTAACCTCGACCTGCTCACACTCATCCCATTCCCGACACCAACATCGACCTGCTCACACTCATCCTCCCAACACTGACCTCGACCTGCTCACACTCATCCTCCCGACACTAACCTCGACCTGCTCACACTCATCCTGACACTAACCACGACCTGCTCACAATCATCCTCCCAACACTAACCTCGACCTACTCACACTCATCCTCCCGACACTAACCTCGACCTGCTCACACTCATCCCGACACTAACCTCGAACGGCTCACACTCATCCTCCCAACATTGACCTCGACCTGCGCACACTCATCCCATTCCTGACACTAACCTCGATCTGCTCACACTCATCCCGACACTAACCTCGACCTGCTCACACTCATCCTCCCGACATTAACCTCGACCTGCTCACAGTTAACCTCCTGACACCGACCTCGAGCTGGTCACACTCATCCCATTCCCGACATTAACCTTGACCTGCTCACACTCATCCTCCCAACACTGACCTCGACCTGCTCACACTCATCCTCCCGACACTAACCTCGACCTGCTCACACTCATCCCGACACTAACCTCGGCCTGCTCACTCTCATCCCATTCCCGACACTAACCTCGACCTGCTCACACTCATCCTCTCAACGCTGAACTCGACATGCTCACCCTCATCCCTTTCCCGACACTAACGTCGACCTGCTCACGCTCATCCTCCCGACACTTACCTCGACCTGCTCACACTCATCCTCCCAACAGTGATCTCGACCTGCTCACACTCATCCTCCCATCACTAACCTCAACCTGCTCACACTCATCACAACACTAACCTCGACATGCTCACACTCATCCCATTCCCGACACCAACATCGACCTGCTCACACTCATCCTCCCAACACTGACGTCGACCTGCTCACACTCATCCACCCGACACTAACCTCGACCTGCTCACACTCATCCTCCCAACACTGACTTCGACCTGCTCACACTCATCCTCCCGACACTGACCTCGACCTGCTCACACTCATCCCATTCCCGACACTAACCTCGACCTGCTCACACTCATCCTCCCAACACTAACCTCGACCTGCTCACACTCATCCTCCCGACACTGACCTCGACCTGCTCACACTCATCCCATTCCCGACACTATCCTCGACCTGCTCACACTCATCCTCCCGACACTAACCTCGACCTGCTCACACTCATCCCGACACTAACCTCGACCTGCTCACACTCATGCGCCCAACACTAACCTCGACCTGCTCACACTCATCCTCCCGACACTAACCTCGAACTGCTCACACTCATCCTCCCAACACTGACTTCGACCTGCTCACACTCATCCTCCCGACACTGACCTCGACCTGCTCGCACTCATCCCATTCCCGACACTAACCTCGACCTGCTCACACTCATCCTCCCAACACTGAGCTCGACCTGCTCACACTCATCCTCCCGACACTGACCTCGACATGCTCACTCTCATCCCATTCCCGACACTAACCTCGACCTGCTCACACTCATCCCATTACTGACACGAACCTCAATTTGCTCACACTCATCCCGACACTAACCTCGGCCTGCTCACACTCATTCTCCCGACACTAATCACAACCTGCACACACTCATCCCATTCCTGACACTAACCTCGACCTGCTCACACTCATCCCATTCCCGACACCAACATCGACCTGCTCACACTCATCCTCCCAACACTGACCTCGACCTGCTCACACTCATCCTCCCGACACTAACCTCGACCTGCTCACACTCATCCTGACACTAACCACGACCTGCTCACAATCATCCTCCCAACACTAACCTCGACCTACTCACACTCATCCTCCCGACACTAACCTCGACCTGCTCACACTCATCCCGACACTAACCTCGACCGGCTCACACTCATCCTCCCAACATTGACCTCGACCTGCGCACACTCATCCCATTCCTGACACTAACCTCGATCTGCTCACACTGATCCCGACACTAACCTCGACCTGCTCACACTCATCCTCCCGACATTAACCTCGACCTGCTCACAGTTAACCTCCTGACACCGACCTCGAGCTGGTCACACTCATCCCATTCCCGACATTAACCTTGACCTGCTCACACTCATCCTCCCAACACTGACCTCGACCTGCTCACACTCATCCTCCCGACACTAACCTCGACCTGCTCACACTCATCCCGACACTAACCTCAGCCTGCTCACACTCATCCCATTCCCGACACTAACCTCGACCTGCTCACACTCATCCTCCCAACACTGAACTCGACATGCTCACCCTCATCCCATTCCCGACACTAACGTCGACCTGCTCACGCTCATCCTCCCGACACTTACCTCGACCTGCTCACACTCATCCTCCCAACAGTGATCTCGACCTGCTCACACTCATCCTCCCATCACTAACCTCAACCTGCTCACACTCATCACAACACTAACCTCGACATGCTCACACTCATCCCATTCCCGACACCAACATCGACCTGCTCACACTCATCCTCCCAACACTGACGTCGACCTGCTCACACTCATCCACCCGACACTAACCTCGACCTGCTCACACTCATCCTCCCAACACTGACTTCGACCTGCTGACACTCATCCTCCCGACACTGACCTCGACCTGCTCACACTCATCCCATTCCCGACACTAACCTCGACCTGCTCACACTCATCCTCCCGACACTAACCTCGACCTGCTCACACTCATTCTCCCAACACTAACCTCGACCTGCTCACACTCATCCTCCCGACACTGACCTCGACCTGCTCACACTCATCCCATTCCCGACACTAACCTCGACCTGCTCACACTCATCCTCCCGACACTAACCTCGACCTGCTCACACTCATCCCGACACTAACCTCGACCTGCTCACACTCATGCGCCCAACACTAACCTCGACCTGCTCACACTCATCCTCCCGACACTAACCTCGAACTGCTCACACTCATCCTCCCAACACTGACTTCGACCTGCTCACACTCATCCTCCCGACACTGACCTCGACCTGCTCGCACTCATCCCATTCCCGACACTAACCTCGACCTGCTCACACTCATCCTCCCAACACTGAGCTCGACCTGCTCACACTCATCCTCCCGACACTGACCTCGACATGCTCACCCTCATCCCATTCCCGACACTAACCTCGACCTGCTCACACTCATCCCATTACTGACACGAACCTCAATTTGCTCACACTCATCCCGACACTAACCTCGGCCTGCTCACACTCATTCTCCCGACACTAATCACAACCTGCACACACTCATTCCATTCCTGACACTAACCTCGACCTGCTCACACTCATCCCATTCCCGACACCAACATCGACCTGCTCACACTCATCCTCCCAACACTGACCTCGACCTGCTCACACTCATCCTCCCGACACTAACCTCGACCTGCTCACACTCATCCTGACACTAACCACGACCTGCTCACAATCATCCTCCCAACACTAACCTCGACCTACTCACACTCATCCTCCCGACACTAACCTCGACCTGCTCACACTCATCCCAACACTAACCTCGACCGGCACACACTCATCCTCCCAACATTGACCTCGACCTGCGCACACTCATCCCATTCCTGACACTAACCTCGATCTGCTCACACTCATCCCGACACTAACCTCGACCTGCTCACACTCATCCTCCCGACATTAACCTCGACCTGCTCACAGTTAACCTCCTGACACCGACCTCGAGCTGGTCACACTCATCCCATTCCCGACATTAACCTTGACCTGCTCACACTCATCCTCCCAACACTGACCTCGACCTGCTCACACTCATCCTCCCAACACTAACCTCGACCTGCTCACACTCATCCCGACACTAACCTCGGCCTGCTCACACTCATCCCATTCCCGACACTAACCTCGACCTGCTCACACTCATCCTCCCAACACTGAACTTGACATGCTCACCCTCATCCCATTCCCGACACTAACGTCGACCTGCTCACGCTCATCCTCCCGACACTTACCTCGACCTGCTCACACTCATCCTCCCAACAGTGATCTCGACCTGCTCACACTCATCCTCCCGTCACTAACCTCAACCTGCTCACACTCATCACAACACTAACCTCGACATGCTCACACTCTTCCCATTCCCGACACCAACATCGACCTGCTCACACTCATCCTCCCAACACTGACGTCGACCTGCTCACACTCATCCACCCGACACTAACCTCGACCTGCTCACACTCATCCTCCCAACACTGACTTCGACCTGCTCACACTCAACCTCCCGACACTGACCTCGACCTGCTCACACTCATCCCATTCCCGACACTAACCTCGACCTGCTCACACTCATCCTCCCGACACTAACCTCGACCTGCTCACACTCATTCTCCCAACACTAACCTCGACCTGCTCACACTCATCCTCCCGACACTGACCTCGACCTGCTCACACTCATCCCATTCCCGACACTAACCTCGACCTGCTCACACTCATCCTCCCAACACTAAGCTCGACCTGCTCATACTCATCCTGACACTAACCTCGACCTGCTCACACTCATGCGCCCAACACTAACCTCGACCTGCTCACACTCATCCTCCCGACACTTTCCACGAACTGCTCACACTCATCCTCCCAACACTGACTTCGACCTGCTCACACTCATCCTCCCGACACTGACGTCGACCTGCTCGCACTCATCCCATTCCCGACACTAACCTCGACCTGCTCACACTCATCCTCCCAACACTGACCTCGACCTGCTCACACTCATCCTCCCGACACTGACCTCGACATGCTCACCCTCATCCCATTCCCGACACTAACCTCGACCTGCTCACGCTCATCCTCCCGACACTTACCTCGACCTGCTCACACTCATTCTCCCAACAGTGATCTCGACCTGCTCACACTCATCCTCCCATCACTAACCTCAACCTGCTCTCACTCATCACAACACTAACTTCGACCTGCTCACAGTCATCCCATTCCCGTCACTAACCTCAACCTGCTCACACTCATCCCAACACTAACCACGACCTGCTCACACTCATCCTCCCAACACTAACCTCGACCTACTCACACTCATCCTCCCGACACTAACCTCGACCTGCTCACACTCATCCCGACACTAACCTCGACCGGCTCACACTCATCCTCCCAACATTGACCTCGACCTGCGCACACTCATCCCATTCCTGACACTAACCTCGATCTGCTCACACTCATCCCGACACTAACCTCGACCTGCTCACACTCATCCTCCCGACATTAACCTCGACCTGCTCACAGTTAACCTCCTGACACCGACCTCGAGCTGGTCACACTCATCCCATTCCCGACATTAACCTTGACCTGCTCACACTCATCCTCCCAACACTGACCTCGACCTGCTCACACTCATCCTCCCAACACTAACCTCGACCTGCTCACACTCATCCCGACACTAACCTCGGCCTGCTCACACTCATCCCATTCCCGACACTAACCTCGACCTGCTCACACTCATCCTCCCAACACTGAACTCGACATGCTCACCCTCATCCCATTCCCGACACTAACGTCGACCTGCTCACGCTCATCCTCCCGACACTTACCTCGACCTGCTCACACTCATCCTCCCAACAGTGATCTCGACCTGCTCACACTCATCCTCCCGTCACTAACCTCAACCTGCTCACACTCATCACAACACTAACCTCGACATGCTCACACTCATCCCATTCCCGACACCAACATCGACCTGCTCACACTCATCCTCCCAACACTGACGTCGACCTGCTCACACTCATCCACCCGACACTAACCTCGACCTGCTCACACTCATCCTCCCAACACTGACTTCGACCTGCTCACACTCATCCTCCCGACACTGACCTCGACCTGCTCACACTCATCCCATTCCCGACACTAACCTCGACCTGCTCACACTCATCCTCCCGACACTAACCTCGACCTGCTCACACTCATTCTCCCAACACTAACCTCGACCTGCTCACACTCATCCTCCCGACACTGACCTCGACCTGCTCACACTCATCCCATTCCTGACACTAACCTCGACCTGCTCACACTCATTCTCCCGACACTAACCTCGACCTGCTCACACTCATCCTGACACTAACCTCGACCTGCTCACACTCATGCGCCCAACACTAACCTCGACCTGCTCACACTCATCCTCCTGACACTAACCTCGAACTGCTCACACTCATCCTCCCAACACTGACTTCGACCTGCTCACACTCATCCTCCCGACACTGACCTCGACCTGCTCGCACTCATCCCATTCCCGACACTAACCTCGACCTGCTCACACTCATCCTCCCAACACTGACCTCGACCTGCTCACACTCATCCTCCCGACACTGACCTCGACATGCTCACCCTCATCCCATTCCCGACACTAACCTCGACCTGCTCACACTCATCCCATTACTGACACTAACCTCAATTTGCTCACACTCATCCCGACACTAACCTCGGCCTGCTCACACTCATCCTCCCGACACTAATCACAACCTGCACACACTCATCCCATTCCTGACACTAACCTCGACCTGCTCACACTCATCCTCCCAACACTGACCTCGACCTGCTCACACTCATCCTCCCGACACTGACCTCGACATGCTCACCCTCATCCCATTCCCGACACTAACCTCGACCTGCTCACGCTCATCCTCCCGACACTTACCTCGACCTGCTCACACTCATTCTCCCAACAGTGATCTCGACCTGCTCACACTCATCCTCCCATCACTAACCTCAACCTGCTCTCACTCATCACAACACTAACTTCGACCTGCTCACAGTCATCCCATTCCCGTCACTAACCTCAACCTGCTCACACTCATCCCAACACTAACCACGACCTGCTCACACTCATCCTCCCAACACTAACCTCGACCTACTCACACTCATCCTCCCGACACTAACCTCGACCTGCTCACACTCATCCCGACACTAACCTCGACCGGCTCACACTCATCCTCCCAACATTGACCTCGACCTGCGCACACTCATCCCATTCCTGACACTAACCTCGATCTGCTCACACTCATCCCGACACTAACCTCGACCTGCTCACACTCATCCTCCCGACATTAACCTCGACCTGCTCACAGTTAACCTCCTGACACCGACCTCGAGCTGGTCACACTCATCCCATTCCCGACATTAACCTTGACCTGCTCACACTCATCCTCCCAACACTGACCTCGACCTGCTCACACTCATCCTCCCGACACTAACCTCGACCTGCTCACACTCATCCCGACACTAACCTCGGCCTGCTCACACTCATCCCATTCCCGACACTAACCTCGACCTGCTCACACTCATCCTCCCAACACTGAACTCGACATGCTCACCCTCATCCCATTCCCGACACTAACGTCGACCTGCTCACGCTCATCCTCCCGACACTTACCTCGACCTGCTCACACTCATCCTCCCAACAGTGATCTCGACCTGCTCACACTCATCCTCCCGTCACTAACCTCAACCTGCTCACACTCATCACAACACTAACCTCGACATGCTCACACTCATCCCATTCCCGACACCAACATCGACCTGCTCACACTCATCCTCCCAACACTGACGTCGACCTGCTCACACTCATCCACCCGACACTAACCTCGACCTGCTCACACTCATCCTCCCAACACTGACTTCGACCTGCTCACACTCATCCTCCCGACACTGAGCTCGACCTGCTCACACTCATCCCATTCCCGACACTAACCTCGACCTGCTCACACTCATCCTCCCGACACTAACCTCGACCTGCTCACACTCATTCTCCCAACACTAACCTCGACCTGCTCACACTCATCCTCCCGACACTGACCTCGACCTGCTCACACTCATCCCATTCCTGACACTAACCTCGACCTGCTCACACTCATCCTCCCGACACTAACCTCGACCTGCTCACACTCATCCTGACACTAACCTCGACCTGCTCACACTCATGCGCCCAACACTAACCTCGACCTGCTCACACTCATCCTCCTGACACTAACCTCGAACTGCTCACACTCATCCTCCCAACACTGACTTCGACCTGCTCACACTCATCCTCCCGACACTGACCTCGACCTGCTCGCACTCATCCCATTCCCGACACTAACCTCGACCTGCTCACACTCATCCTCCCAACACTGACCTCGACCTGCTCACACTCATCCTCCCGACACTGACCTCGACATGCTCACCCTCATCCCATTCCCGACACTAACCTCGACCTGCTCACACTCATCCCATTACTGACACTAACCTCAATTTGCTCACACTCATCCCGACACTAACCTCAGCCTGCTCACACTCATCCTCCCGACACTAATCACAACCTGCACACACTCATCCCATTCCTGACACTAACCTCGACCTGCTCACACTCATCCCATTCCCGACACCAACATCGACCTGCTCACACTCATCCTCCCAACACTGACCTCGACCTGCTCACACTCATCCTCCCGACACTAACCTCGACCTGCTCACACTCATCCTGACACTAACCACGACCTGCTCACAATCATCCTCCCAACACTAACCTCGACCTACTCACACTCATCCTCCCGACACTAACCTCGAACTGCTCACACTCATCCCGACACTAACCTCGACCGGCTCACACTCATCCTCCCAACATTGACCTCGACCTGCGCACACTCATCCCATTCCTGACACTAACCTCGATCTGCTCACACTCATCCCGACACTAACCTCGACCTGCTCACACTCATCCTCCCGACATTAACCTCGACCTGCTCACAGTTAACCTCCTGACACCGACCTCGAGCTGGTCACACTCATCCCATTCCCGACATTAACCTTGACCTGCTCACACTCATCCTCCCAACACTGACCTCGACCTGCTCACACTCATCCTCCCGACACTAACCTCGACCTGCTCACACTCATCCCGACACTAACCTCGGCCTGCTCACACTCATCCCATTCCCGACACTAACCTCGACCTGCTCACACTCATCCTCCCAACACTGAACTCGACATGCTCACCCTCATCCCATTCCCGACACTAACGTCGACCTGCTCACGCTCATCCTCCCGACACTTACCTCGACCTGCTCACACTCATCCTCCCAACAGTGATCTCGACCTGCTCACACTCATCCTCCCGTCACTAACCTCAACCTGCTCACACTCATCACAACACTAACCTCGACATGCTCACACTCATCCCATTCCCGACACCAACATCGACCTGCTCACACTCATCCTCCCAACACTGACGTCGACCTGCTCACACTCATCCACCCGACACTAACCTCGACCTGCTCACACTCATCCTCCCAACACTGACTTCGACCTGCTCACACTCATCCTCCCGACACTGACCTCGACCTGCTCACACTCATCCCATTCCCGACACTAACCTCGACCTGCTCACACTCATCCTCCCGACACTAACCTCGACCTGCTCACACTCATTCTCCCAACACTAACCTCGACCTGCTCACACTCATCCTCCCGACACTGACCTCGACCTGCTCACACTCATCCCATTCCCGACACTAACCTCGACCTGCTCACACTCATCCTCCCGACACTAACCTCGACCTGCTCACACTCATCCCGACACTAACCTCGACCTGCTCACACTCATGCGCCCAACACTAACCTCGACCTGCTCACAGTCATCCTCCCGACACTAACCTCGAACTGCTCACACTCATCCTCCCAACACTGACTTCGACCTGCTCACACTCATCCTCCCGACACTGACCTCGACCTGCTCGCACTCATCCCATTCCCGACACTAACCTCGACCTGCTCACACTCATCCTCCCAACACTGAGCTCGACCTGCTCACACTCATCCTCCCGACACTGACCTCGACATGCTCACCCTCATCCCATTCCCGACACTAACCTCGACCTGCTCACACTCATCCCATTACTGACACGAACCTCAATTTGCTCACACTCATCCCGACACTAACCTCGGCCTGCTCACACTCATCCTCCCGACACTAATCACAACCTGCACACACTCATCCCATTCCTGACACTAACCTCGACCTGCTCACACTCATCCCATTCCCGACACCAACATCGACCTGCTCACACTCATCCTCCCAACACTGACCTCGACCTGCTCACACTCATCCTCCCGACACTAACCTCGACCTGCTCACACTCATCCTGACACTAACCACGACCTGCTCACAATCATCCTCCCAACACTAACCTCGACCTACTCACACTCATCCTCCCGACACTAACCTCGACCTGCTCACACTCATCCCGACACTAACCTCGACCGGCTCACACTCATCCTCCCAACATTGACCTCGACTTGCGCACACTCATCCCATTCCTGACACTAACCTCGATCTGCTCACACTCATCCCGACACTAACCTCGACCTGCTCACACTCATCCTCCCGACATTAACCTCGACCTGCTCACAGTTAAGCTCCTGACACCGACCTCGAGCTGGTCACACTCATCCCATTCCCGACATTAACCTTGACCTGCTCACACTCATCCTCCCAACACTGACCTCGACCTGCTCACACTCATCCTCCCGACACTAACCTCGACCTGCTCACACTCATCCCGACACTAACCTCGGCCTGCTCACACTCATCCCATTCCCGACACTAACCTCGACCTGCTCACACTCATCCTCCCAACACTGAACTTCACATGCTCACCCTCATCCCATTCCCGACACTAACGTCGACCTGCTCACGCTCATCCTCCCGACACTTACCTCGACCTGCTCACACTCATCCTCCCAACAGTGATCTCGACCTGCTCACACTCATCCTCCCGTCACTAACCTCAACCTGCTCACACTCATCACAACACTAACCTCGACATGCTCACACTCTTCCCATTCCCGACACCAACATCGACCTGCTCACACTCATCCTCCCAATACTGACGTCGACCTGCTCACACTCATCCACCCGACACTAACCTCGACCTGCTCACACTCATCCTCCCAACACTGACTTCGACCTGCTCACACTCATCCTCCCGACACTGACCTCGACCTGCTCACACTCATCCCATTCCCGACACTAACCTCGACCTGCTCACACTCATCCTCCCGACACTAACCTCGACCTGCTCACACTCATTCTCCCAACACTAACCTCGACCTGCTCACACTCATCCTCCCGACACTGACCTCGACCTGCTCACACTCATCCCATTCCCGACACTAACCTCGACCTGCTCACACTCATCCTCCCAACACTAAGCTCGACCTGCTCACACTCATCCTGACACTAACCTCGACCTGCTCACACTCATGCGCCCAACACTAACCTCGACCTGCTCACACTCATCCTCCCGACACTTTCCTCGAACTGCTCACACTCATCCTCCCAACACTGACTTCGACCTGCTCACACTCATCCTCCCGACACTGACCTCGACCTGCTCGCACTCATCCCATTCCCGACACTAACCTCGACCTGCTCACACTCATCCTCCCAACACTGACCTCGACCTGCTCACACTCATCCTCCCGACACTGACCTCGACATGCTCACCCTCATCCCATTCCCGACACTAACCTCGACCTGCTCACGCTCATCCTCCCGACACTTACCTCGACCTGCTCACACTCATTCTCCCAACAGTGATCTCGACCTGCTCACACTCATCCTCCCATCACTAACCTCAACCTGCTCACACTCATCACAACACTAACTTCGACCTGCTCACAGTCATCCCATTCCCGTCACTAACCTCAACCTGCTCACACTCATCCCAACACTAACCTCGACCTGCTCACACTCATCCCATTCCCGATACTAACCTCGACCTGCTCACACTCATCCCAACACTAACCTGGACCTGCTCACACTCATGCACCCAACACTAACCTCGACCTGCTCACATTCATCCTCCCAACACTGACTTCGACCTGCTCACTCTCATCCTCCCGACACTGACCTCGACCTGCTCACACTCATCCCTTTCCCGACACTAACCTCGACCTGCTCACACTCATCCTCCCGACACTAACCTCGACCTGCTCACACTCATCCTCCCAACACTAACCTCGACCTGCTCACAATCATCCCGACACTAACCTCGACCTGCTCACACTCATCCCATTACTGACACTAACCTCAATTTGCTCACACTCATCCCGACACTAACCTCGGCCTGCTCACACTCATCCTCCCGACACTAATCACAACCTGCACACACTCATCCCATTCCTGACACTAACCTCGACCTGCTCACACTCATCCCATTCCCGACACCAACATCGACCTGCTCACACTCATCCTCCCAACACTGACCTCGACCTGCTCACACTCATCCTCCCGACACTAACCTCGACCTGCTCACACTCATCCCGACACTAACCTCGACCGGCTCACACTCATCCTCCCAACATTGACCTCGACCTGCGCACACTCATCCCATTCCTGACACTAACCTCGATCTGCTCACACTCATCCCGACACTAACCTCGACCTGCTCACACTCATCCTCCCGACATTAACCTCGACCTGCTCACAGTTAACCTCCTGACACCGACCTCGAGCTGGTCACACTCATCCCATTCCCGACATTAACCTTGACCTGCTCACACTCATCCTCCCAACACTGACCTCGACCTGCTCACACTCATCCTCCCGACACTAACCTCGATCTGCTCACACTCATCCCGACACTAACCTCGGCCTGCTCACACTCATCCCATTCCCGACACTAACCTCGACCTGCTCACACTCATCCTCCCAACACTGAACTCGACATGCTCACCCTCATCCCATTCCCGACACTAACGTCGACCTGCTCACGCTCATCCTCCCGACACTTACCTCGACCTGCTCACACTCATCCTCCCAACAGTGATCTCGACCTGCTCACACTCATCCTCCCGTCACTAACCTCAACCTGCTCACACTCATCACAACACTAACCTCGACATGCTCACACTCATCCCATTCCCGACACCAACATCGACCTGCTCACACTCATCCTCCCAACACTGACGTCGACCTGCTCACACTCATCCACCCGACACTAACATCGACCTGCTCACACTCATCCTCCCAACACTGACTTCGTCCTGCTCACACTCATCCTCCCGACACTGACCTCGACCTGCTCACACTCATCCCATTCCCGACACTAACCTCGACCTGCTCACACTCATCCTCCCGACACTAACCTCGACCTGCTCACACTCATTCTCCCAACACTAACCTCGACCTGCTCACACTCATCCTGCCGACACTGACCTCGACCTGCTCACACTCATCCCATTCCCGACACTAACCTCGACCTGCTCACACTCATCCTCCCGACACTAACCTCGACCTGCTCACACTCATCCCGACACTAACCTCGACCTGCTCACACTCATGCGCCCAACACTAACCTCGACCTGCTCACACTCATCCTCCCAGCACTGACTTCGACCTGCTCACACTCATCCTCCCGACACTGACCTCGACCTGCTCACACTCATCCCATTCCCGACACTAACCTCGACCTGCTCACACCCATCCTCCCGACACTTACCTCGACCTGCTCACACTCATCCTCCCAACACTTACCTCGACCTGCTCACAATCATCCCGACACTAACCTCGACCTGCTCACACTCATCCTCCCAACACTGAGCTCGACCTGCTCACACTCATCCTCCCGACACTGACCTCGACATGCTCACCCTCATCCCATTCCCGACACTAACCTCGACCTGCTCACACTCATCCCATTACTGACACGAACCTCAATTTGCTCACACTCATCCCGACACTAACCTCGGCCTGCTCACACTCATCCTCCCGACACTAATCACAACCTGCACACACTCATCCCATTCCTGACACTAACCTCGACCTGCTCACACTCATCCCATTCCCGACACCAACATCGACCTGCTCACACTCATCCTCCCAACACTGACCTCGACCTGCTCACACTCATCCTCCCGACACTAACCTCGACCTGCTCACACTCATCCTGACACTAACCACGACCTGCTCACAATCATCCTCCCAACACTAACCTCGACCTACTCACACTCATCCTCCCGACACTAACCTCGACCTGCTCACACTCATCCCGACACTAACCTCGACCGGCTCACACTCATCCTCCCAACATTGACCTCGACCTGCGCACACTCATCCCATTCCTGACACTAACCTCGATCTGCTCACACTCATCCCGACACTAACCTCGACCTGCTCACACTCATCCTCCCGACATTAACCTCGACCTGCTCACAGTTAAGCTCCTGACACCGACCTCGAGCTGGTCACACTCATCCCATTCCCGACATTAACCTTGACCTGCTCACACTCATCCTCCCAACACTGACCTCGACCTGCTCACACTCATCCTCCCGACACTAACCTCGACCTGCTCACACTCATCCCGACACTAACCTCGGCCTGCTCACACTCATCCCATTCCCGACACTAACCTCGACCTGCTCACACTCATCCTCCCAAGACTGAACTTCACATGCTCACCCTCATCCCATTCCCGACACTAACGTCGACCTGCTCACGCTCATCCTCCCGACACTTACCTCGACCTGCTCACACTCATCCTCCCAACAGTGATCTCGAACTGCTCACACTCATCCTCCCGTCACTAACCTCAACCTGCTCACACTCATCACAACACTAACCTCGACATGCTCACACTCTTCCCATTCCCGACACCAACATCGACCTGCTCACACTCATCCTCCCAATACTGACGTCGACCTGCTCACACTCATCCACCCGACACTAACCTCGACCTGCTCACACTCATCCTCCCAACACTGACTTCGACCTGCTCACACTCATCCTCCCGACACTGACCTCGACCTGCTCACACTCATCCCATTCCCGACACTAACCTCGACCTGCTCACACTCATCCTCCCGACACTAACCTCGACCTGCTCACACTCATTCTCCCAACACTAACCTCGACCTGCTCACACTCATCCTCCCGACACTGACCTCGACCTGCTCACACTCATCCCATTCCCGACACTAACCTCGACCTGCTCACACTCATCCTCCCAACACTAAGCTCGACCTGCTCACACTCATCCTGACACTAACCTCGACCTGCTCACACTCATGCGCCCAACACTAACCTCGACCTGCTCACACTCATCCTCCCGACACTTTCCTCGAACTGCTCACACTCATCCTCCCAACACTGACTTCGACCTGCTCACACTCATCCTCCCGACACTGACCTCGACCTGCTCACACTCATCCCATTCCCGACACCAACATCGACCTGCTCACACTCATCCTCCCAACACTGACCTCGACCTGCTCACACTCATCCTCCCGACACTAACCTCGACCTGCTCACACTCATCCTGACACTAACCACGACCTGCTCACAATCATCCTCCCAACACTAACCTCGACCTACTCACACTCATCCTCCCGACACTAACCTCGACCTGCTCACACTCATCCCGACACTAACCTCGACCGGCTCACACTCAACCTCCCAACATTGACCTCGACCTGCGCACACTCATCCCATTCCTGACACTAACCTCGATCTGCTCACACTCATCCCGACACTAACCTCGACCTGCTCACACTCATCCTCCCGACATTAACCTCGACCTGCTCACAGTTAAGCTCCTGACACCGACCTCGAGCTGGTCACACTCATCCCATTCCCGACATTAACCTTGACCTGCTCACACTCATCCTCCCAACACTGACCTCGACCTGCTCACACTCATCCTCCCGACACTAACCTCGACCTGCTCACACTCATCCCGACACTAACCTCGGCCTGCTCACACTCATCCCATTCCCGACACTAACCTCGACCTGCTCACACTCATCCTCCCAAGACTGAACTTCACATGCTCACCCTCATCCCATTCCCGACACTAACGTCGACCTGCTCACGCTCATCCTCCCGACACTTACCTCGACCTGCTCACACTCATCCTCCCAACAGTGATCTCGAACTGCTCACACTCATCCTCCCGTCACTAACCTCAACCTGCTCACACTCATCACAACACTAACCTCGACATGCTCACACTCTTCCCATTCCCGACACCAACATCGACCTGCTCACACTCATCCTCCCAATACTGACGTCGACCTGCTCACACTCATCCACCCGACACTAACCTCGACCTGCTCACACTCATCCTCCCAACACTGACTTCGACCTGCTCACACTCATCCTCCCGACACTGACCTCGACCTGCTCACACTCATCCCATTCCCGACACTAACCTCGACCTGCTCACACTCATCCTCCCGACACTAACCTCGACCTGCTCACACTCATTCTCCCAACACTAACCTCGACCTGCTCACACTCATCCTCCCGACACTGACCTCGACCTGCTCACACTCATCCCATTCCCGACACTAACCTCGACCTGCTCACACTCATCCTCCCAACACTAAGCTCGACCTGCTCACACTCATCCTGACACTAACCTCGACCTGCTCACACTCATGCGCCCAACACTAACCTCGACCTGCTCACACTCATCCTCCCGACACTTTCCTCGAACTGCTCACACTCATCCTCCCAACACTGACTTCGACCTGCTCACACTCATCCTCCCGACACTGACCTCGACCTGCTCACACTCATCCCATTCCCGACACCAACATCGACCTGCTCACACTCATCCTCCCAACACTGACCTCGACCTGCTCACACTCATCCTCCCGACACTAACCTCGACCTGCTCACACTCATCCTGACACTAACCACGACCTGCTCACAATCATCCTCCCAACACTAACCTCGACCTACTCACACTCATCCTCCCGACACTAACCTCGACCTGCTCACACTCATCCCGACACTAACCTCGACCGGCTCACACTCAACCTCCCAACATTGACCTCGACCTGCGCACACTCATCCCATTCCTGACACTAACCTCGATCTGCTCACACTCATCCCGACACTAACCTCGACCTGCTCACACTCATCCTCCCGACATTAACCTCGACCTGCTCACAGTTAACCTCCTGACACCGACCTCGAGCTGGTCACACTCATCCCATTCCCGACATTAACCTTGACCTGCTCACACTCATCCTCCCAACACTGACCTCGACCTGCTCACACTCATCCTCCCGACACTAACCTCGACCTGCTCACACTCATCCCGACACTAACCTCGGCCTGCTCACACTCATCCCATTCCCGACACTAACCTCGACCTGCTCACACTCATCCTCCCAACACTGAACTCGACATGCTCACCCTCATCCCATTCCCGACACTAACGTCGACCTGCTCACGCTCATCCTCCCGACACTTACCTCGACCTGCTCACACTCATCCTCCCAACAGTGATCTCGACCTGCTCACACTCATCCTCCCGTCACTAACCTCAACCTGCTCACACTCATCACAACACTAACCTCGACATGCTCACACTCATCCCATTCCCGACACCAACATCGACCTGCTCACACTCATCCTCCCAACACTGACGTCGACCTGCTCACACTCATCCACCCGACACTAACCTCGACCTGCTCACACTCATCCTCCCAACACTGACTTCGACCTGCTCACACTCATCCTCCCGACACTGACCTCGACCTGCTCACACTCATCCCATTCCCGACACTAACCTCGACCTGCTCACACTCATCCTCCCGACACTAACCTCGACCTGCTCACACTCATTCTCCCAACACTAACCTCGACCTGCTCACACTCATCCTCCCGACACTGACCTCGACCTGCTCACACTCATCCCATTCCCGACACTAACCTCGACCTGCTCACACTCATCCTCCCGACACTAACCTCGACCTGCTCACACTCATCCCGACACTAACCTCGACCTGCTCACACTCATGCGCCCAACACTAACCTCGACCTGCTCACACTCATCCTCCCGACACTAACCTCGAACTGCTCACACTCATCCTCCCAACACTGACTTCGACCTGCTCACACTCATCCTCCCGACACTGACCTCGACCTGCTCGCACTCATCCCATTCCCGACACTAACCTCGACCTGCTCACACTCATCCTCCCAACACTGAGCTCGACCTGCTCACACTCATCCTCCCGACACTGACCTCGACATGCTCACCCTCATCCCATTCCCGACACTAACCTCGACCTGCTCACACTCATCCCATTACTGACACGAACCTCAATTTGCTCACACTCATCCCGACACTAACCTCGGCCTGCTCACACTCATCCTCCCGACACTAATCACAACCTGCACACACTCATCCCATTCCTGACACTAACCTCGACCTGCTCACACTCATCCCATTCCCGACACCAACATCGACCTGCTCACACTCATCCTCCCAACACTGACCTCGACCTGCTCACACTCATCCTCCCGACACTAACCTCGACCTGCTCACACTCATCCTGACACTAACCACGACCTGCTCACAATCATCCTCCCAACACTCATCCTCCCGACACTAACCTCGACCTGCTCACACTCATCCCGACACTAACCTCGACCGGCTCACACTCATCCTCCCAACATTGACCTCGACTTGCGCACACTCATCCCATTCCTGACACTAACCTCGATCTGCTCACACTCATCCCGACACTAACCTCGACCTGCTCACACTCATCCTCCCGACATTAACCTCGACCTGCTCACAGTTAAGCTCCTGACACCGACCTCGAGCTGGTCACACTCATCCCATTCCCGACATTAACCTTGACCTGCTCACACTCATCCTCCCAACACTGACCTCGACCTGCTCACACTCATCCTCCCGACACTAACCTCGACCTGCTCACACTCATCCCGACACTAACCTCGGCCTGCTCACACTCATCCCATTCCCGACACTAACCTCGACCTGCTCACACTCATCCTCCCAACACTGAACTTCACATGCTCACCCTCATCCCATTCCCGACACTAACGTCGACCTGCTCACGCTCATCCTCCCGACACTTACCTCGACCTGCTCACACTCATCCTCCCAACAGTGATCTCGACCTGCTCACACTCATCCTCCCGTCACTAACCTCAACCTGCTCACACTCATCACAACACTAACCTCGACATGCTCACACTCTTCCCATTCCCGACACCAACATCGACCTGCTCACACTCATCCTCCCAATACTGACGTCGACCTGCTCACACTCATCCACCCGACACTAACCTCGACCTGCTCACACTCATCCTCCCAACACTGACTTCGACCTGCTCACACTCATCCTCCCGACACTGACCTCGACCTGCTCACACTCATCCCATTCCCGACACTAACCTCGACCTGCTCACACTCATCCTCCCGACACTAACCTCGACCTGCTCACACTCATTCTCCCAACACTAACCTCGACCTGCTCACACTCATCCTCCCGACACTGACCTCGACCTGCTCACACTCATCCCATTCCCGACACTAACCTCGACCTGCTCACACTCATCCTCCCAACACTAAGCTCGACCTGCTCACACTCATCCTGACACTAACCTCGACCTGCTCACACTCATGCGCCCAACACTAACCTCGACCTGCTCACACTCATCCTCCCGACACTTTCCTCGAACTGCTCACACTCATCCTCCCAACACTGACTTCGACCTGCTCACACTCATCCTCCCGACACTGACCTCGACCTGCTCGCACTCATCCCATTCCCGACACTAACCTCGACCTGCTCACACTCATCCTCCCAACACTGACCTCGACCTGCTCACACTCATCCTCCCGACACTGACCTCGACATGCTCACCCTCATCCCATTCCCGACACTAACCTCGACCTGCTCACGCTCATCCTCCCGACACTTACCTCGACCTGCTCACACTCATTCTCCCAACAGTGATCTCGACCTGCTCACACTCATCCTCCCATCACTAACCTCAACCTGCTCACACTCATCACAACACTAACTTCGACCTGCTCACAGTCATCCCATTCCCGTCACTAACCTCAACCTGCTCACACTCATCCCAACACTAACCTCGACCTGCTCACACTCATCCCATTCCCGATACTAACCTCGACCTGCTCACACTCATCCCAACACTAACCTGGACCTGCTCACACTCATGCACCCAACACTAACCTCGACCTGCTCACATTCATCCTCCCAACACTGACTTCGACCTGCTCACTCTCATCCTCCCGACACTGACCTCGACCTGCTCACACTCATCCCTTTCCCGACACTAACCTCGACCTGCTCACACTCATCCTCCCGACACTAACCTCGACCTGCTCACACTCATCCTCCCAACACTAACCTCGACCTGCTCACAATCATCCCGACACTAACCTCGACCTGCTCACACTCATCCCATTACTGACACTAACCTCAATTTGCTCACACTCATCCCGACACTAACCTCGGCCTGCTCACACTCATCCTCCCGACACTAATCACAACCTGCACACACTCATCCCATTCCTGACACTAACCTCGACCTGCTCACACTCATCCCATTCCCGACACCAACATCGACCTGCTCACACTCATCCTCCCAACACTGACCTCGACCTGCTCACACTCATCCTCCCGACACTAACCTCGACCTGCTCACACTCATCCCGACACTAACCTCGACCGGCTCACACTCATCCTCCCAACATTGACCTCGACCTGCGAACACTCATCCCATTCCTGACACTAACCTCGATCTGCTCACACTCATCCCGACACTAACCTCGACCTGCTCACACTCATCCTCCCGACATTAACCTCGACCTGCTCACAGTTAACCTCCTGACACCGACCTCGAGCTGGTCACACTCATCCCATTCCCGACATTAACCTTGACCTGCTCACACTCATCCTCCCAACACTGACCTCGACCTGCTCACACTCATCCTCCCGACACTAACCTCGATCTGCTCAAACTCATCCCGACACTAACCTCGGCCTGCTCACACTCATCCCATTCCCGACACTAACCTCGACCTGCTCACACTCATCCTCCCAACACTGAACTCGACATGCTCACCCTCATCCCATTCCCGACACTAACGTCGACCTGCTCACGCTCATCCTCCCGACACTTACCTCGACCTGCTCACACTCATCCTCCCAACAGTGATCTCGACCTGCTCACACTCATCCTCCCGTCACTAACCTCAACCTGCTCACACTCATCACAACACTAACCTCGACATGCTCACACTCATCCCATTCCCGACACCAACATCGACCTGCTCACACTCATCCTCCCAACACTGACGTCGACCTGCTCACACTCATCCACCCGACACTAACATCGACCTGCTCACACTCATCCTCCCAACACTGACTTCGTCCTGCTCACACTCATCCTCCCGACACTGACCTCGACCTGCTCACACTCATCCCATTCCCGACACTAACCTCGACCTGCTCACACTCATCCTCCCGACACTAACCTCGACCTGCTCACACTCATTCTCCCAACACTAACCTCGACCTGCTCACACTCATCCTCCCGACACTGACCTCGACCTGCTCACACTCATCCCATTCCCGACACTAACCTCGACCTGCTCACACTCATCCTCCCGACACTAACCTCGACCTGCTCACACTCATCCCGACACTAACCTCGACCTGCTCACACTCATGCGCCCAACACTAACCTCGACCTGCTCACACTCATCCTCCCAGCACTGACTTCGACCTGCTCACACTCATCCTCCCGACACTGACCTCGACCTGCTCACACTCATCCCATTCCCGACACTAACCTCGACCTGCTCACACCCATCCTCCCGACACTAACCTCGACCTGCTCACACTCATCCTCCCAACACTTACCTCGACCTGCTCACAATCATCCCGACACTAACCTCGACCTGCTCACACTCATCCTCCCAACACTGAGCTCGACCTGCTCACACTCATCCTCCCGACACTGACCTCGACATGCTCACCCTCATCCCATTCCCGACACTAACCTCGACCTGCTCACACTCATCCCATTACTGACACGAACCTCAATTTGCTCACACTCATCCCGACACTAACCTCGGCCTGCTCACACTCATCCTCCCGACACTAATCACAACCTGCACACACTCATCCCATTCCTGACACTAACCTCGACCTGCTCACACTCATCCCATTCCCGACACCAACATCGACCTGCTCACACTCATCCTCCCAACACTGACCTCGACCTGCTCACACTCATCCTCCCGACACTAACCTCGACCTGCTCACACTCATCCTGACACTAACCACGACCTGCTCACAATCATCCTCCCAACACTAACCTCGACCTACTCACACTCATCCTCCCGACACTAACCTCGACCTGCTCACACTCATCCCGACACTAACCTCGACCGGCTCACACTCATCCTCCCAACATTGACCTCGACCTGCGCACACTCATCCCATTCCTGACACTAACCTCGATCTGCTCACACTCATCCCGACACTAACCTCGACCTGCTCACACTCATCCTCCCGACATTAACCTCGACCTGCTCACAGTTAAGCTCCTGACACCGACCTCGAGCTGGTCACACTCATCCCATTCCCGACATTAACCTTGACCTGCTCACACTCATCCTCCCAACACTGACCTCGACCTGCTCACACTCATCCTCCCGACACTAACCTCGACCTGCTCACACTCATCCCGACACTAACCTCGGCCTGCTCACACTCATCCCATTCCCGACACTAACCTCGACCTGCTCACACTCATCCTCCCAAGACTGAACTTCACATGCTCACCCTCATCCCATTCCCGACACTAACGTCGACCTGCTCACGCTCATCCTCCCGACACTTACCTCGACCTGCTCACACTCATCCTCCCAACAGTGATCTCGACCTGCTCACACTCATCCTCCCGTCACTAACCTCAACCTGCTCACACTCATCACAACACTAACCTCGACATGCTCACACTCTTCCCATTCCCGACACCAACATCGACCTGCTCACACTCATCCTCCCAATACTGACGTCGACCTGCTCACACTCATCCACCCGACACTAACCTCGACCTGCTCACACTCATCCTCCCAACACTGACTTCGACCTGCTCACACTCATCCTCCCGACACTGACCTCGACCTGCTCACACTCATCCCATTCCCGACACTAACCTCGACCTGCTCACACTCATCCTCCCGACACTAACCTCGACCTGCTCACACTCATTCTCCCAACACTAACCTCGACCTGCTCACACTCATCCTCCCGACACTGACCTCGACCTGCTCACACTCATCCCATTCCCGACACTAACCTCGACCTGCTCACACGCATCCTCCCAACACTAAGCTCGACCTGCTCACACTCATCCTGACACTAACCTCGACCTGCTCACACTCATGCGCCCAACACTAACCTCGACCTGCTCACACTCATCCTCCCGACACTTTCCTCGAACTGCTCACACTCATCCTCCCAACACTGACTTCGACCTGCTCACACTCATCCTCCCGACACTGACCTCGACCTGCTCGCACTCATCCCATTCCCGACACTAACCTCGACCTGCTCACACTCATCCTCCCAACACTGACCTCGACCTGCTCACACTCATCCTCCCGACACTGACCTCGACATGCTCACCCTCATCCCATTCCCGACACTAACCTCGACCTGCTCACGCTCATCCTCCCGACACTTACCTCGACCTGCTCACACTCATTCTCCCAACAGTGATCTCGACCTGCTCACACTCATCCTCCCATCACTAACCTCAACCTGCTCACACTCATCACAACACTAACTTCGACCTGCTCACAGTCATCCCATTCCCGTCACTAACCTCAACCTGCTCACACTCATCCCAACACTAACCTCGACCTGCTCACACTCATCCCATTCCCGACACTAACCTCGACCTGCTCACACTTATCCCAACACTAACCTGGACCTGCTCACACTCATGCACCCAACACTAACCTCGACCTGCTCACATTCATCCTCCCAACACTGACTTCGACCTGCTCACTCTCATCCTCCCGACACTGACCTCGACCTGCTCACACTCATCCCTTTCCCGACACTAACCTCGACCTGCTCACACTCATCCTCCCGACACTAACCTCGACCTGCTCACACTCATCCTCCCAACACTAACCTCGACCTGCTCACAATCATCCCGACACTAACCTCGACCTGCTCACACTCATCCCATTACTGACACTAACCTCAATTTGCTCACACTCATCCCGACACTAACCTCGGCCTGCTCACACTCATCCTCCCGACACTAATCACAACCTGCACACACTCATCCCATTCCTGACACTAACCTCGACCTGCTCACACTCATCCCATTCCCGACACCAACATCGACCTGCTCACACTCATCCTCCCAACACTGACCTCGACCTGCTCACACTCATCCTCCCGACACTAACCTCGACCTGCTCACACTCATCCCGACACTAACCTCGACCGGCTCACACTCATCCTCCCAACATTGACCTCGACCTGCGCACACTCATCCCATTCCTGACACTAACCTCGATCTGCTCACACTCATCCCGACACTAACCTCGACCTGCTCACACTCATCCTCCCGACATTAACCTCGACCTGCTCACAGTTAACCTCCTGACACCGACCTCGAGCTGGTCACACTCATCCCATTCCCGACATTAACCTTGACCTGCTCACACTCATCCTCCCAACACTGACCTCGACCTGCTCACACTCATCCTCCCGACACTAACCTCGATCTGCTCACACTCATCCCGACACTAACCTCGGCCTGCTCACACTCATCCCATTCCCGACACTAACCTCGACCTGCTCACACTCATCCTCCCAACTCTGAACTCGACATGCTCACCCTCATCCCATTCCCGACACTAACGTCGACCTGCTCACGCTCATCCTCCCGACACTTACCTCGACCTGCTCACACTCATCCTCCCAACAGTGATCTCGACCTGCTCACACTCATCCTCCCGTCACTAACCTCAACCTGCTCACACTCATCACAACACTAACCTCGACATGCTCACACTCATCCCATTCCCGACACCAACATCGACCTGCTCACACTCATCCTCCCAACACTGACGTCGACCTGCTCACACTCATCCACCCGACACTAACATCGACCTGCTCACACTCATCCTCCCAACACTGACTTCGTCCTGCTCACACTCATCCTCCCGACACTGACCTCGACCTGCTCACACTCATCCCATTCCCGACACTAACCTCGACCTGCTCACACTCATCCTCCCGACACTAACCTCGACCTGCTCACACTCATTCTCCCAACACTAACCTCGACCTGCTCACACTCATCCTCCCGACACTGACCTCGACCTGCTCACACTCATCCCATTCCCGACACTAACCTCGACCTGCTCACACTCATCCTCCCGACACTAACCTCGACCTGCTCACACTCATCCCGACACTAACCTCGACCTGCTCACACTCATGCGCCCAACACTAACCTCGACCTGCTCACACTCATCCTCCCAGCACTGACTTCGACCTGCTCACACTCATCCTCCCGACACTGACCTCGACCTGCTCACACTCATCCCATTCCCGACACTAACCTCGACCTGCTCACACCCATCCTCCCGACACTAACCTCGACCTGCTCACACTCATCCTCCCAACACTTACCTCGACCTGCTCACAATCATCCCGACACTAACCTCGACCTGCTCACACTCATCCCATTACCGACACTAACCTCAATTTGCTCACACTCATCCCGACACTAACCTCGAGCTGCTCACACTCATCCTCCCGGCACTAACCTCAACCTGCAAACACTCATCCCATTCCTGACACTAACCTCGACCTGCTCACACTCATCCCATTCCCGACACCAACATCGACCTGCTCACACTCATCCTCCCAACACTGACCTCGACCTGCTCACACTCATCCTCCCGACACTAACCTCGACCTGCTCACACTCATCCCGACACTAACCTCGACCGGCTCACACTCATCCTCCCAACATTGACCTCGACCTGCGAACACTCATCCCATTCCTGACACTAACCTCGATCTGCTCACACACATCCCGACACTAACCTCGACCTGCTCACACTCATCCTCCCGACACTAACCTCGACCTGCTCACAGTTAAACTCCTGACACCGACCTAGAGCTGGTCACACTCATCCCATTCCCGACATTAACCTCGACCTGCTCACACTCATCCTCCCAACACTGACCTCGACCTGCTCACACTCATCCTCCCGACACTAACCTCGACCTGCTCACACTCATCCCGACACTAACCTCGGCCTGCTCACACTCATCCCATTCCCGACACTAACCTCGACCTGCTCACACTCATCCTCCCAAAACTGACGTCGACATGCTCCCCCTCATCCCATTCCCGACACTAACGTCGACCTGCTCACGCTCATCCTCCCGACACTTACCTCGACCTGCTCACACTCATCCTCCCAACAGTGATCTCGACCTGCTCACACTCATCCTCCCGTCACCAACCTCAATCTGCTCACACTCATCACAACACAAACCTCGACATGCTCACACTCATCCCATTCCCGACACCAACATCGACCTGCTCACACTCATCCTCCCAACACTGACCTCGACCTGCTCACACTCATCCTCCCGACACTAACCTCGAACTGCTCACACTCATCCTCCCAACACTGACTTCGACCTGCTCACACTCATCCTCCCGACACTAACCTCGACCTGCTCACACTCATCCTGACACTAACCACGACCTGCTCACACTCATCCTCCCAACACTAACCTCGACCTACTCACACTCATCCTCCCGACACTAACCTCGACCTGCTCACACTCATCCCGACACTAACCTCGACTGGCTCACACTCATCCTCCCAACATTGACCTCGACCTGCGCACACTCATCCCATTCCTGACACTAACCTCGATCTGCTCACACTCATCCCGACACTAACCTCGACCTGCTCACACTCATCCTCCCGACACTAACCTCGACCTGCTCACAGTTATCCTCCTGACACTGACCTCGACCTGGTCACACTCATCCCATTCCCGACACTAACCTCAACCTGCTCACACTAATCCTCCCAACACTGACCACGACCTGCTCACACTCATCCTCCCGACACTGAGCTTGACCTGCTCACACTCATCCTCCCGACACTAACCTCGACATGCTCACACTCATCCCATTCCCAACACTAACCTCGACCTGCTCACACGCATCCTCCCGACACTAACCTCGACCTGCTCACACTCATCCTCCCGACATTAACCTCGACCTGCTCACACTCATCCTCCCAACACTGACGTCGACCTGCTCACACTCATCCTTCCGACACTAACCTCGACCTGCTCACACTCATCCCGACACTAACCTCGGCCTGCTCACACTCATCCCATTCCTGACACTAACCTCGACCTGCTCACACTCACCCCGACACTAAACTCGACCTGCACACACTCATCCTCCCAACACTAACCTCGACCTACTCACACTCATCCTCCGAACACTGACCTCGACCTGCTCTCACTCTTCCTCCCGACACTGACCTAGACCTGCTCACACTCGTGCCATTCCCGACACTAACCTCGACCAGCTCACACTCATGCTCCTGACAATAACCTCGACCTGCTCACACTCATCCTCCCAACACTGACCTCGAGCTGCTCACACTCATTCTTCTAACACTAACCTCGACCTGCTCACATTGCTCCCGACACTAACCCCGACCTGCTCACACTCATCCCATTCCCGCCACTAACCTCGACCTGCTCACACTCATCCCGACACTAACCTCGGCCTGCTCACACTCATCCTCCAAACACTAACCTCGACCTGCTCACACGCATCCTCCCAACTCTGATCTCGACCTGCTCAAACTCATCCTCCCAACACTAACCCCGACATGCTCACACTCATCCTCCCGACACTAACCTCGACCTGCTCACACTCATCCTCCCAACACAACCTCGACCTGCTCACACTTATCCCGACACTAACCTCGATCTGCTCACACTCATCCTCCCAACACTAACCACGACCTGCTCAAACTCATCCCGACACTAACCTCAACCTGCTCACACTTATCCCGACACTAATCTCGACCTGCTCTCACTCATCCTCCCAACACTAACCTCGACCTACTCACACTCATCCTCCCGACACTAACCTCGACCTGCTCACACTCATCCCGACACTAACCTCGACCGGCTCACACTCATCCTCCCAACATTGACCTCGACCTGCGAACACTCATCCCATTCCTGACACTAACCTCGATCTGCTCACACACATCCCGACACTAACCTCGACCTGCTCACACTGATCCTCCCGACACTAACCTCGACCTGCTCACAGTTAAACTCCTGACACCGACCTAGAGCTGGTCACACTCATCCCATTCCCGACATTAACCTCGACCTGCTCACACTCATCCTCCCAACACTGACCTCGACCTGCTCACACTCATCCTCCCGACACTAACCTCGACCTGCTCACACTCATCCCGACACTAACCTCGGCCTGCTCACACTCATCCCATTCCCGACACTAACCTCGACCTGCTCACACTCATCCTCCCAACACTGACGTCGACATGCTCCCCCTCATCCCATTCCCGACACTAACGTCGACCTGCTCACGCTCATCCTCCCGACACTTACCTCGACCTGCTCACACTCATCCTCCCAACAGTGATCTCGACCTGCTCACACTCATCCTCCCGTCACCAACCTCAATCTGCTCACACTCATCACAACACAAACCTCGACATGCTCACACTCATCCCATTCCCGACACCAACATCGACCTGCTCACACTCATCCTCCCAACACTGACCTCGACCTGCTCACACTCATCCTCCCGACACTAACCTCGAACTGCTCACACTCATCCTCCCAACACTGACTTCGACCTGCTCACACTCATCCTCCCGACACTAACCTCGACCTGCTCACACTCATCCTGACACTAACCACGACCTGCTCACACTCATCCTCCCAACACTAACCTCGACCTACTCACACTCATCCTCCCGACACTAACCTCGACCTGCTCACACTCATCCCGACACTAACCTCGACTGGCTCACACTCATCCTCACAACATTGACCTCGACCTGCGCACACTCATCCCATTCCTGACACTAACCTCGATCTGCTCACACTCATCCCGACACTAACCTCGACCTGCTCACACTCATCCTCCCGACACTAACCTCGACCTGCTCACATTTATCCTCCTGACACTGACCTCGACCTGGTCACACTCATCCCATTCCCGACACTAACCTCAACCTGCTCACACTAATCCTCCCAACACTGACCACGACCTGCTCACACTCATCCTCCCGACACTGAGCTTGACCTGCTCACACTCATCCTCCCGACACTAACCTCGACATGCTCACACTCATCCCATTCCCAACACTAACCTCGACCTGCTCACACGCATCCTCCGGACACTAACCTCGACCTGCTCACACTCATCCTCCCGACATTAACCTCGACCTGCTCACACTCATCCTCCCAACACTGACGTCGACCTGCTCACACTCATCCTTCCGACACTAACCTCGACCTGCTCACACACATCCCGACACTTACCTCGGCCTGCTCACACTCATCCCATTCCTGACACTAACCTCGACCTGCTCACACTCACCCCGACACTAAACTCGACCTGCACACACTCATCCTCCCAACACTAACCTCGACCTACTCACACTCATCCTCCGAACACTAACCTCTACCTGCTCACACTTATCCTCCCGACACTGACCTCGACCTGCTCACACTCATCCCATTCCCGACGCTAACCTCGAACTGCTCACACTCATTCTGCCAACACTGACCTCGACCTTTTACACAGTCATCCTCCCGACACTGACCTCGACCTGCTCACACTCATCCTCCCGACACTAACCTCGACATGCTCACACTCATCCCATTCCCGACACTAACCTCGACCTGCTCACGCTCATCCTCCCAACACTGACCTCGACCTGCTCACACGCATCCTCCTAACACTGACCTCGACCTGCTCACACTCATCCTCCCGACACTGACCTCGACATGCTCACACTCATCCCATTCCCGACACTAACCTCGACCTGCTCACGCTCATCCTCCCGACACTTTCCTCGACCTGTTCACACTCATCCTTCCAATACTGACCTCGACCTGCTCACACTCATCCTCCCAACACTGACCTCGACCTGCTCACACTCATCCTCTCGACACTAACCTCTACCTGCTCACACTTATCCTCCCGACACTGACCTCGACCTGCTCACACTCATCACATTCCCGACGCCAACCTCGACCTGCTCACACTAATTCTCCCAACACTGACCTCGACCTGTTCACACTCATCCTCCTGACACTGACCTCGACCTGCTCACACTCATCCTCCCGACACTAACCTCGATATGCTCACACTCATCCCATTCCCGACGCTAACCTCGACCTGCTCACACGCATCCTCCCGACACTAACCTCGACCTGCTCACGCTCATCCTCCCAACACTGACCTTGACCTGCTCACACGCATCCTCCCAACACTGACCTCGACCTGCTCACACTCATCCTCCCAACACTGACCTCGACCTGCTCACACTCATCCTCCAGACACTAACCTCGACCTGCTCACACTCATCCTCCCGACACTAACCTCGACCTGCTCAGACTCATCGTATTCCCGACACTAACCTCGACCTGCACACATTGATCCCATTCCCGACACTAATCTCGACCTGCTCACACTCATCCTCCCGACACTAACCTCGACCTGCTCACACTCATCCCGACACTAACCTCGACTGGCTCACACTCATCCTCCCAACATTGACCTCGACCTGCGCACACTCATCCCATTCCTGACACTAACCTCGATCTGCTCACACTCATCCCGACACTAACCTCGACCTGCTCACACTCATCCTCCCGACACTAACCTCGACCTGCTCACAGTTATCCTCCTGACACTGACCTCGACCTGGTCACACTCATCCCATTCCCGACACTAACCTCAACCTGCTCACACTAATCCTCCCAACACTGACCACGACCTGCTCACACTCATCCTCCCGACACTGAGCTTGACCTGCTCACACTCATCCTCCCAACACTAACCTCGACATGCTCACACTCATCCCATTCCCAACACTAACCTCGACCTGCTCACACGCATCCTCCCGACACTAACCTCGACCTGCTCACACTCATCCTCCCGACATTAACCTCGACCTGCTCACACTCATCCTCCCAACACTGACGTCGACCTGCTCACACTCATCCTTCCGACACTAACCTCGACCTGCTCACACACATCCCGACACTAACCTCGGCCTGCTCACACTCATCCCATTCCTGACACTAACCTCGACCTGCTCACACTCACCCCGACACTAAACTCGACCTGCACACACTCATCCTCCCAACACTAACCTCGACCTACTCACACTCATCCTCCGAACACTGACCTCGACCTGCTCTCACTCTTCCTCCCGACACTGACCTCGACCTGCTCACACTCGTGCCATTCCCGACACTAACCTCGACCAGCTCACACTCATGCTCCTGACAATAACCTCGACCTGCTCACACTCATCCTCCCAACACTGACCTCGAGCTGCTCACACTCATTCTTCTAACACTAACCTCGACCTGCTCACATTGCTCCCGACACTAAACCCGACCTGCTCACACTCATCCCATTCCCGCCACTAACCTCGACCTGCTCACACTCATCCCGACACTAACCTCGGCCTGCTCACACTCATCCTCCAAACACTAACCTCGACCTGCTCACACGCATCCTCCCAACTCTGATCTCGACCTGCTCAAACTCATCCTCCCAACACTAACCCCGACATGCTCACACTCATCCTCCCGACACTAACCTCGCCCTGCTCACACTCATCCTCCCAACACAACCTCGACCTGCTCACAGTTATCCCGACACTAACCTCGATCTGCTCACACTCATCCTCCCAACACTAACCACGACCTGCTCAAACTCATCCCGACACTAACCTCAACCTGCTCACACTAATCCCGACACTAATCTCGACCTGCTCTCACTCATCCTCCCAACACTAACCTCGACCTGCTCACACTCATCCTCTCAATACTAACCTCGACCTGCTCACACTCATCCTCCCAATACTGACCTCGACCTGCTCATACTCATCATCCGAACATTGACCTCGACCTGCTCACACTCATCCCATTCCTGACACTAACCTCGACCTGCTCACACTCATCCCGAGACTAACCTCGACCTGCTCACACTCTTCCTCCCGACACTAACCTCTACCTGCTCACACTTATCCTCCTGACACTGACCTCGACCTGCTCACACTCATCCCATTCCCGACGCTAACCTCAAACTGCTCACACTCATTCTGCCAACACTGACCTCGACCTGTTCACAGTCATCCTCCCGACACTGACCTCGACCTGCTCACACTCATCCTCCCGACACTAACCTCGACATGCTCACACTCATCCCATTCCCGACACTAACCTCGACCTGCTCACGCTCATCCTCCCAACACTGACCTCGACCTGCTCACACGCATCCTCCTAACACTGACCTCGACCTGCTCACACTCATCCTCCCGACACTGACCTCGACATGCTCACACTCATCCCATTCCCGACACTAACCTCGACCTGCTCACGCTCATCCTCCCGACACTTTCCTCGACCTGTTCACACTCATCCTTCCAATACTGACCTCGACCTGCTCACACTCATCCTCCCAACACTGACCTCGACCTGCTCACACTCATCCTCTCGACACTAACCTCTACCTGCTCACACTTATCCTCCCGACACTGACCTCGACCTGCTCACACTCATCACATTCCCGACGCCAACCTCGACCTGCTCACACTAATTCTCCCAACACTGACCTCGACCTGTTCACACTCATCCTCCCGACACTGACCTCGACCTGCTCACACTCATCCTCCCGACACTAACCTCGATATGCTCACACTCATCCCATTCCCGACGCTAACCTCGACCTGCTCACACGCATCCTCCCGACACTAACCTCGACCTGCTCACGCTCATCCTCCCAACACTGACCTTGACCTGCTCACACGCATCCTCCCAACACTGACCTCGACCTGCTCACACTCATCCTCCCAACACTGACCTCGACCTGCTCACACTCATCCTCCAGACACTAACCCCGACCTGCTCACACTCATCCTCCCGACACTAACCTCGACCTGCTCAGACTCATCGTATTCCCGACACTAACCTCGACCTGCACACATTCATCCCATTCCCGACACTAATCTCGACCTGCTCACACTCATCCTCCCGACACTAACCTCGACCTGCTCACACTCATCCCATTCCAGACACTAACCTTGACCTGCTCACACTCATCCTCCCGACACTAACCTCGACCTGCTCACACTCATCCTCCCGATACTAACCTCGACCTGCTCACACTCATCCTCCCAACACTAACCTCGACCAGCTCACACTCATCCTCCCAACACTAACCTTGACCTGCTCAAACTCATCCTGACACTAACCTCGACTTGCTCACACTCATCCTCCCAACACTAACCTCGACCTGCTCACACTCATCCCGACACTAACACAACCTGCTCACACTTATCCCGACACTAATCTCAACCTGCTCACACTCATCCTCCCAACACTAACCTCGACCCGCTCACACTCATCATTCCAATGCTGACCTCGACCTGCTCACACTCATCCTCCCAACATTGACCTTGACCTGCTCACACTCATCCCATTCCTGACACTAACCTCGACCTGCTCACACTCATCCCGACACTAACCTCGACCTGCTCACATTCATCCTCCTGACACTAACCTCTACCTGCACACACTTGTCCTCCGGACACTGACCTTGACCTGCTCATACTCCTCCCATTCCCGACGCTAACATTGACCTGCTCACACTCATCCTCCCAACACTGAGCTCGACCTGCTCACACTCATTCTCCCGACACTGACCTCGACCTGCTCACACTCATCCTCCCGACACTAACCTCGACATGCTCACACTCATCCCATTCCCGACATTAACCTCGACCTGCTCACACGCATCCTCCCGACACTTACCTCGACCTGCTCACACTCACCCACCCGACATTAACCTCGACCTGCTCACACTCATCCCATTCCCGACACTAACCTCGACCTGCTCACACTCATCCTCCCAACACTGACCTCGACCTGCTCACACTCATCCTCCCGACACTGACCTCGACATGCTCACCCTCATCCCATTCCCAACACTAACCTCAACCTGCTCACGCTCATCCTCCCGACACTTACATCGACCTGCTCACACTCATCCTCCCAACAGTGATCTCGACCTGCTCACACTCATCCTCCCGTCACTAACCTCAACCTGCTCACACTCATCACAACACTAACCTCGACCTGCTCACTGTCATCCCATTCCCGTCACTAAACTCAACCTCCTCACACACATCCTAACACTAACCTCGACCTGCTCACACTCATCCCATTCCCGACACTAACCTCGACCTGATTACACTCATCCCGACACTAACCTCGACCTGCTCACACTCATGCTCCCAACACTAACCTCGACCTGCTCACACTCATCCTCCCAACACTGACTTCGACCTGCTCACACTCATCCTCCCGACACTGACCTCGACCTGCTCACACCCATCCCATTCCCGACACTAACCTCGACCTGCTCACACTCATCCTCCCGACACTATCCTCGACCTGCTCACACTCATCCTCCAAACACTAACCTCGACCTGCTCACAATCATCCCAACACTAACCTCTACCTGCTCACACTGATCCCATTACCGACACTAACCTCGATTTGCTCACACTGATCCCGACACTAACCTCGACCTGCTCACTCTCATCCTCCCGGCACTAACCTCAACCTGCACACACACATCCCATTCCTGACACTAACCTCGACCTGCTCACACTCATCCCATTCCCGACACCAACATCGACCTGCTCACACTCATCCTCCCAACACGGACCTCGACCTGCTCACAATCATCCTCCCAACACTAACCTCGACCAGCTCACACTCATCCTCCCAACACTAACCTCGACCTGCTCACACTCATCCTGACACTAACCTCGACCTGCTCACACTCATCCTCCCAACACTAACCTCGACCTGCTCACACTCAGCCCGACACTAACTCAACCTGCTCACACTCATCCCGACACTAATCTCAACCTGCTCACACTCATCCTCCCAACACTAACCTCGACCCGCTCACACTCATCCTTCCAATACTGACCTCGACTTGCTCACACTCATCCTCCCAACATTGACCCCGACCTGCTCACACTCATCCTCCTGACACTAACCTCTACCTGCTCACACTTATCCTCCCGACACTGACCTGGACCTGCTCACACTCATCCCATTCCCGACGCTAACCTTGACCTGCTCACACTCAGACTCCCAACACTGAGCTCGACCTGCTCACACTCATCCTCCCGACACTGACCTCGACCTGCTCACACTCATCCTCCCGACACTAACCTCGACATGCTCACTCATCCCATTCCCGACACTAACCTCGACCTGCTCACACGCATCCTCCCGACACTTACCTCGACCTGCTCACACTCATCCACCCGACATTAACCTCGACCTGCTCACACTCATCCCATTCCCGACACTAACCTCGACCTGCTCACTCTCATCCTCCCGGCACTAACCTCAACCTGCACACACTCATCCCATTCCTGACACTAACCTCGACCTGCTCACACTCATCCCATTCCCGACACCAACATCGACCTGCTCACACTCATCCTCCCAACACGGACCTCGACCTGCTCACACTCATCCTCCCAACACTAACCTCGACCTGCTCACACTCATCCTCCTGACACTAACCTCGACCTGCTCACACTCATCCTCCCGACACTGACCTCGACCTGCTCACACTCATCCTTCCAACACTGACCTCGATCTGTTCACACTCATCCTCCCAACACTGAGCTGGACCTGCTCACATTCATCCTCCCGACACTGACCTCGACTTGCTCACACCCATCCCATTCTCGAAAAGAACCTCGACCTGCTCACACTCATCCCATTCACGACACTAACCTCGACCTGCTCACACTCATCTTCTCGACACTAACCTCGACCTGCTCACAATCATCCTCCCAACACTAACCTCGACCAGCTCACACTCATCCTCCCAACACTAACCTCGACCTGCTCACACTCATCCTGACACTAACCTCGACCTGCTCACACTCATCCTCCCAACACTAACCTCGACCTGCTCACACTCAGCCCGACACTAACTCAACCTGCTCACACTCATCCCGACACTAATCTCAACCTGCTCACACTCATCCTCCCAACACTAACCTCGACCCGCTCACACTCATCCTTCCAATACTGACCTCGACTTGCTCACACTCATCCTCCCAACATTGACCTCGACCTGCTCACACTCATCCTCCTGACACTAACCTCTACCTGCTCACACTTATCCTCCCGACACTGACCTCGACCTGCTCACACTCATCCCATTCCCGACACTAACCTTGACCTGCTCACACTCAGACTCACAACACTGAGCTCGACCTGCTCACACTCATCCTCCCGACACTGACCTCGACCTGCTCACACTCATCCTCCCGACACTAACCTCGACATGCTCACTCATCCCATTCCCGACACTAACCTCGACCTGCTCACACGCATCCTCCTGACACTTACCTCGACCTGCTCACACTCATCCACCCGACATTAACCTCGACCTGCTCACACTCATCCCATTCCCGACACTAACCTCGACCTGCTCACACTCATCCTCCCAACACTGACCTCGACCTGCTCACACTCATCCTCCCGACACTGACCTCGACATGCTCACCCTCATCCCATTCCCGACACTAACCTCGACCTGCTCACGCTCATCCTCCCGACACTTACCTCGACCTGCGCTCACTCATCCTCCCAACAGTGATCTCGACCTGCTCACACTCATCCTCCCGTCACTAACCTCAACCTGCTCACACTCATCACAACACTAACCTCGACCTGCTCACTGTCATCCCATTCCTGTCACTAACCTCAACCTGCTCACACTCATCCCAACACTAACCTCGACCTGCTCACACTCATCCCAATCCCGACACTAACCTCGACCTGCTCACACTCATCCTGACAGTAACCTCGACCTGCTCACACTCATCCTCCCAACACTGACTTCGACCTGCTCACACGCATCCTCCCGATACTGACCTCGACCTGCTCACACTCATCCCATTCCCGACACTAACCTCGACCTGCTCACACTCATCCTCCCGACACTAACCTCGACCTGCTCACACTCATCCTCCCCACACAGACCTCGACCTGCTCACACTCATCCTCCCGACACTTACCTCGACCTGTTCACACTCATCCTCCCAATAGTGACCTCGACCTGCTCACACTCATCCTCCCAACACTGACCTCGACCTGCTCACACTCATCCTCTCAACACTAACCTCTACCTGCTCACACTTATCCTCCCGACACTGACCTCGACCTGCTCACACTCATCCCATTCCCGATGCTAACTTCGACATGCTCACATTCATTCTCCCAACACTGACCTCGACCTGTTCACACTCATCCTCCCGACACTGACCTCGACCTGCTCACACTCATCCTCCCGACACTAACCTCGACATGCTCACACTCATCCCATTCCCGGCGCTAACCTCGACCTGCTCACACGCATCCTCCCGACACTTACCTCGACCTGCTCACGCTCATCCTCCCAACACTGACCTTGACCTACTCACACGCATCCTTCCAACACTGACCTCGACCTGCTCACACTCATCCTCCCAACACTGACCTCGACCTGCTCACACTCATCCTCCCGACACTAACCTCGACCTGCTCACACTCATCCTCCCGACACTAACCTCGACCTGCTCACACTCATCGTATTCCCGACACTAACGTCGACCTGCACACATTCATCCCATTCCCGACACTAATCTCGACCTGCTCACACTCATCCTCCCGACACTAACCTCGACCTGCTCACACTCATCCCATTCCAGACACTAACCTTGACCTGCTCACACTCATCCTCCCGACACTAACCTCGACCTGCTCACACTCATCCTCCCGATACTAACCTCGAACTGCTCACACTCATCCTCCCAACACTAACCTCGACCAGCTCACAATCATCCTCCCAACACTAACCTCGACTTCCTCAAACTCATCCTGACACTAACCTCGACTTGCTCACACTCATCCTCCCAACACTAACCTCGACCTGCTCACACTCATCCCGACACTAACTCAACCTGCTCACACTCATCCCGACATGAATCTCAACCTGCTCACACTCATCCTCCCAACACTAACCTCGACCCGCTCACACTCATCCTTCCAATACTGACCTCGACCTGCTCACACTCATCCTCCCAACATTGACCTTGACCTGCTCACACTCATCCCATTCCTGACACTAACCTCGACCTGCTCACACTCGTCCCGACACTAACCTCGACCTGCTCACATTCATCCTCCTGACACTAACCTCTACCTGCTCAGACTTATCCTCCCGACACTGACCTTGACCTGCTGACACTCATCCCATTCCCGACGCTAACCTTGACCTGCTCACACTCATCCTCCCAACACTGAGCTCGACCTGCTCACACTCATCCTCCCGACACTGACCTCGACCTGCTCACACTCATCCTCCCGACACTAGCCTCGACCTGCTCACACTCACCCCATTCCCGACATTAACCTCGACCTGCTCACACGCATCCTCCCGACACTTACCTCGACCTGCTCACACTCATCCACCCGACATTAACCTCGATCTGCTCACACTCATCCCATTCCCGACACTAACCTCGACCTGCTCACACTCATCCTCCCAACACTGACCTCGACCTGCTCACACTTATCCTCCCGACACTGACCTCGACATGCTCACCCTCATCCCATTCCCGACACTAACCTTGACCTGCTCACATTCATCCTCCCAACAGTGATCTCGACCTGCTCACACTCATCCTCCCGTCACTAACCTCAACCTGCTCACACTCATCACAACACTAACCTCGACCTGCTCACTGTCATCCCATTCCCGTCACTAACCTCAACCTGCTCACACTCATCCCAACACTAACCTCGACCTGCTCACACTCATCCCATTCCCGACACTAACCTCGACCAGCTCACACTCATCCCGACACTAACCTCGACCCGCTCAAACTCATGCTCCCAACACTAACCTCGACCTGCTCACACTCATGCTCCCAACACTGACTTCGACCTGCTCACACTCATCCTCCCAACACTGACCTCGACCTGCTCACACTCATCCCATTCCCGACACTAACCTCGACCTGCTCACACTCATCCTCCCAACACTAACCTCGACCTGCTCACACTCATCCTCCCAACACTAACCTCGACCTGCTCACAATCATCCCGACACTAACCTCGACTTGCTCACACTCATCACATTACCAACACTAACCTCGATTTGCTCACACTCATCCCGACTCTAACCTCGACCTGCTCACTCTCATCCTCCCGGCACTAACCTCAACCTGCACACACTCATCCCCTTCCTGACACTAACCTCGACCTGCTCACACTCATCCCATTCCCGACACCAACAACGACCTGCTCACACTCATCCTCCCAACACTGACCTCGACTTGCTCACACTCATCCTCCCAACACTAACCTCGACCTGCTCACACTCATCCTCCCGACACTAACCTCGACCTGCTCACACTCATCCTCCCGACACTGACCTCGACCTGCTCACACTCATCCTTCCAACACTGACCTTGATCTGTTCACACTCATCCTCCCAACACTGAGCTGGACCTGCTCACATTCATCCTCCCGACACTGACCTCGACTTGCTCACACCCATCCCATTCTCGACACGAACCTCGACCTGCTCACACTCATCCCATTCACGACACTAACCTCGACCTGCTAACACTCATCTTCTCGACACTAACCTCGACCTGCTCACAAACATCCTCCCAACACTAACCTCGACCAGCTCACACTCATCCTCCCAACACTAACCTCGACCTGCTCACACTCATCCCGACACTAACTCAACCTGCTCACACTCATCCCGACACTAATCTCAACCTGCTCACACTCATCCTCCCAACACTAACCTCGACCCGCTCACACTCATCCTTCCAAAACTGACCTCGACCTGCTCACACTCATCCTCCCAACATTGACCTCGACCTGCTCACACTCATCCCATTCCTGACACTAACCTCGACCTGCTCACACTCATCCCGACACTAACCTCGACCTGCTCACACTCATCCTCCTGACACTATCCTCTACCTGCTCACACTTATCCTCCCAACACTGTGCTCGACCTGCTCACAGTCATCCTCCTGTCACTGACCTCGACCTGCTCACACTCATCCTCCCGACACTAACCTCGACATGCTCACACTCATCCCATTCCCGACACTAACGTCGACCTGCTCACACGCATCCTCCCGACACTTACCTCGACCTGCTCACACTCATCCACCCGACATTAACCTCGACCTGCTCACACTCATCCCATGCCCGACACTAACCTCGACCTGCTCACACTCATCCTCCCAACACTGACCTCGATCTGCTCACACTCATCCACCCGACACTGACCTCGACATGCTCACCCTCATCCCATTCCCGACACTAACCTCGACCTGCTCACACTCATCCACCCGACACTGACCTCGACATGCTCACCCTCATCCCATTCCCGACACTAACCTCGACCTGCTCACTCTCATCCCATTCCCGACACTAACCTCGACCTGCTCACACTCATCCCGACACTTACCTCGACCTGCTCACACTGATCCCATTACCGACACTAACCTCGATTTGCTCACACTCATCCCGACACTAACCTCGACCTGCTCACTCTCATCCTCCCGGCACTAACCTCAACCTGCACACACTCATCCCATTCCTGACACTAACCTCGACCTGCTCACACTCATCCCATTCCCGACACCAACATCGACCTGCTCACACTCATCCTCCCAACACGGACCTCGACCTGCTCACACTCATCCTCCCGACACTGACCTCGACCTGCTCACACTCATCCTTCCAACACTGACCTCGATCTGTTCACAATCATCCTCCCAACACTGAGCTGGCCCTGCTCACATTCATCCTCCCGACACTGACCTCGACTTGCTCACACCCATCCCATTCTCGACAAGAACCTCGACCTGCTCACACTCATCCCATTCACGACACTAACCTCGACCTGCTCACACTCATCTTCTCGACACTAACCTCGACCTGCTCACAATCATCCTCCCAACACTAACCTCGACCAGCTCACACTCATCCTCCCAACACTAACCTCGACCTGCTCACACTCATCCTGACACTAACCTCGACCTGCTCACACTCATCCTCCCAACACCATCCTCGACCTGCTCACACTCAGCCCGACACTAACTCAACCTGCTCACACTCATCCCGACACTAATCTCAACCTGCTCACACTCATCCTCCCAACACTAACCTCGACCAGCTCACACTCATCCTTCCAATACTGACCTCGACCTGCTCACACTCATCCTCCCAACATTGACCTCGACCTGCTCACACTCATCCCATTCCTGACACTAACCTCGACCTGCTCACACTCATCCCGACACGAACCTCGACCTGCTCACACTCATCCTCCTGACACTAACCTCTACCTGCTCACACTTATCCTCCCAACACTGACCTCGACCTGCTCACACTCATCCCATTCCCGACACTAACCTTGACCTGCTCACACTCAGACTCCCGACACTGACCTCGACCTGCTCACACTCATCCTCCCGACACTAACCTCGACATGCTCACTCATCCCATTCCCGACACTAACCTCGACCTGCTCACACGCATCCTCCCGACACTTACCTCGACCTGCTCACACTCATCCACCCGACATTAACCTCGACCTGCTCACACTCATCCCATTCCCGACACTAACCTCGACCTGCTCACACTCATCCTCCCAACACTGACCTCGACCTGCTCACACTCATCCTCCCGACACTGACCTCGACATGCTCACCCACATCCCATTCCCGACACTAACCTCGACCTGCTCACGCTCATCCTCCCGACACTTACCTCGACCTGCGCTCACTCATCCTCCCAACAGTGATCTCGACCTGCTCACACTCATCCTCCCGTCACTAACCTCAACCTGCTCACACTCATCACAACACTAACCTCGACCTGCTCACTATCATCCCATTCCTGTCACTAACCTCAACCTGCTCACACTCATCCCAACACTAACCTCGACCTGCTCACAGTCATCCTCCCAACACTGACTTCGACCTGCTCACACGCATCCTCCCGACACTGACCTCGACCTGCTCACACTCATCCCATTCCCGACACTAACCTCGACCTGCTCACACTCATCCTCCCGACACTAACCTCGACCTGCTCACACTCATCCTCCCCACACAGACCTCGACCTGCTCACACTCATCCTCCCGACACTTACCTCGACCTGTTCACACTCATCCTCCCAATAGTGACCTCGACCTGCTCACACTCATCCTCCCAACACTGACCTCGACCTGCTCACACTCATCCTCTCAACACTAACCTCTACCTGCTCACACGTATCCTCCCGACACTGACCTCGACCTGCTCACACTCATCCCATTCCCGACGCTAACCTCGACATGCTCACATTCATTCTCCCAACACTGACCTCGACCTGTTCACACTCATCCTCCCGACACTGACCTCGACCTGCTCACACTCATCCTCCCGACACTAACCTCGACATGCTCACACTCATCCCATTCCCGACGCTAACTTCGACCTGCTCACACGCATCCTCCCGACACTAACCTCGACCTGCTCACGCTCATCCTCCCAACACTGACCTTGACCTGCTCACACGCATCCTCCCAACACTGACCTCGACCTGCTCACACTCATCCTCCCAACACTGACCTCGACCTGCTCACACTCATCCTCCCGACACTAACCTCGACCTGCTCACACTCATCCTCCCGACACTAACCTCGACCTGCTCACACTCATCGTATTCCCGACACTAACGTTGACCTGCACACATTCATCCCATTCCCGACACTAATCTTGACCTGCTCACACTCATCCTCCCGACACTAACCTCGACCTGCTCACACTCATCCCATTCCAGACACTAACCTTGACCTGCTCACACTCATCCTCCCGACAATAACCTCGACCTGCTCACACTCATCCTCCCGATACTAACCTCGACCTGCTCACACTCATCCTCCCAACACTAACCTCGACCAGCTCACAATCATCCTCCCAACACTAACCTCGACCTACTCAAACTCATCCTGACACTGACCTCGACTTGCTCACACTCATCCTCCCAACACTAACCTCGACCTGCTCACACTCATCCCGACACTAACTCAACCTGCTCACACTCATCCCGACACTAATCTCAACCTGCTCACACTCATCCTCCCAACACTAACCTCGAGCCGCTCACACTCATCCTTCCAATACTGACCTCGACCTGCTCACACTCATCCTCCCAACATTGACCTTGACCTGCTCACACTCATCCCATTCCTGACACTAACCTCGACCTGCTCACACTCATCCCGACACTAACCTCGACCTGCTCACATTCATCCTCCTGACACTAACCTCTACCTGCTCAGACTTATCCTCCCGACACTGACCTTGACCTGCTCACACTCATCCCATTCCCGACGCTAACCTTGACCTGCTCACACTCATCCTCCCAACACTGAGCTCGACCTGCTCACACTCATCCTCCCGACACTGACCTCGACCTGCTCACACTCATCCTCCCGACAGCAGCCTCGACATGCTCACACTCACCCCATTCCCGACATTAACCTCGACCTGCTCACACGCATCCTCCCGACACTTACCTCGACCTGCTCACACTCATCCACCCGACATTAACCTCGACCTGCTCACACTCATCCCATTCCCGACACTAACCTCGACCTGCTAACACTCATCCTCCCAACACTGACCTCGAGCTGCTCACACTTATCCTCCCGACACTGACCTCAACATGCTCACCCTCATCCCATTCCCGACACTAACCTTGACCTGCTCACATTCATCCTCCCAACAGTGATCTCGACCTGCTCACACTCATCCTGCCGTCACTAACCTCAACCTGCTCACACTCATCACAACACTAACCTCGACCTGCTCACTGTCATCCCATTCCCGTCACTAACCTCAACCTGCTCACACTCATCCCAACACTAACCTCGACCTGCTCACACTCATCCCATTCCCGACACTAACCTCGACCTGCTCACACTCATCCCGACACTAACCTCGACCCGCTCACACTCATGCTCCCAACACTAACCTCGACCTGCTCACACTCATCCTCCCAACACTGACTTCGACCTGCTCACACTCATCCTCCCAACACTGACCTCGACCTGCTCACACTCATCCCATTCCCGACACTAACCTCGACCTGCTCACACTCATCATCCCGACACTAACCTCGACCTGCTCACACTCATCCTCCCAACACTAACCTCGACCTGCTCACAATCATCCCGACACTAACCTCGACTTGCTCACACTCATCCCATTCCCGACACCAACATCGACCTGCTCACACTCATCCTCCCAACACTGACCTCGACTTGCTCACACTCATCCTCCCAACACTAACCTCGACCTGCTCACACTCATCCTCCCGACACTAACCTCGACCTGCTCACACTCATCCTCCCGACACTGACCTCGACCTGCTCACACTCATCCTTCCAACACTGACCTCGATCTGTTCACACTCATCCTCCCAACACTGAGCTGGACCTGCTCACATTCATCCTCCCGACACTGACCTCGACTTGCTCACACCCATCCCATTCTCGACACGAACCTCGACCTGCTCACACTCATCCCATTCACGACACTAACCTCGACCTGCTCACACTCATCTTCTCGACACTAACCTCGACCTGCTCACAATCATCCTCCCAACACTAACCTCGACCAGCTCATACACATCCTCCCAACACTAACCTCGACCTGCTCACACTCATCCTGACACTAACCTCGACCTGCTCACACTCATCCTCCCATCACTAACCTCGACCTGCTCACACTCATCCCGACACTAACTCAACCTGCTCACACTCATCCCGACACTAATCTCAACCTGCTCACACTCATCCTCCCAACACTAACCTCGACCCGCTCACACTCATCCTTCCAATACTGACCTCGACCTGCTCACACTCATCCTCCCAACATTGACCTCGACCTGCTCACACTCATCCCATTCCTGACACTAACCTCGACCTGCTCACACTCATCCCGACACTAACCTCGACCTGCTCACACTCATCCTCCTGACACTAACCTCTACCTGCTCACACTTATCCTCCCAACACTGTGCTCGACCTGCTCACAGTCATCCTCCCGACACTGACCTCGACCTGCTCACACTCATCCTCCCGACACTAACCTCGACATGCTCACACTCATCCCATTCCCGACACTAACCTCGACCTGCTCACACGCATCCTCCCGACACTTACCTCGACCTGCTCACACTCATCCACCCGACATTAACCTCGACCTGCTCACACTCATCCCATTCCCGACACTAACCTCGACCTGCTCACACTCATCCTCCCAACACTGACCTCGACCTGCTCACACTCATCCACCCGACACTGACCTCGACATGCTCACCCTCATCCCATTCCCGACACTAACCTCGACCTGCTCACACTCATCCACCCGACACTGACCTCGACATGCTCACCCTCATCCCATTCCCGACACTAACCTCGACCTGCTCACTCTCATCCCATTCCCGACACTAACCTCGACCTGCTCACACTCATCCCGACACTAACCTCGACCTGCTCACACTCATCCTCCTGACACTTACCTCTACCTGCTCACACTTATCCACCCGACACTGACCTCGACCTGCTCACACTCATCCCATTCCCGACACTAACCTTGACCTGCTCACACTCAAACTCCCAACACTGTGCTCGACCTGCTCACAGTCATCCTCCCGACACTGACCTCGACCTGCTCAGACTCATCCTCCCGACACTAACCTCGACATGCTCACACTCATCCCATTCCCGACACTAACCTCGACCTGCTCACACGCATCCTCCCGACACTTACCTCGACCTGCTCACACTCATCCACCCGACATTAACCTCGAGCAGCCCACACTCATCCCATTCCCGACACTAACCTCGACCTGCTCACACTCATCCTCCCAACACTGACCTCGACCTGCTCACACTCATCCTCCCGACACTGACCTCGACATGCTCACCCTCATCCCATTCCCGACACTAACCTCGACCTGCTCACGCTCATCCTCCCGACACTTACCTCGACCTGCGCACACTCATCCTCCCAACAGTGATCTCGACCTGCTCACACTCATCCTCCCGTCACTAACCTCAACCTGCTCACACTCATCACAACACTAACCTCGACCTGCTCACTGTCATCCCATTCCCGTCACTAACCTCAACCTGCTCACGCTCATCCCAACACTAACCTCGACCTGCTCACTCTCATCCCATTCCCGACACTAACCTCGACCTGCTCACACTCATCCCGACACTAACCTCGACCTGCTCACACTCATCCTCCCAACACTGACTTCGACCTGCTCACACTCATCCTCCCGACACTGACCTCGACCTGCTCACACTCATCCCATTCCCGACACTAACCTCGACCTGCTCACACTCATCCTCCCAACACTGACCTCGACTTGCTCACACTCATCCTCCCGACACTGACCTCGACATGCTCACCCTCATCCCATTCCCAACACTAACCTCAACCTGCTCACGCTCATCCTCCCGACACTTACCTCCACCTGCTCACACTCATCCTCCCAACAGTGATCTCGACCTGCTCACACTCATCCTCCCGTCACTAACCTCAACCTGCTCACACTCATCACAACACTAACCTCGACCTGCTCACTGTCATCCCATTCCCGTCACTAAACTCAACCTGCTCACACTCATCCCAACACTAACCTCGACCTGCTCACACTCATCCCATTCCCGACACTAACCTCGACCTGATTACACTCATCCCGACACTAACCTCGACCTGCTCACACTCATCCTCCCAACACTGACTTCGACCTGCTCACACTCATCCTCCCAACACTGACCTCGACTTGCTCACACTCATCCCATTCCCGACACTAACCTCGACCTGCTCACACTCATCCTCCCGACACTAACCTCGACCTGCTCACACTCATCCTCCAAACACTAACCTCGACCTGCTCACAATCATCCCGACACTAACCTCGACCTGCTCACACTCATCCCATTACCGACACTAACCTCGATTTGCTCACACTCATCCCGACACTAACCTCGACCTGCTCACTCTCATCCTCCCGGCACTAACCTCAACCTGCACACACTCATCCCATTCCTGACACTAACCTCGACCTGCTCACACTCATCCCATTCCCGACACCAACATCGACCTGCTCACACTCATCCTCCCAACACTGACCTCGACCTGGTCACACTCATCCTCCCAACACTAACCTCGACCTGCTCACACTCATCCTCCCGACACTAACCTCGACCTGCTCACACTCATCCTCCCGACACTGACCTCGACCTGCTCACACTCATCCTTCCAACACTGACCTCGATCTGTTCACACTCATCCTCCCAACACTGAGCTGGACCTGCTCACATTCATCCTCCCGACACTGACCTCGACTTGCTCACACCCATCCCATTCTCGACAAGAACCTCGACCTGCTCACACTCATCCCATTCACGACACTAACCTCGACCTGCTCACACTCATCTTCTCGACACTAACCTCGACCTGCTCACAATCATCCTCCCAACACTAACCTCGACCAGCTCACACTCATCCTCCCAACACTAACCTCGACCTGCTCACACTCATCCTGACACTAACCTCGACCTGCTCACACTCATCCTCCCAACACTAACCTCGACCTGCTCACACTCAGCCCGACATTAACTCGACCTGCTCACACTCATCCCATTCCCGACACTAACCTTGACCTGCTCACACTGAGACTCCCAACACTGAGCTCGACCTGCTCACACTCATCCTCCCGACACTGACCTCGACCTGCTCACACTCATCCTCCCGACACTAACCTCGACATGCTCACACTCATCCACCTGACATTAACCTCGATCTGCTCACACTCATCCCATTCCCGACACTAACCTCGACCTGCTCACACTCATCCTCCCAACACTGACCTCGACCTGCTCACACTCATCCTCCCGACACTGACCTCGACATGCTCACCCTCATCCCATTCCCGACACTAACCTCGACCTGCTCACACTCATCCTCCCAACACTGACCTCGACCTGCTCACACTCATCCTCCCGACACTGACCTCGACATGCTCACCCTCATCCCATTCCCGACACTAACCTCGACCTGCTCACGCTCATCCTCGCGACACTTACCTCGACCTGCGCTCACTCATCCTCCAAACAGTGATCTCGACCTGCTCACACTCATCCTCCCGTCACTAACCTCAACCTGCTCACGCTCATCACAACACTAACCTCGACCTGCTCACTGCCATCCCATTCCTGTCACTAACCTCAACCTACTCAAACTCATCCCAACACTAACCTCGACCTGCTCACACTCATCCCATTCCCGACACTAACCTCGACCTGCTCACACTCATCCTGACAGTAACCTCGACCTGCTCACACTCATCCTCCCAACACTGACTTCGACCTGCTCACACGCATCCTCCCGACACTGACCTCGACCTGCTCACACTCATCCCATTCCCGACACTAACCTCGACCTGCTCACACTCATCCTCCCGACACTAACCTCGACCTGTTCACACTCATCCTCCCCACACTGACCTCGACCTGCTCACACTCATCCTCCCGACACTTACCTCGACCTGTTCACACTCATCCTCCCAACAGTGACATCGACCTGCTCACACTCATCCTCCCAACACTGACCTCGACCTGCTCACACTCATCCTCTCGACACTAACCTCTACCTGCTCAGACTTATCCTCCCGACACTGACCTCGACCTGCTCACACTCATCCCATTCACAACGCTAACCTCGACATGCTCACATTCATTCTCCCAACACTGACCTCGACCTGTTCACACTCATCCTCCCGACACTGACCTCGAACCTGCTCACACTCATCCTCCCGACACTAACCTCGACATGCTCACTGTCATCCCATTCCCGACGCTAACCTCGACCTGCTCACATGCATCCTCCCGACACTAACCTCGACCTGCTCACGCTCATCCTCCCAACACTGACCTTGACCTGCTCACACGCATCCTCCCAACACTGACCTCGACCTGCTCACACTCATCCTCCCAACACTGACCTCGACCTGCACACTCATCCTCCCGACACTAACCTCGACCTGCTCACACTCATCCTCCCGACACTAACCTCGACCTGCTCACACTCATCGTATTCCCGACACTAACCACGACCTGCACACATTCATCCCATTCCCGACACTAATCTCGAACTGCTCACACTCATCCTCCCGACACTAACCTCGACCTGCTCACACTCATCCCATTCCAGACACTAACCTTGACCTGCTCACACTCATCCTCCCAACACTGACCTCGACCTGCTCACACTCATCCTCCCAACACTAACCTCGACCTGCTCACACTCATCCTCCCGACACTAACCTCGACCTGCTCACACTCATCCTCCCGACACTGACCTCGACCTGCTCACACTCATCCTTCCAACACTGACCTCGATCTGTTCACACTCATCCTCCCAAAACTGAGCTGGACCTGCTCACATTCATCCTCCCGACACTGACCTCGACTTGCTCACACCCATCCCATTCTCGACAAGAACCTCGACCTGCTCACACTCATCCCATTCACGACACTAACCTCGACCTGCTCACACTCATCTTCTCGACACTAACCTCGACCTGCTCACAATCATCCTCCCAACACTAACCTCGACCAGCTCACACTCATCCTCCCAACACTAACCTCGACCTGCTCACACTCATCCTGACACTAACCTCGACCTGCTCACACTCATCCTCCCAACACTAACCTCGACCTGCTCACACTCAGCCCGACATTAACTCGACCTGCTCACACTCATCCCATTCCCGACACTAACCTTGACCTGCTCACACTCAGACTCCCAACACTGAGCTCGACCTGCTCACACTCATCCTCCCGACACTGACCTCGACCTGCTCACACTCATCCTCCCGACACTAACCTCGACATGCTCACACTCATCCCATTCCCGACACTAACCTCGACCTGCTCACACGCATCCTCCCGACACTTACCTCGACCTGCTCACACTCATCCACCTGACATTAACCTCGATCTGCTCACACTCATCCCATTCCCGACACTAACCTCGACCTGCTCACACTCATCCTCCCAACACTGACCTCGACCTGCTCACACTCATCCTCCCGACACTGACCTCGACATGCTCACCCTCATCCCATTCCCGACACTAACCTCGACCTGCTCACGCTCATCCTCCCGACACTTACCTCGACCTGCGCTCACTCATCCTCCCAACAGTGATCTCGACCTGCTCACACTCATCCTCCCGTCACTAACCTCAACCTGCTCACGCTCATCACAACACTAACCTCGACCTGCTCACTGCCATCCCATTCCTGTCACTAACCTCAACCTACTCAAACTCATTCCAACACTAACCTCGACCTGCTCACACTCATCCCATTCCCGACACTAACCTCGACCTGCTCACACTCATCCTGACAGTAACCTCGACCTGCTCACACTCATCCTCCCAACACTGACTTCGACCTGCTCACACGCATCCTCCCGACACTGACCTCGACCTGCTCACACTCATCCCATTCCCGACACTAACCTCGACCTGCTCACACTCATCCTCCCGACACTAACCTCGACCTGTTCACACTCATCCTCCCCACACTGACCTCGACCTGCTCACACTCATCCTCCCGACACTTACCTCGACCTGTTCACACTCATCCTCCCAACAGTGACATCGACCTGCTCACACTCATCCTCCCAACACTGACCTCGACCTGCTCACACTCATCCTCTCGACACTAACCTCTACCTGCTCACACTTATCCTCCCGACACTGACCTCGACCTGCTCACACTCATCCCATTCACAACGCTAAACTCGACATGCTCACATTCATTCTCCCAACACTGACCTCGACCTGTTCACACTCATCCTCCCGACACTGACCTCGAACCTGCTCACACTCATCCTCCCGACACTAACCTCGACATGCTCACTCTCATCCCATTCCCGACGCTAACCTCGACCTGCTCACACGCATCCTCCCGACACTAACCTCGACCTGCTCACGCTCATCCTCCCAACACTGACCTTGACCTGCTCACACGCATCCTCCCAACACTGACCTCGACCTGCTCACACTCATCCTCCCAACACTGACCTCGACCTGCTCACACTCATCCTCCCGACACTAACCTCGACCTGCTCACACTCATCCTCCCGACACTAACCTCGACCTGCTCACACTCATCGTATTCCCGACACTAACCTCGACCTGCACACATTCATCCCATTCCCGACACTAAACTCGAACTGCTCACACTCATCCTCCCGACACTAACCTCGACCTGCTCACACTCATCCCATTCCAGACACTAACCTTGACCTGCTCACACTCATCCTCCCGACACTAACCTCAACATGCTCACACTCATCCTCCCGATACTAACCTCGACCTGCTCACACTCATCCTCCCAACACTAACCTCGACCAGCTCACAATCATCCTCCTAACACTAACCTCGACCTGCTCAAACTCATCCTGACACTAACCTCGACTTGCTCACACTCATCCTCCCAACACTAACCTCGACCTGCTCACACTCATCCCGACACTAACTCAACCTGCTCACACTCATCCCGACACTAATCTCAACCTGCTCACACTCATCCTCCCAACACTAACCTCGACCCGCTCACACTCATCCTTCCAATACTGACCTCGACCTGCTCACACTCATCCTCCCAACATTGACCTTGACCTGCTCACACTCATCCCATTCCTGACACTAACCTCGACCTGCTCACACTCATCCCGACACTAACCTCGACCTGCTCACATTCATCCTCCTGACACTAACCTCTACCTGCTCACACTTATCCTCCTGACACTGACCTTGACCTGCTCACACTCATCCTCCCGACACTAGCCTCGACATGCTCACACTCATCCCATTCCCGACATTAACCTCGACCTGCTCACACGCATCCTCCCGACACTTACCTCGAACTGCTCACACTCATCCACCCGACATTAACCTCGACCTGCTCACACTCATCCCATTCCCGACACTAACCTCGACCTGCTCACACTCATCCTCCCAACACTGACCTCGACCTGCTCACACTTATCCTCCCGACACGGACCTCGACATGCTCACCCTCATCCCATTCCTGACACTAACCTTGACCTGCTCATGCTCATCCTCCCGACACTTACCTCGACCTGCTCACACTCATCCTCCCAACAGTGATCTCGACCTGCTCACACTCATCCTCCCGTCACTAACCTCAACCTGCTCACACTCATCACAACACTAACCTCGACCTGCTCACTGTCATCCCATTCCCGTCACTAACCTCAACCTGCTCACACTCATCCCAACACTAACCTCGACCTGCTCACACTCATCCCATTCCCGACACTAACCTCGACCTGCTCACACTCATCCCGACACTAACCTCGACCCGCTCACACTCATGCTCCCAACACTAACCTCGACCTGCTCACACTCATCCTCCCAACACTGACTTCGACCTGCTGACACTCATCCTCCCAACACTGACATCGACCTGCTCACACTCATCCCATTCCCGACACTAACCTCGACCTGCTCACACTCATCCTCCCGACACTAACCTCGACCTGCTCACACTCATCCTCCCAACACAAACCTCGACCTGCTCACAATCATCCCGACACTAACCTCGACCTGCTCACACTCATCACATTACCGACACTAACCTCGATTTGCTCACACTCATCCCGACACTAACCTCGACCTGCTCACTCTCATCCTCCCGGCACTAACCTCAACCTGCACACACTCATCCCATTCCTGACACTAACCTCGACCTGCTCACACTCATCCCATTCCCGACACCAACATCGACCTGCTCACACTCATCCTCCCAACACTGACCTCGACCTGCTCACACTCATCCTCCCGACACTAACCTCGACCTGCTCACACTCATCCTCCCGACACTGACCTCGACCTGCTCACACTCATCCTTCCAACACTGACCTCGATCTGTTCACACTCATCCTCCCAACACTGAGCTGGACCTGCTCACATTCATCCTCCCGACACTGACCTCGACTTGCTCACACCCATCCCATTCTCGACACGAACCTCGACCTGCTCACACTCATCCCATTCACGACACTAACCTCGACCTGCTCACACTCATCTTCTCGACACTAACCTCGACCTGCTCACAATCATCCTCCCAACGCTAACCTCGACCAGCTCACACTCATCCTCCCAACACTAACCTCGACCTGCTCACACTCATCCTGACACTAACCTCGACCTGCTCACACTCATCCTCCCAACACTAACCTCGACCTGCTCACACTCATCCCGACACTAACTCAACCTGCACACACTCATCCCGACACTAATCTCAACCTGCTCACACTCATCCTCCCAACACTAACCTCGACCCGCTCACGCTCATCCTTCCAATACTGACCTCGACCTGCTCACATTCATCCTCCCAACATTGACCTCGACCTGCTCACACTCATCCCATTCCTGATACTAACCTCGACCTGCTCACACTCATCCCGACACTAACCTCGACCTGCTCACACTCATCCTCCTGACACTAACCTCTACCAGCTCACACTTATCCTCCCGACTCTGACCTCGACCTGCTCACACTCATCCCATTCCCGACACTAACCTTGACCTGCTCACACTCAGACTCCCAACACTGTGCTCGACCTGCTCACAGTCATCCTCCCGACACTGACCTCGACCTGCTCACACTCATCCTCCCGACACTAACCTCGACATGCTCACACTCATCCCATTCCCGACACTAACCTCGACCTGTTCACACGCATCCTCCCGACACTTACCTCGACCTGCTCACACTCATCCACCCGACATTAACCTCGACCTGCTCCCACTCATCACATTCCCGACACTAACCTCGACCTTCTCACACTCATCCTCCCAACACTGACCTCGACCTGCTCACACTCATCCTCCCGACACTGACCTCGACATGCTCACGCTCATCCCATTCCCGACACTAACCTCGACCTGCTCACGCTCATCCTCCCGACACTTACCTCGACCTGCGCACACTCATCCTCCCAACAGTGATCTCGACCTGCTCAAACTCATCCTCCCGTCACTAACCTCAACCTGCTCACACTCATCACAACACTAACCTCGACCTGCTCACTGTCATCCCATTCCCGTCACTAACCTCAACCATCTCACGCTCATCCCAACACTAACCTCGACCTGCTCACTCTCATCCCATTCCCGACACTAACCTTGACCTGCTCACACTCATCCCGACACTAACCTCGACCTGCTCACACTCATCCTCCCAACACTAACCTCGACCTGCTCACGCTCATCCTCCCAACACTAACCTCGACCTGCTCACACTCATCCCGACACTAACTCAACCTGCTCACACTCATCCCGACACTAATCTCAACCTGCTCACACTCATCCTCCCAACACTAACCTCGACCCGCTCACGCTCATCCTTCCAATACTGACCTCGACCTGCTCACACTCATCCTCCCAACATTGACCTCGACCTGCTCACACTCATCCCATTCCTGACACTAACCTCGACCTGCTCACACTCATCCCGACACTAACCTCGACCTGCTCACACTCATCCTCCTGACACTAACCTCTACCTGCTCACACTTATCCTCCCGACACTGACCTCGACCTGCTCACACTCATCCCATTCCCGACACTAACCTTGACCTGCTCACACTCAGACTCCCAACACTGTGCTCGACCTGCTCACAGTCATCCTCCCGACACTGACCTCGACCTGCTCACACTCATCCTCCCGACACTAACCTCGACATGCTCACACTCATCCCATTCCCGACACTAACCTCGACCTGCTCACACGCATCCTCCCGACACTTACCTCGACCTGCTCACACTCATCCACCCGACATTAACCTCGACCTGCTCACACTCATCCCATTCCCGACACTAACCTCGACCTGCTCACACTCATCCTCCCAACACTGACCTCGACCTGCTCACACTCATCCTCCCGACACTGACCTCGACATGCTCAAACTCATCCCATTCCCGACACTAACCTCGACCTGCTCACGCTCATCCTCCCGACACTTACCTCGACCTGCGCACACTCATCCTCCCAGCAGTGATCTCGACCTGCTCACACTCATCCTCCCGTCACTAACCTCGACCTGCTCACTGTCATCCCATTCCCGTCACTAACCTCAACCTGCTCACGCTCATCCCAACACTAACCTCGACCTGCTCACTCTCATCCCATTCCCGACACTAACCTTGACCTGCTCACACTCATCCCGACACTAACCTCGACCTGCTCACACTCATCCTCCCAACACTGACTTCGACCTGCTCACACTCATCCTCCCGACACTGACCTCGACCTGCTCACACTCATCCCATTCCCGACACAAACCTCGACCTGCTCACACTCATCCTCCCGACACTAACCTCGACCTGCTCACACTCATCCTCCCAACACTAACATCGACCTGCTCACAATCATCCCGACACTAACCTCGACCTGCTCACACTCATCCCATTACCGACACTAACCTCGATTTGCTCACACTCATCCCGACACTAACCTCGACCTGCTCACTCTCATCCTCCCGGCACTAACCTCAACCTGCACACATTCATCCCATTCCTGACACTAACCTCGACCTGCTCACACTCATCCCATTCCCGACACCAACATCGACCTGCTCACACTCATCCTCCCAACACTGACCTCGACCTGCTCACACTCATGCTCCCAACACTAACCTCGACCTGCTCACACTCATCCTGCCGACACTAACCTCGACCTGCTCACACTCATCCTCCCAACACTAACCTCGACCTGCTCACACTCATCCTCCCAACACTGACTTCGACCTGCTCACACTCATCCTCCCGACACTGACCTCGACCTGCTCACACTCATCCCATTCCCGACACTAACTTCGACCTGCTCACACTCATCCTCCCGACACTAACCTCGACCTGCTCACACTCATCCTCCCAACACTAACCTCGACCTGCTCACAATCATCCCGACACTAACCTCGACCTGCTCACACTCATCCCATTACCGACACTAACCTCGATTTGCTCACACTCATCCCGACACTAACCTCGACCTGCTCACTCTCATCCTCCCGGCACTAACCTCAACCTGCACACATTCATCCCATTCCTGACACTAACCTCGACCTGCTCACACTCATCCCATTCCCGACACCAACATCGACCTGCTCACACTCATCCTCCCAACACTGACCTCGACCTGCTGACACTCATCCTCCCAACACTAACCTCGACCTGCTCACACTCATCCTCCCGACACTAACCTCGACCTGCTCACACTCATCCTTCCGACACTGACCTCGATCTGCTCACACTCATCCTTCCAACACTGACCTCGACCTGCTCACACTCATCCTCCCAACACTGAGCTGGACCTGCTCACATTCATCCTCCCGACACTGACCTCGACTTGCTCACACTCATCCCATTCTCGACACGAACCTCGACCTGCTCACACTCATCCCATTCACGACACTAACCTCGACCTGCTCACACTCATCTTCTCGACACTAACCTCGACTGCTCACACTCATCCCATTCCCAACACTAATCTCGACCTGCTCACAGTCATCCTTCCGACACTAACCTCGACCTGCTCACGCTCATCCTCCCGACACTAACCTCGAGCTGCTCACACTCATCCTCCCAACTCTAACCTCGACCTGCTCACACTCATTCTCCCAAAACTGACCTCGACATGCTCACACTCATCCCATTCCCGACACTAACCTTGACCTGCTCATGCTCATCCTCCCGACACTTACCTCGACCTGTTCACACTCATCCTCCCAATACTGACCTCGACCTGCTCACACTCATCCTCCCAACACTGACCTCGACCAGCTCACACTCATCCTCTCGACACTAACCTCTACCTGCTCACACTTATCCTCCCGACACTGACCTCGACCTGCTCACACTCATCCCATTCCCGACGCTAACCTCGACCTGCTCACACTCATTCTCCCAACACTGACCTCGACCTGCTCACACTCATCCCCCCGACACTGACATCGACCTGCTCACACTCATCCTCCCGACACGAACCTCGACATGCTCACACTCATCCCATTCCCGACGCTAACCTCGACCTGCTCACACGCATCCTCCCGATACTAACCTCGACCTGCTCACGCTCATCCTCCCAACACTGACCTTGACCTGCTCACACGCATCCTCCCAACACTGACCTCGACCTGCTCACACTCATCCTCCCAACACTGACCTCGACCTGTTCACACTCATCCTCCCAACACTAACCTCAACCTGCTCACACTCATCCTCCCGACACTAACCAAGACCTGCTCACAATCATCGTATTCCCGACACTAACCTCGACCTGCACACATTCATCCCATTCCCGACACTAATCTCGACCTGCTCACACTCATCCTCCCGACACTAACCTCGACCTGCTCACACTCATCTCATTCCAGACACTAACCTTGACCTGCTCACACTCATCCTCCCGACACTAACCTCGACCTGCTCACACTCATCCTCCCGATACTAACCTCGACCTGCTCACACTCATCCTCCCAACACTAACCTCGACCAGCTCACACTCATCCTCCCAACACTAACCTCGACCTGCTCACACTCATCCTGACACTAACCTCGACTTGCTCACACTCATCCTCCCAACACTAACCTCGACCTGCTCACACTCATCCCGACACTAACTCAACCTGCTCACACTCATCCCGACACTAATCTCAACCTGCTCACACTCACCCTCCCAGCACTAACCTCGACCCGCTCACACTCATCCTCCCAACATTGACCTTGACCTGATCACACTCATCCCATTCCTGACACTAACCTCGACCTGCTCACACTCATCCCGACACTAACCTCGACCTGCTCACACTCATACTCCTGACACTAACCTCTACCTGCTCACACTTATCCTCCCGACACTGACATCGACCTGCTCACACTCATCCCATTCCCGATGCTAACCTTGACCTGCTCACACTCATCCTCCCAACTCTGAGCTCGACCTGCTCACACTCATCCTCCCGACACTGACCTCGACCTGCTCACACTCATCCTCCCGACACTAACCTCGACTTGCTCACACTCATCCCATTCCCGACACTAACCTCGACCTGCTCACACGCATCCTCCCGACACTTACCTCGACCTGCTCAGACTCATCCACCCGACATTAACCTCGACCTGCTCACACTCATCCCATTCCCGACACTAACCTCGACCTGCTCACACTCATCCTCCCAACACTGACCTCGACCTGCTCACACTCATCCTCCCGACACTGACCTCGACATGCTCACCCTCATCCCATTCCCGACACTAACCTCGACCTGCTCACGCTCATCCTCCCGACACTTACCTCGACCTGCTCACACTCATCCTCCCAACAATGATCTCGACCTGCTCACACTCATCCTCCCGTCACTAACCTCAACCTGCTCACACTCATCACAACACTAACCTCGACCTGCTCACTGTCATCCCATTCCCGTCACTAACCTCAACCTGCTCACACTCATCCCAACACTAACCTCGACCTGCTCACACTCATCCCATTCCCAACACTAACCTCGACCTGCTCACACTCATCCCGACACTAACCTCGACCTGCTCACACTCATGCTCCCAACACTAACCTCGACCTGCTCACACTCATCCTCCCAACACTAACCTCGACCTGCTCACACTCATCCCGACACTAACTCAACCTGCTCACACTCATCCCGACACTAACCTCAACCTGCTCCCAGTCATCCTCCCAACACTAACATCGACCCGCTCACACTCCTCCTTCCAATACTGACCTCGACCTGCTCACACTCATCCTCCCAACATTGACCTCGACCTGCTCACACTCATCCCATTCCTGACACTAACCTCGACCTGCTCACACTCATCCCGACACTTACCTCGACCTGCTCACACTCATCCTCCTGACACTAACCTCTACCTGCTCACAATTATCCTCCCGACACTGACCTCGACCTGCTCACACTCATCCCATTCCCTACACTAACCTTGACCTGCTCACACTCATCCTCCCAACACTGAGCTCGACCTGCTCACACTCATCCTCCCGACACTGACCTCGACCTGCTCACACTCATCCTCCCGACACTAACCTCGACTTGCTCACACTCATCCCATTCCCGACACTAACCTCGACCTGCTCACACGCATCCTCCCGACACTTACCTCGACCTGCTCAGACTCATCCACCCGACATTAACCTCGACCTGCTCACACTCATCCCATTCCCGACACTAACCTCGACCTGCTCACAATCATCCTCCCAACACTGACCTCGACCTGCTCACACTCATCCTCCCGACAGTGACCTCGACATGCTCACCCTCATCCCATTCCCGACACTAACCTCGACCTGCTCACGCTCATCCTCCCGACACTTACCTCGACCTGCTCACACTCATCCTCCCAACAGTGATCTCGACCTGCTCACACTCATCCTCCCGTCACTAACCTCAACCTGCTCACACTCATCACAACACTAACCTCGACCTGCTCACTGTCATCCCATTCCCGTCACTAACCTCAACCTGCTCACACTCATCCCAACACTAACCTCGACCTGCTCACACTCATCCCATTCCCGACACTAACCTCGACCTGCTCACACTCATCCCGACACTAACCTCGACCTGCTCACACTCATGCTCCCAACACTAACCTCGACCTGCTCACATTCATCCTCCCGACACTGACCTCGACTTGCTCACACTCATCCCATTCTCGACACGAACCTCGACCTGCTCACACTCATCCCATTCACGACACTAACCTCGACCTGCTCACACTCATCTTCTCGACACTAACCTCGACTGCTCACACTCATCCCATTCCCAACACTAATCTCGACCTGCTCACAGTCATCCTTCCGACACTAACCTCGACCTGCTCACGCTCATCCTCCCGACACTAACCTCGAGCTGCTCACACTCATCCTCCCAACTCTAACCTCGACCTGCTCACACTCATTCTCCCAAAACTGACCTCGACATGCTCACACTCATCCCATTCCCGACACTAACCTTGACCTGCTCATGCTCATCCTCCCGACACTTACCTCGACCTGTTCACACTCATCCTCCCAATACTGACCTCGACCTGCTCACACTCATCCTCCCAACACTGACCTCGACCAGCTCACACTCATCCTCTCGACACTAACCTCTACCTGCTCACACTTATCCTCCCGACACTGACCTCGACCTGCTCACACTCATCCCATTCCCGACGCTAACCTCGACCTGCTCACACTCATTCTCCCAACACTGACCTCGACCTGCTCACACTCATCCCCCCGACACTGACATCGACCTGCTCACACTCATCCTCCCGACACGAACCTCGACATGCTCACACTCATCCCATTCCCGACGCTAACCTCGACCTGCTCACACGCATCCTCCCGATACTAACCTCGACCTGCTCACGCTCATCCTCCCAACACTGACCTTGACCTGCTCACACGCATCCTCCCAACACTGACCTCGACCTGCTCACACTCATCCTCCCAACACTGACCTCGACCTGTTCACACTCATCCTCCCAACACTAACCTCAACCTGCTCACACTCATCCTCCCGACACTAACCAAGACCTGCTCACAATCATCGTATTCCCGACACTAACCTCGACCTGCACACATTCATCCCATTCCCGACACTAATCTCGACCTGCTCACACTCATCCTCCCGACACTAACCTCGACCTGCTCACACTCATCTCATTCCAGACACTAACCTTGACCTGCTCACACTCATCCTCCCGACACTAACCTCGACCTGCTCACACTCATCCTCCCGATACTAACCTCGACCTGCTCACACTCATCCTCCCAACACTAACCTCGACCAGCTCACACTCATCCTCCCAACACTAACCTCGACCTGCTCACACTCATCCTGACAATAACCTCGACTTGCTCACACTCATCCTCCCAACACTAACCTCGACCTGCTCACACTCATCCCGACACTAACTCAACCTGCTCACACTCATCCCGACACTAATCTCAACCTGCTCACACTCACCCTCCCAGCACTAACCTCGACCCGCTCACACTCATCCTCCCAACATTGACCTTGACCTGCTCACACTCATCCCATTCCTGACACTAACCTCGACCTGCTCACACTCATCCCGACACTAACCTCGACCTGCTCACACTCATACTCCTGACACTAACCTCTACCTGCTCACACTTATCCTCCCGACACTGACATCGACCTGCTCACACTCATCCCATTCCCGATGCTAACCTTGACCTGCTCACACTCATCCTCCCAACTCTGAGCTCGACCTGCTCACACTCATCCTCCCGACACTGACCTCGACCTGCTCACACTCATCCTCCCGACACTAACCTCGACTTGCTCACACTCATCCCATTCCCGACACTAACCTCGACCTGCTCACACGCATCCTCCCGACACTTACCTCGACCTGCTCAGACTCATCCACCCGACATTAACCTCGACCTGCTCACACTCATCCCATTCCCGACACTAACCTCGACCTGCTCACACTCATCCTCCCAACACTGACCTCGACCTGCTCACACTCATCCTCCCGACACTGACCTCGACATGCTCACCCTCATCCCATTCCCGACACTAACCTCGACCTGCTCACGCTCATCCTCCCGACACTTACCTCGACCTGCTCACACTCATCCTCCCAACAATGATCTCGACCTGCTCACACTCATCCTCCCGTCACTAACCTCAACCTGCTCACACTCATCACAACACTAACCTCGACCTGCTCACTGTCATCCCATTCCCGTCACTAACCTCAACCTGCTCACACTCATCCCAACACTAACCTCGACCTGCTCACACTCATCCCATTCCCAACACTAACCTCGACCTGCTCACACTCATCCCGACACTAACCTCGACCTGCTCACACTCATGCTCCCAACACTAACCTCGACCTGCTCACACTCATCCTCCCAACACTAACCTCGACCTGCTCACACTCATCCCGACACTAACTCAACCTGCTCACACTCATCCCGACACTAACCTCAACCTGCTCCCAGTCATCCTCCCAACACTAACATCGACCCGCTCACACTCCTCCTTCCAATACTGACCTCGACCTGCTCACACTCATCCTCCCAACATTGACCTCGACCTGCTCACACTCATCCCATTCCTGACACTAACCTCGACCTGCTCACACTCATCCCGACACTTACCTCGACCTGCTCACACTCATCCTCCTGACACTAACCTCTACCTGCTCACAATTATCCTCCCGACACTGACCTCGACCTGCTCACACTCATCCCATTCCCTACACTAACCTTGACCTGCTCACACTCATCCTCCCAACACTGAGCTCGACCTGCTCACACTCATCCTCCCGACACTGACCTCGACCTGCTCACACTCATCCTCCCGACACTAACCTCGACTTGCTCACACTCATCCCATTCCCGACACTAACCTCGACCTGCTCACACGCATCCTCCCGACACTTACCTCGACCTGCTCAGACTCATCCACCCGACATTAACCTCGACCTGCTCACACTCATCCCATTCCCGACACTAACCTCGACCTGCTCACAATCATCCTCCCAACACTGACCTCGACCTGCTCACACTCATCCTCCCGACAGTGACCTCGACATGCTCACCCTCATCCCATTCCCGACACTAACCTCGACCTGCTCACGCTCATCCTCCCGACACTTACCTCGACCTGCTCACACTCATCCTCCCAACAGTGATCTCGACCTGCTCACACTCATCCTCCCGTCACTAACCTCAACCTGCTCACACTCATCACAACACTAACCTCGACCTGCTCACTGTCATCCCATTCCCGTCACTAACCTCAACCTGCTCACACTCATCCCAACACTAACCTCGACCTGCTCACACTCATCCCATTCCCGACACTAACCTCGACCTGCTCACACTCATCCCGACACTAACCTCGACCTGCTCACACTCATGCTCCCAACACTAACCTCGACCTGCTCACACTCATCCTCCCAACACTGACTTCGACCTGCTCACACTCATCCTCCCGACACTGACCTCGACCTGCTTACACTCATCCCATTCCCGACACTAACCTCGACCTGCTCACACTCATCCTCCCGACACTAACCTCGACCTGCTCACACTCATCCTCCCAACACTAACCTCGACCTGCTCACAATCATCCCGACACTAACCTCGACCTGCTCACACTCATCCCATTACCGACACTAACCTCGATTTGCTCACACTCATCCCGACACTAACCTCGACCTGCTCAATCTCATCCTCCCGGCACTAACCTCAACCTGCACACACTCATCCCATTCCTGACACTAACCTCGACCTGCTCACACTCATCCCATTCCCGACACCAGCATCGACCTGCTCACACTCATCCTCCCAACACTGACCTCGACCTGCTCACACTCATCCTCCCAACACTAACCTCTACCTGCTCACACTCATCCTCCCGACACTAACCTCGACCTGCTCACACTCATCCTCCCGACACTGACCTCGACCTGCTCACACTCATCCTTCCAACACTGACCTCGACCTGCTCACACTCATCCTCCCAACACTGAGCTGGACCTGCTCACATTCATCCTCCCGACACTGACCTCGACTTGCTCACACTCATCCCATTCTCGACACGAACCTCGACCTGCTCACACCCATCCAATTCACGACACTAACCTCGACCTGCTCACACTCATCTTCTCGACACTAACCTCGACTGCTCACACTCATCCCATTCCCAACACTAATCTCGACCTGCTCACACTCATCCTTCCGACACTAACCTCGACCTGCTCACACTCATCCTCCCGACATTAACCTCGAGCTGCTCACACTCATCCTCCCAACACTAACCTCGACCTGCTCACACTCATTCTCCCAACAATGACCTCGACCTGCTCACACTCATCCACCCAACACTAACCTCCACCTGCTCACACTCATCCCGTCATTGACCTTGACCTGCTCACACTCATCCCATTCCTGACACTAACCTCGACCTGCTCACACTCATCCCGACACTGACCTCGACCTGCTCACACTCATCCTTCCAACACTGACCTCGAACTGCTCACACTCATCCTCCCAACACTGAGCTCGACCTGCTCACACTAATCCACCTGACACTGACCTCGACTTGCTCACACTCGTCCCATTCTCGACACTAACCTCGACCTGCTCACACTCATCCCATTCCCGACACTAACCTCGACCTGCTCACCCTCATCCTCCCGACACTAACCTCGACCTGCTCACACACATCCTGACACTAACCATGACCTGCTAACACTCATCCTCCCAACACTAAGCTCGACCTGCTCACACTCATCCTCCTCACACTAACCTCGACCTGCTCACACTCATCCCGACACTAACCTCGACTGGCTCACACTTATCCTTCCAACATTGACCTCGACCTGCGCACACTCATCCCATTCCTGACACTAACCTCGACCTGCTCACACTCATCCCAACACTAACCTCGACCTGCTCACACTCATCCTTCCTACACTAACCTCTACCTGCTCACACTTATCCTCCCAACACTGACCTCGACCTGCTCACACTCATCCCATTCCTGACACTAACCTCAGCCTGCTCACACTCATCCTCCCAACACTGACCTCGACATGTTCACACTCATCCTCCCGACACTGACATCGACCTGCTCACACGCATCCTCCCGACACTAACCTCGACCTGCTCACACTCATTCTCCCGACACTGACCTCAACATGCTCACGCTCATCCCATTCCTGACACTAACCTCGACCTGCTCACACGCATCCTCCCGGCACTAACCTCGACCTGCTCACACTCATCCCATTCCCAACACTAACCTCGACCTGCTCACATTCATCCTCCCAACACTGACCTCGACCTACTCACACTCATCCTCCCAACACTGACCTTGACCTGCTCACACTCATCCTAGTGACACTGACCTCGACGTGCTCACACTCATCCCATTTCCGACACTATCCTCGACCTGCTCACACTCATCCTCCTAACAGTGACCTCGACCTGCTCACACTCACCCCGACACGAACCTCGACCTGCTCACACTCATCCCATTCCCGACACTAACCTCGACCTGCTCACCCTCATCCCGACACTAACCTCGACCTGCTCACACTCATGCTCCCAACACGAACCTCGACCTCTTAAACACTCATCCTCCCAACACTGACTTCGACCAGCTCACACTCATCCTCCCGACACTGACCTCGGCCTGCTCACACTCATCCCATTCCCGACACTAACCTCGACCTGCTCACACTCATCCTGACACTGACCTCGACCTGCTCACACTCATCCTCCCAACATTGACCTCGACCTGCTCAAACTCATCCCATTCGTGACACTAACCTGGACCTGCTCACACTCATCCCGACACTATCCTCGGCCTGCTCACACTCATCCTCCCGACACTAACCTCCAACTGCTCACATTTATCCTCCCGACACTCACCTCGACCTGCTCACACTAATCCCATTCCAGACACTAACCTCACCTGCTCACACTCATCCTCCCAACACTGACCTCGACCTGCTCACACTCATCCTCCCGACACTGACCTCGACCTGCTCACATTCATCCTCCCGACACTAACCTCAACATCCTCACACTCATCCTATTGCTGACACTAACCTCGACCTGCTCACACGCATCCTCCCGACACTAACCTCGACCTGCTCACACTCATCCCATTCCCGACACTAACCTCGACCTGCTCACATTCATCCTCCCAACACTGACCTCGACCTGCTCACACTCATCCTCCCAACACTGACCTTGACCTGCTCACACTCATCCTAGCGACACTGACCTCGACTTGCTCACACTCATCCCATTCCCGACACTAACCTCGACCTGCTCACACTCATCCCGACACTAACCTCGACCTGCTCACACTCATGCTCCCAACACTAACCTCGACCTGCTCACATTCATCCTCCAAACACTGACTTCGACCAGCTCACACTCATCTTCCCGACACTGACCTCGGCCTGCTCACACTCATCGCATTCCCGACACTAACCTCGACCTGCTCACACTCATCCTGACACTAACCTCGACCTGCTCACACTCATCCTCCCAACACTAACCTCGACCTGCTCACACTCATCCCGACACTAACTCAACCTGCTCACACTCATCCCGACACGAATCTCAACCTGCTCACACTCTCCTCCCAACACTAACCTCGACCCGCTCACACTCATCCTTCCAATACTGACCTCGACCTGCTCACACTCATCCTCCCAACATTGACCTCGACCTGCTCACACTCATTCCATTCCTGACACTAACCTCGACATGCTCACACTCACCCCGACACTAACCTCGACCTGCTCACACTCATCCTCCTGACACTAACCTCTACCCGCTCACACTTATCCTCCCGACACTGACCTCGACCTGCTCACACTCATCCCATTCCCGACACTAACCTCGACCTGCTCACACTCATCCTCCCAACACTGAGCTCGACCTGCTCACACTCATCTTCCCGACACTGACCTCGACCTGCTCACACTCATCCTCCTGACACTAACCTCGACATGCTCACACTCATCCCATTCCCGACACTAACCTCGACCTGCTCACACTCATCCTCCCAACACTGACCTCGACCTGCTCACACTCATCCTCCCAACACTAACCTCAACCTGCTCACACTCACCCCGACACGCACCTCGACCTGCTCACACTCATCCCATTCCCGACACTAACCTCGACCTGCTCACACTCATCCTGACACTAACCTCGACCTGCTCACACTCAGGCTCCCAACACTAACTTCGACCTGCTCACACTCATCCTCCCAACACTGACTTCGACCAGCTCACACTCATCCTCCCGACACTGACCTCGACCTGCTCACACTCATCCCATTCCCGACACTAACCTCGACCTGCTCACACTCATCCTGACACTAACCTCGACCTGCTCACACTCATCCTCCCAACACTAACCTCGACCTGCTCACACTCATCCTCCCGACACTGACCTCGGGCTGCTCACACTCATCCCATTCCCGACACTAACCTCGACCTGCTCACGCTCATCCACCCAACACTAACCTCGACCTGCTCACACTCATCCTCCTGGCACTAACCTCAACCTGCACACACTCATCCCATTCCCAACACTAACCTCGACCTGCTCGCACTCATCCCATTCCCGACACTCACCTCGACCTGCTCACACTCATCCTCCCAATACTAACCTTGACCTGCTCGCACTCATCCTCCCGACACTAACCTCTACCTGCTCACATTTATCCTCCCAACATTGACCTCGACCTGCTCAAACTCATCCCATTCCTGACACTAACCTCGACCTGCTCATACTCATCCCGACACTATCCTCGACCTGCTCACACTCATCCTCCCGACACTAACCTCTACCTGCTCACATTTATCCTCCCGACACTGACCTCGACCTGCTCACACTAATCCCATTCCAGACACTAACCTCACCTGCTCACTCTCATCCCATTCCCGACACTAACCTCGACCTGCTCACATTCATCCTCCCAACACTGACCTTGACCTGCTCACACTCATCCTACCGACACTGACCTCGACGTGCTCGCACTCATCCCATTCCCGACACTAACCTCGACCTGCTCACACTCATCCTCCTAACAGTGACCTCGACCTGCTCACACTCATCCCCCCAACACTAACCTCAACCTGCTCACACTCACCCCGACACGAACCTCGACCTGCTCACACTCATGCTCCCAACACTAACCTCGACCTGCTCACACTCATCCCCCCAACACTGACTTCGACCAGCTCACACTCATCCTCCCGACACTGACCTCGACCTGCTCACACTCATCCCATTCCCGACACTAACCTCGACCTGCTCACACTCATCCTGACACTAACCTCGACCTGCTCACACTCATCCTCCCAACACTAACCTCGAACTGCTCACACTCATTCCGACACGAACTCAACCTGCTCACACTCATCCCGACACTAATCTCAACCTGCTCACACTCATCCTCCCAACACTAACCTCGACCCGCTCACACTCATCCTTCCAATACTGACCTCGACCTGCTCACACTCATCCTCCCAACATTGACCTCGACCTGCTCACACTCATCCCATTCCTGACACTAACCTCGACATGCTCACACTCACCCCGACACTAACCTCGACCTGCTCACGCTCATCCTCCTGACACTAACCTCTACCTGCTCAGAATTATCCTCCCGACACTGACCTCGACCTGCTCACACTCATCCCATTCCCGACACTAACCTCGACCTGCTCACACTCATCCTCCCAACACTGAGCTCGACCTGCTCACACTCATTCTCCCGACACTGACCTCGAACTGCTCACACTCATCCTCCCGACACGAACCTCGACATGCTCACACACATCCCACTCCCGACACTAACCTCGACCTGCTCACACTCATCCTCCCAACACTGACCTCAACCTGCTCACACTGATCCTCCCGACACTGACCTCGACATGCTCACCCTCATCCCATTCCCGACACTAACCTCGACCTGCTCACGCTCATCCTCCCGACACTTACCTCGACCTGCTCACACTCATCCTCCAAACAGTGATCTCGACCTGCTCACACTCATCCTCCCATCACTAACCTCAAGCTGCTCACACTCATCACATCACTAACCTCGACCTGCTCACAGTCATCCCATTCCCGTCACTAACCTCAACCTGCTCACACTCATCCCAACACTAACCTCGACCTGCTCACACTCATCCCATTCCCGACACTAACCTCGACCTGCTCACACTCATCCCGACACTAACCTCGACCTGCTCACACTCATGCGCCCAACACTAACCTCGACCTGCTCATACTCATCCTCCCAACACTGACTTCGACCTGCTCACACTCATCCTCCCGACACTGACCTCGACCTGCTCACACTCATCCCATTCCCGACACTAACCTCGACCTGCTCACACCCATCATCCCGACACTAACCTCGACCTGCTCACACTCATCCTCCCAACACTAACCTTGACCTGCCCACAATCATCCCGACACTAACCTCGACCTGCTCACACTCATCCCATTACCGACACTAACCTCAATTTGCTCACACTCATCCCGACACTAACCTCGACCTGCTCACACTCATCCTCCCGGTACTAACCTCAAACTGCACACACTCATCCCATTCCTGACACTAATCTCGACCTGCTCACACTCATCCTTCCGACACTAACCTCGACGTGCTCACACTCATCCTCCCGAAACTAACCTCGAGCTGCTCGCACTCATCCTCCCAACACTAACCTCGGCCTGCTCACACTCATTCTCCCGACACTGACCTCGACCTGCTCACATTCATCCTCCCGACACTGACCTCGACCTGCTCACACTCATCCCATTCCCGACACTAACCTCGACCTGCTCACACTCATCCTGACACTAACCTCGACCCGCTCACACTCATCCTCCCAACACTAACCTCGACCTGCTCACACACATCCCGACACTTACTCAACCTGCTCACACTCATCCCGACACTCATCTCAACCTGCTCACACTCATCCTCCCAACACTAACCTCGACCTGCTCACAATCATCCCGACACTAAATTCGAGCTGCTCACACTCATCCCATTCCAGACACTAACCTCGACCTGCTCACACTCATCCCGGCACTAACCTCGACCTGCTCACACTCATGCGCCCAACACGAACCTCTACCTGCTCACACTCATCCTCCCAACACTGACTTCGACCTGCTCACACTCATCCTCCCGACACTGACCTCGACCTGCTCACACTCATCCCATTCCCGACACCAACATCGACCTGCTCACACTCATCCTCCCAACACTGACCTCGACCTGCTCACACTAATCCTCCCAACACTAACCTCGACCTGCTCACACTCATCCTCCCGACACTAACCTCGACCTGCTCACACTCATCCTCCCGACACTGACCTCGACCTGCTCACACTCATCCTTCCAACACTGACCTCAACCTGCTCACACTCATCCTCCCAGCACTGACTTCGACCTGCTCACACTCATCCTCCTGACACTGACCTCGACCTGCTCACACTCATCCCATTCCCGACACCAACATCGACCTGCTCACACTCATCCTCCCAACACTGACCTCGACCTGCTCACACTAATCCTCCCAACACTAACCTCGACCTGCTCACACTCATCCTCCCGACACTAACCTCGACCTGCTCACACTCATCCTCCCGACACTGACCTCGACCTGCTCACACTCATCCTTCCAACACTGGCCTCAACCGGCTCACACTCATCCTCCCAACACTGAGCTGGACCTGCTGACATTCATGCTCCCGACACTGACCTCGACTTGCTCACACTCATCCCATTCTCGACACGAACCTCGACCTGCTCACACTCATCCCATTCACGACACTAACCTCGACCTGCTCACACTCATCTTCTCGACAATAACCTCAAATGCTCACACTGATCCCATTCCCGACACTAATCTCGACCTGCTCACACTCATCCTTCCGACACTAACCTCGACCTGCTCACACTCATCCTCCCGACACCAACCTCGAGCTGCTCGCACTCATCCTCCCAACACTAACCTCGACCTGCTCACACTCATTCTCCCAACACTGACCTCGACCTGCTCACACTCATCCACCCAACACTAACCTCCACCTGCTCACACTAATCCCGTCATTGACCTTGACCTGCTCACACTCATCCTTCCAACACAGACCTCGACCTGCTCACACTCATCCTCCCAACACTGAGCTCGACCTGCTCACACTCATCCTCCCGACACTGACCTCGACTTGCTCACACTCGTCCCATTCTCGACACTAACCTCGACCTGCTCACACTCATCCCATTCCCAACACTAACCTCGACCTGCTCCCACTCCTCTTCTCGACACTAACCTCGACTGCTCACTCATCCCATTCCCGACACTAACCTCGACCTGCTCACCCTCATCCTCCCGACACTAACCTCGACCTGCTCACACTCATCCTGACACTGACCATGACCTGCTAACACTCATCCTCCCAACACTAAGCTCGACCTGCTCACACTCATCCTCCTGATACTAACCTCGACCTGCTCACACTCATCCCGACACTAACCTCGACCGGCTCACACTTATCCTCCCAACATTGACCTCAACATGCGCACACTCATCCCATTCCTGACACTAACCTCGACCTGCTCACACTCATCCCAACACTAACCTCGACCTGCTCACACTCATCCTCCCGACGCTAACCTCTACCTGCTCACACTTATCCTCCCGACACTGACCTCGTCCTGCTCACACTCATCCCATTCCTGACACTAACCTCGGCCTGCTCACACTCATCCTCCCAACACTGACCTCGACCTGTTCACACTCATCCTCCCGACACTGACCTCGACCTGCTCACACGCATCCTCCCGACACTAACCTCGACCTGCTCACACTCATCCTCCCGACACTGACCTCTGCCTGCTCACACTCATCCCATTCCCGACACTATCCTCGACCTGCTCACACTCATCCACCCAACACTAACCTCGACCTGCTCACACTCATCCTCCTGGCACTAACCTCAACCTGCACACACTCATCTCATTCCCGACACTAACCTCGACCTGCTCACACTCATCCTATTCCCGACACTCACCTCGACCTGCTCACACTCATCCTCCCAATACTAACCTTGACCTGCTCGCACTCATCCTCCCAACACTGACCTCGACCTGCTCACACTCATCCTCCCGACACTGACCTCGGGCTGCTCACACTCATCCCATTCCCGACACTAACCTCGACCTGCTCACGCTCATCCACCCAACACTAACCTCGACCTGCTCACACTCATCCTCCTGGCACTAACCTCAACCTGCACACACTCATCCCATTCCCAACACTAACCTCGACCTGCTCGCACTCATCCCATTCCCGACACTCACCTCGACCTGCTCACACTCATGCTCCCAATACTAACCTTGACCTGCTCGCACTCATCCTCCCGACACTAACCTCTACCTGCTCACATTTATCCTCCCAACATTGACCTCGACCTGCTCAAACTCATCCCATTCTTGACACTAACCTCGACCTGCTCATACTCATCCCGACACTATCCTCGACCTGCTCACACTCATCCTCCCGACACTAACCTCTACCTGCTCACATTTATCCTCCCGACACTGACCTCGACCTGCTCACACTAATCCCATTCCAGACACTAACCTCACCTGCTCACTCTCATCCCATTCCCGACACTAATCTCGACCTGCTCACATTCATCCTCCCAACACTGACCTTGACCTGCTCACACTCATCCTACCGACACTGACCTCGACGTGCTCACACTCATCCCATTCCCGACACTAACCTCGACCTGCTCACACTCATCCTCCTAACAGTGACCTCGACCTGCTCACACTCATCCTCCTAACAGTGACCTCGACCTGCTCACACTCATCCCCCCAACACTAACCTCAACCTGCTCACACTCACCCCGACACGAACCTCGACCTGCTCACACTCATGCTCCCAACACTAACCTCGACCTGCTCACACTCATCCCCCCAACACTGACTTCGACCAGCTCACACTCATCCTCCCGACACTGACCTCGACCTGCTCACACTCATCCCATTCCCGACACTAACCTCGACCTGCTCACACTCATCCTGACACTAACCTCGACCTGCTCACACTCATCCTCCCAACACTAACCTCGAACTGCTCACACTCATTCCGACACGAACTCAACCTGCTCACACTCATCCCGACACTAATCTCAACCTGCTCACACTCATCCTCCCAACACTAACCTCGACCCGCTCACACTCATCCTTCCAATACTGACCTCGACCTGCTCACACTCATCCTCCCAACATTGACCTCGACCTGCTCACACTCATCCCATTCCTGACACTAACCTCGACATGCTCACACTCACCCCGACACTAACCTCGACCTGCTCACGCTCATCCTCCTGACACTAACCTCTACCTGCTCAGAATTATCCTCCCGACACTGACCTCGACCTGCTCACACTCATCCCATTCCCGACACTAACCTCGACGTGCTCACACTCATCCTCCCAACACTGAGCTCGACCTGCTCACACTCATTCTCCCGACACTGACCTCGAACTGCTCACACTCATCCTCCCGACACGAACCTCGACATGCTCACACACATCCCACTCCCGACACTAACCTCGACCTGCTCACACTCATCCTCCCAACACTGACCTCAACCTGCTCACACTGATCCTCCCGACACTGACCTCGACATGCTCACCCTCATCCCATTCCCGACACTAACCTCGACCTGCTCACGCTCATCCTCCCGACACTTACCTCGACCTGCTCACACTCATCCTCCAAACAGTGATCTCGACCTGCTCACACTCATCCTCCCATCACTAACCTCAAGCTGCTCACACTCATCACATCACTAACCTCGACCTGCTCACAGTCATCCCATTCCCGTCACTAACCTCAACCTGCTCACACTCATCCCAACACTAACCTCGACCTGCTCACACTCATCCCATTCCCGACACTAACCTCGACCTGCTCACACTCATCCCGACACTAACCTCGACCTGCTCACACTCATGCGCCCAACACTAACCTCGACCTGCTCATACTCATCCTCCCAACACTGACTTCGACCTGCTCACACTCATCCTCCCGACACTGACCTCGACCTGCTCACACTCATCCCATTCCCGACACTAACCTCGACCTGCTCACACCCATCATCCCGACACTAACCTCGACCTGCTCACACTCATCCTCCCAACACTAACCTTGACCTGCCCACAATCATCCCGACACTAACCTCGACCTGCTCACACTCATCCCATTACCGACACTAACCTCAATTTGCTCACACTCATCCCGACACTAACCTCGACCTGCTCACACTCATCCTCCCGGTACTAACCTCAAACTGCACACACTCATCCCATTCCTGACACTAATCTCGACCTGCTCACACTCATCCTTCCGACACTAACCTCGACGTGCTCACACTCATCCTCCCGAAACTAACCTCGAGCTGCTCGCACTCATCCTCCCAACACTAACCTCGGCCTGCTCACACTCATTCTCCCGACACTGACCTCGACCTGCTCACATTCATCCTCCCGACACTGACCTCGACCTGCTCACACTCATCCCATTCCCGACACTAACCTCGACCTGCTCACACTCATCCTGACACTAACCTCGACCCGCTCACACTCATCCTCCCAACACTAACCTCGACCTGCTCACACACATCCCGACACTTACTCAACCTGCTCACACTCATCCCGACACTCATCTCAACCTGCTCACACTCATCCTCCCAACACTAACCTCGACCTGCTCACAATCATCCCGACACTAAATTCGAGCTGCTCACACTCATCCCATTCCCGACACTAACCTCGACCTGCTCACACTCATCCCGGCACTAACCTCGACCTGCTCACACTCATGCGCCCAACACGAACCTCTACCTGCTCACACTCATCCTCCCAACACTGACTTCGACCTGCTCACACTCATCCTCCCGACACTGACCTCGACCTGCTCACACTCATCCCATTCCCGACACCAACATCGACCTGCTCACACTCATCCTCCCAACACTGACCTCGACCTGCTCACACTAATCCTCCCAACACTAACCTCGACCTGCTCACACTCATCCTCCCGACACTAACCTCGACCTGCTCACACTCATCCTCCCGACACTGACCTCGACCTGCTCACACTCATCCTTCCAACACTGACCTCAACCTGCTCACACTCATCCTCCCAGCACTGACTTCGACCTGCTCACACTCATCCTCCTGACACTGACCTCGACCTGCTCACACTCATCCCATTCCCGACACCAACATCGACCTGCTCACACTCATCCTCCCAACACTGACCTCGACCTGCTCACACTAATCCTCCCAACACTAACCTCGACCTGCTCACACTCATCCTCCCGACACTAACCTCGACCTGCTCACACTCATCCTCCCGACACTGACCTCGACCTGCTCACACTCATCCTTCCAACACTGGCCTCAACCGGCTCACACTCATCCTCCCAACACTGAGCTGGACCTGCTGACATTCATGCTCCCGACACTGACCTCGACTTGCTCACACTCATCCCATTCTCGACACGAACCTCGACCTGCTCACACTCATCCCATTCACGACACTAACCTCGACCTGCTCACACTCATCTTCTCGACAATAACCTCAAATGCTCACACTGATCCCATTCCCGACACTAATCTCGACCTGCTCACACTCATCCTTCCGACACTAACCTCGACCTGCTCACACTCATCCTCCCGACACCAACCTCGAGCTGCTCGCACTCATCCTCCCAACACTAACCTCGACCTGCTCACACTCATTCTCCCAACACTGACCTCGACCTGCTCACACTCATCCACCCAACACTAACCTCCACCTGCTCACACTAATCCCGTCATTGACCTTGACCTGCTCACACTCATCCTTCCAACACAGACCTCGACCTGCTCACACTCATCCTCCCAACACTGAGCTCGACCTGCTCACACTCATCCTCCCGACACTGACCTCGACTTGCTCACACTCGTCCCATTCTCGACACTAACCTCGACCTGCTCACACTCATCCCATTCCCAACACTAACCTCGACCTGCTCCCACTCCTCTTCTCGACACTAACCTCGACTGCTCACTCATCCCATTCCCGACACTAACCTCGACCTGCTCACCCTCATCCTCCCGACACTAACCTCGACCTGCTCACACTCATCCTGACACTGACCATGACCTGCTAACACTCATCCTCCCAACACTAAGCTCGACCTGCTCACACTCATCCTCCTGATACTAACCTCGACCTGCTCACACTCATCCCGACACTAACCTCGACCGGCTCACACTTATCCTCCCAACATTGACCTCAACATGCGCACACTCATCCCATTCCTGACACTAACCTCGACCTGCTCACACTCATCCCAACACTAACCTCGACCTGCTCACACTCATCCTCCCGACGCTAACCTCTACCTGCTCACACTTATCCTCCCGACACTGACCTCGTCCTGCTCACACTCATCCCATTCCTGACACTAACCTCGGCCTGCTCACACTCATCCTCCCAACACTGACCTCGACCTGTTCACACTCATCCTCCCGACACTGACCTCGACCTGCTCACACGCATCCTCCCGACACTAACCTCGACCTGCTCACACTCATCCTCCCGACACTGACCTCTGCCTGCTCACACTCATCCCATTCCCGACACTATCCTCGACCTGCTCACACTCATCCACCCAACACTAACCTCGACCTGCTCACACTCATCCTCCTGGCACTAACCTCAACCTGCACACACTCATCTCATTCCCGACACTAACCTCGACCTGCTCACACTCATCCTATTCCCGACACTCACCTCGACCTGCTCACACTCATCCTCCCAATACTAACCTTGACCTGCTCGCACTCATCCTCCCAACACTGACCTCGACCTGCTCACACTCATCCTCCCGACACTGACCTCGGGCTGCTCACACTCATCCCATTCCCGACACTAACCTCGACCTGCTCACGCTCATCCACCCAACACTAACCTCGACCTGCTCACACTCATCCTCCTGGCACTAACCTCAACCTGCACACACTCATCCCATTCCCAACACTAACCTCGACCTGCTCGCACTCATCCCATTCCCGACACTCACCTCGACCTGCTCACACTCATGCTCCCAATACTAACCTTGACCTGCTCGCACTCATCCTCCCGACACTAACCTCTACCTGCTCACATTTATCCTCCCAACATTGACCTCGACCTGCTCAAACTCATCCCATTCTTGACACTAACCTCGACCTGCTCATACTCATCCCGACACTATCCTCGACCTGCTCACACTCATCCTCCCGACACTAACCTCTACCTGCTCACATTTATCCTCCCGACACTGACCTCGACCTGCTCACACTAATCCCATTCCAGACACTAACCTCACCTGCTCACTCTCATCCCATTCCCGACACTAATCTCGACCTGCTCACATTCATCCTCCCAACACTGACCTTGACCTGCTCACACTCATCCTACCGACACTGACCTCGACGTGCTCACACTCATCCCATTCCCGACACTAACCTCGACCTGCTCACACTCATCCTCCTAACAGTGACCTCGACCTGCTCACACTCATCCTCCTAACAGTGACCTCGACCTGCTCACACTCATCCCCCCAACACTAACCTCAACCTGCTCACACTCACCCCGACACGAACCTCGACCTGCTCACACTCATGCTCCCAACACTAACCTCGACCTGCTCACACTCATCCCCCCAACACTGACTTCGACCAGCTCACACTCATCCTCCCGACACTGACCTCGACCTGCTCACACTAATCCTCCCAACACTAACCTCGACCTGCTCACACTCATCCTCCCGACACTAACCTCGACCTGCTCACACTCATCCTCCCGACACTGACCTCGACCTGCTCACACTCATCCTTCCAACACTGACCTCAACCTGCTCACACTCATCCTCCCAGCACTGACTTCGACCTGCTCACACTCATCCTCCTGACACTGACCTCGACCTGCTCACACTCATCCCATTCCCGACACCAACATCGACCTGCTCACACTCATCCTCCCAACACTGACCTCGACCTGCTCACACTAATCCTCCCAACACTAACCTCGACCTGCTCACACTCATCCTCCCGACACTAACCTCGACCTGCTCACACTCATCCTCCCGACACTGACCTCGACCTGCTCACACTCATCCTTCCAACACTGGCCTCAACCGGCTCACACTCATCCTCCCAACACTGAGCTGGACCTGCTGACATTCATGCTCCCGACACTGACCTCGACTTGCTCACACTCATCCCATTCTCGACACGAACCTCGACCTGCTCACACTCATCCCATTCACGACACTAACCTCGACCTGCTCACACTCATCTTCTCGACAATAACCTCAAATGCTCACACTGATCCCATTCCCGACACTAATCTCGACCTGCTCACACTCATCCTTCCGACACTAACCTCGACCTGCTCACACTCATCCTCCCGACACCAACCTCGAGCTGCTCGCACTCATCCTCCCAACACTAACCTCGACCTGCTCACACTCATTCTCCCAACACTGACCTCGACCTGCTCACACTCATCCACCCAACACTAACCTCCACCTGCTCACACTAATCCCGTCATTGACCTTGACCTGCTCACACTCATCCTTCCAACACAGACCTCGACCTGCTCACACTCATCCTCCCAACACTGAGCTCGACCTGCTCACACTCATCCTCCCGACACTGACCTCGACTTGCTCACACTCGTCCCATTCTCGACACTAACCTCGACCTGCTCACACTCATCCCATTCCCAACACTAACCTCGACCTGCTCCCACTCCTCTTCTCGACACTAACCTCGACTGCTCACTCATCCCATTCCCGACACTAACCTCGACCTGCTCACCCTCATCCTCCCGACACTAACCTCGACCTGCTCACACTCATCCTGACACTGACCATGACCTGCTAACACTCATCCTCCCAACACTAAGCTCGACCTGCTCACACTCATCCTCCTGATACTAACCTCGACCTGCTCACACTCATCCCGACACTAACCTCGACCGGCTCACACTTATCCTCCCAACATTGACCTCAACATGCGCACACTCATCCCATTCCTGACACTAACCTCGACCTGCTCACACTCATCCCAACACTAACCTCGACCTGCTCACACTCATCCTCCCGACGCTAACCTCTACCTGCTCACACTTATCCTCCCGACACTGACCTCGTCCTGCTCACACTCATCCCATTCCTGACACTAACCTCGGCCTGCTCACACTCATCCTCCCAACACTGACCTCGACCTGTTCACACTCATCCTCCCGACACTGACCTCGACCTGCTCACACGCATCCTCCCGACACTAACCTCGACCTGCTCACACTCATCCTCCCGACACTGACCTCTGCCTGCTCACACTCATCCCATTCCCGACACTATCCTCGACCTGCTCACACTCATCCACCCAACACTAACCTCGACCTGCTCACACTCATCCTCCTGGCACTAACCTCAACCTGCACACACTCATCTCATTCCCGACACTAACCTCGACCTGCTCACACTCATCCTATTCCCGACACTCACCTCGACCTGCTCACACTCATCCTCCCAATACTAACCTTGACCTGCTCGCACTCATCCTCCCAACACTGACCTCGACCTGCTCACACTCATCCTCCCGACACTGACCTCGGGCTGCTCACACTCATCCCATTCCCGACACTAACCTCGACCTGCTCACGCTCATCCACCCAACACTAACCTCGACCTGCTCACACTCATCCTCCTGGCACTAACCTCAACCTGCACACACTCATCCCATTCCCAACACTAACCTCGACCTGCTCGCACTCATCCCATTCCCGACACTCACCTCGACCTGCTCACACTCATGCTCCCAATACTAACCTTGACCTGCTCGCACTCATCCTCCCGACACTAACCTCTACCTGCTCACATTTATCCTCCCAACATTGACCTCGACCTGCTCAAACTCATCCCATTCTTGACACTAACCTCGACCTGCTCATACTCATCCCGACACTATCCTCGACCTGCTCACACTCATCCTCCCGACACTAACCTCTACCTGCTCACATTTATCCTCCCGACACTGACCTCGACCTGCTCACACTAATCCCATTCCAGACACTAACCTCACCTGCTCACTCTCATCCCATTCCCGACACTAATCTCGACCTGCTCACATTCATCCTCCCAACACTGACCTTGACCTGCTCACACTCATCCTACCGACACTGACCTCGACGTGCTCACACTCATCCCATTCCCGACACTAACCTCGACCTGCTCACACTCATCCTCCTAACAGTGACCTCGACCTGCTCACACTCATCCTCCTAACAGTGACCTCGACCTGCTCACACTCATCCCCCCAACACTAACCTCAACCTGCTCACACTCACCCCGACACGAACCTCGACCTGCTCACACTCATGCTCCCAACACTAACCTCGACCTGCTCACACTCATCCCCCCAACACTGACTTCGACCAGCTCACACTCATCCTCCCGACACTGACCTCGACCTGCTCACACTCATCCCATTCCCGACACTAACCTCGACCTGCTCACACTCATCCTGACACTAACCTCGACCTGCTCACACTCATCCTCCCAACACTAACCTCGAACTGCTCACACTCATTCCGACACGAACTCAACCTGCTCACACTCATCCCGACACTAATCTCAACCTGCTCACACTCATCCTCCCAACACTAACCTCGACCCGCTCACACTCATCCTTCCAATACTGACCTCGACCTGCTCACACTCATCCTCCCAACATTGACCTCGACCTGCTCACACTCATCCCATTCCTGACACTAACCTCGACATGCTCACACTCACCCCGACACTAACCTCGACCTGCTCACGCTCATCCTCCTGACACTAACCTCTACCTGCTCAGAATTATCCTCCCGACACTGACCTCGACCTGCTCACACTCATCCCATTCCCGACACTAACCTCGACGTGCTCACACTCATCCTCCCAACACTGAGCTCGACCTGCTCACACTCATTCTCCCGACACTGACCTCGAACTGCTCACACTCATCCTCCCGACACGAACCTCGACATGCTCACACACATCCCACTCCCGACACTAACCTCGACCTGCTCACACTCATCCTCCCAACACTGACCTCAACCTGCTCACACTGATCCTCCCGACACTGACCTCGACATGCTCACCCTCATCCCATTCCCGACACTAACCTCGACCTGCTCACGCTCATCCTCCCGACACTTACCTCGACCTGCTCACACTCATCCTCCAAACAGTGATCTCGACCTGCTCACACTCATCCTCCCATCACTAACCTCAAGCTGCTCACACTCATCACATCACTAACCTCGACCTGCTCACAGTCATCCCATTCCCGTCACTAACCTCAACCTGCTCACACTCATCCCAACACTAACCTCGACCTGCTCACACTCATCCCATTCCCGACACTAACCTCGACCTGCTCACACTCATCCCGACACTAACCTCGACCTGCTCACACTCATGCGCCCAACACTAACCTCGACCTGCTCATACTCATCCTCCCAACACTGACTTCGACCTGCTCACACTCATCCTCCCGACACTGACCTCGACCTGCTCACACTCATCCCATTCCCGACACTAACCTCGACCTGCTCACACCCATCATCCCGACACTAACCTCGACCTGCTCACACTCATCCTCCCAACACTAACCTTGACCTGCCCACAATCATCCCGACACTAACCTCGACCTGCTCACACTCATCCCATTACCGACACTAACCTCAATTTGCTCACACTCATCCCGACACTAACCTCGACCTGCTCACACTCATCCTCCCGGTACTAACCTCAAACTGCACACACTCATCCCATTCCTGACACTAATCTCGACCTGCTCACACTCATCCTTCCGACACTAACCTCGACGTGCTCACACTCATCCTCCCGAAACTAACCTCGAGCTGCTCGCACTCATCCTCCCAACACTAACCTCGGCCTGCTCACACTCATTCTCCCGACACTGACCTCGACCTGCTCACATTCATCCTCCCGACACTGACCTCGACCTGCTCACACTCATCCCATTCCCGACACTAACCTCGACCTGCTCACACTCATCCTGACACTAACCTCGACCCGCTCACACTCATCCTCCCAACACTAACCTCGACCTGCTCACACACATCCCGACACTTACTCAACCTGCTCACACTCATCCCGACACTCATCTCAACCTGCTCACACTCATCCTCCCAACACTAACCTCGACCTGCTCACAATCATCCCGACACTAAATTCGAGCTGCTCACACTCATCCCATTCCCGACACTAACCTCGACCTGCTCACACTCATCCCGGCACTAACCTCGACCTGCTCACACTCATGCGCCCAACACGAACCTCTACCTGCTCACACTCATCCTCCCAACACTGACTTCGACCTGCTCACACTCATCCTCCCGACACTGACCTCGACCTGCTCACACTCATCCCATTCCCGACACCAACATCGACCTGCTCACACTCATCCTCCCAACACTGACCTCGACCTGCTCACACTAATCCTCCCAACACTAACCTCGACCTGCTCACACTCATCCTCCCGACACTAACCTCGACCTGCTCACACTCATCCTCCCGACACTGACCTCGACCTGCTCACACTCATCCTTCCAACACTGACCTCAACCTGCTCACACTCATCCTCCCAGCACTGACTTCGACCTGCTCACACTCATCCTCCTGACACTGACCTCGACCTGCTCACACTCATCCCATTCCCGACACCAACATCGACCTGCTCACACTCATCCTCCCAACACTGACCTCGACCTGCTCACACTAATCCTCCCAACACTAACCTCGACCTGCTCACACTCATCCTCCCGACACTAACCTCGACCTGCTCACACTCATCCTCCCGACACTGACCTCGACCTGCTCACACTCATCCTTCCAACACTGGCCTCAACCGGCTCACACTCATCCTCCCAACACTGAGCTGGACCTGCTGACATTCATGCTCCCGACACTGACCTCGACTTGCTCACACTCATCCCATTCTCGACACGAACCTCGACCTGCTCACACTCATCCCATTCACGACACTAACCTCGACCTGCTCACACTCATCTTCTCGACAATAACCTCAAATGCTCACACTGATCCCATTCCCGACACTAATCTCGACCTGCTCACACTCATCCTTCCGACACTAACCTCGACCTGCTCACACTCATCCTCCCGACACCAACCTCGAGCTGCTCGCACTCATCCTCCCAACACTAACCTCGACCTGCTCACACTCATTCTCCCAACACTGACCTCGACCTGCTCACACTCATCCACCCAACACTAACCTCCACCTGCTCACACTAATCCCGTCATTGACCTTGACCTGCTCACACTCATCCTTCCAACACAGACCTCGACCTGCTCACACTCATCCTCCCAACACTGAGCTCGACCTGCTCACACTCATCCTCCCGACACTGACCTCGACTTGCTCACACTCGTCCCATTCTCGACACTAACCTCGACCTGCTCACACTCATCCCATTCCCAACACTAACCTCGACCTGCTCCCACTCCTCTTCTCGACACTAACCTCGACTGCTCACTCATCCCATTCCCGACACTAACCTCGACCTGCTCACCCTCATCCTCCCGACACTAACCTCGACCTGCTCACACTCATCCTGACACTGACCATGACCTGCTAACACTCATCCTCCCAACACTAAGCTCGACCTGCTCACACTCATCCTCCTGATACTAACCTCGACCTGCTCACACTCATCCCGACACTAACCTCGACCGGCTCACACTTATCCTCCCAACATTGACCTCAACATGCGCACACTCATCCCATTCCTGACACTAACCTCGACCTGCTCACACTCATCCCAACACTAACCTCGACCTGCTCACACTCATCCTCCCGACGCTAACCTCTACCTGCTCACACTTATCCTCCCGACACTGACCTCGTCCTGCTCACACTCATCCCATTCCTGACACTAACCTCGGCCTGCTCACACTCATCCTCCCAACACTGACCTCGACCTGTTCACACTCATCCTCCCGACACTGACCTCGACCTGCTCACACGCATCCTCCCGACACTAACCTCGACCTGCTCACACTCATCCTCCCGACACTGACCTCTGCCTGCTCACACTCATCCCATTCCCGACACTATCCTCGACCTGCTCACACTCATCCACCCAACACTAACCTCGACCTGCTCACACTCATCCTCCTGGCACTAACCTCAACCTGCACACACTCATCTCATTCCTGACACTAACCTCGACCTGCTCACACTCATCCTATTCCCGACACTCACCTCGACCTGCTCACACTCATCCTCCCAATACTAACCTTGACCTGCTCGCACTCATCCTCCCAACACTGACCTCGACCTGCTCACACTCATCCTCCCGACACTGACCTCGGGCTGCTCACACTCATCCCATTCCCGACACTAACCTCGACCTGCTCACGCTCATCCACCCAACACTAACCTCGACCTGCTCACACTCATCCTCCTGGCACTAACCTCAACCTGCACACACTCATCCCATTCCCAACACTAACCTCGACCTGCTCGCACTCATCCCATTCCCGACACTCACCTCGACCTGCTCACACTCATGCTCCCAATACTAACCTTGACCTGCTCGCACTCATCCTCCCGACACTAACCTCTACCTGCTCACATTTATCCTCCCAACATTGACCTCGACCTGCTCAAACTCATCCCATTCTTGACACTAACCTCGACCTGCTCATACTCATCCCGACACTATCCTCGACCTGCTCACACTCATCCTCCCGACACTAACCTCTACCTGCTCACATTTATCCTCCCGACACTGACCTCGACCTGCTCACACTAATCCCATTCCAGACACTAACCTCACCTGCTCACTCTCATCCCATTCCCGACACTAATCTCGACCTGCTCACATTCATCCTCCCAACACTGACCTTGACCTGCTCACACTCATCCTACCGACACTGACCTCGACGTGCTCACACTCATCCCATTCCCGACACTAACCTCGACCTGCTCACACTCATCCTCCTAACAGTGACCTCGACCTGCTCACACTCATCCCCCCAACACTAACCTCAACCTGCTCACACTCACCCCGACACGAACCTCGACCTGCTCACACTCATCCCATTCCTGACACTAACCTCGACCTGCTCACACTCATCCCGACACTAACCTCGACCTGCTCACACTCATCCCCCCAACACTGACTTCGACCAGCTCACACTCATCCTCCCGACACTGACCTCGACCTGCTCACACTCATCCCATTCCCGACACTAACCTCGACCTGCTCACACTCATCCTGACACTAACCTCGACCTGCTCACACTCATCCTCCCAACACTAACCTCGAACTGCTCACACTCATCCCGACACGAACTCAACCTGCTCAAACTCATCCCGACACTAATCTCAACCTGCTCACACTCATCCTCCCAACACTAACCTCGACCCGCTCACACTCATCCTTCCAATACTGACCTCGACCTGCTCACACTCATCCTCCCAACATTGACCTCGACCTGCTCACACTCATCCCATTCCTGACACTAACCTCGACCTGCTCACACTCATCCTCCTGACACTAACCTCTACCTGCTCAGAATTATCCTCCCGACACTAACCTCGACCTGCTCACACTCATCCTCCCAACACTGAGCTCGACCTGCTCACACTCATTCTCCCGACACTGACCTCGAACTGCTCACACTCATCCTCCCGACACGAACCTCGACATGCTCACACACATCCCACTCCCGACACTAACCTCGACCTGCTCACACTCATCCTCCCAACACTGACCTCAACCTGCTCACACTCATCCTCCCGACACTGACCTCGACATGCTCACCCTCATCCCATTCCCGACACTAACCTCGACCTGCTCACGCTCATCCTCCCGACACTTACCTCGACCTGCTCACACTCATCCTCCAAACAGTGATCTCGACCTGCTCACACTCATCCTCCCATCACTAACCTCAAGCTGCTCACACTCATCACATCACTAACCTCGACCTGCTCACAGTCATCCCATTCCCGTCACTAACCTCAACCTGCTCACACTCATCCCAACACTAACCTCGACCTGCTCACACTCATCCCATTCCCGACACTAACCTCGACCTGCTCACACTCATCCCGACACTAACCTCGACCTGCTCACACTCATGCGCCCAACACTAACCTCGACCTGCTCATACTCATCCTCCCAACACTGACTTCGACCTGCTCACACTCATCCTCCCGACACTGACCTCGACCTGCTCACACTCATCCCATTCCCGACACTAACCTCGACCTGCTCACACCCATCATCCCGACACTAACCTCGACCTGCTCACACTCATCCTCCCAACACTAACCTTGACCTGCCCGCAATCATCCCGACACTAACCTCGACCTGCTCACACTCATCCCATTACCGACACTAACCTCAATTTGCTCACACTCATCCCGACACTAACCTCGACCTGCTCACACTCATCCTCCCGGTACTAACCTCAAACTGCACACACTCATCCCATTCCTGACACTAATCTCGACCTGCTCACACTCATCCTTCCGACACTAACCTCGACGTGCTCACACTCATCCTCCCGAAACTAACCTCGAGCTGCTCGCACTCATCCTCCCAACACTAACCTCGGCCTGCTCACACTCATTCTCCCGACACTGACCTCGACCTGCTCACATTCATCCTCCCGACACTGACCTCGACCTGCTCACACTCATCCCATTCCCGACACTAACCTCGACCTGCTCACACTCATCCTGACACTAACCTCGACCCGCTCACACTCATCCTCCCAACACTAACCTCGACCTGCTCACACACATCCCGACACTTACTCAACCTGCTCACACTCATCCCGACACTCATCTCAACCTGCTCACACTCATCCTCCCAACACTAACCTCGACCTGCTCACAATCATCCCGACACTAAATTCGAGCTGCTCACACTCATCCCATTCCCGACACTAACCTCGACCTGCTCACACTCATCCCGGCACTAACCTCGACCTGCTCACACTCATGCGCCCAACACGAACCTCGACCTGCTCACACTCATCCTCCCAACACTGACTTCGACCTGCTCACACTCATCCTCCCGACACTGACCTCGACCTGCTCACACTCATCCCATTCCCGACACCAACATCGACCTGCTCACACTCATCCTCCCAACACTGACCTCGACCTGCTCACACTAATCCTCCCAACACTAACCTCGACCTGCTCACACTCATCCTCCCGACACTAACCTCGACCTGCTCACACTCATCCTCCCGACACTGACCTCGACCTGCTCACACTCATCCTTCCAACACTGACCTCAACCTGCTCACACTCATCCTCCCAGCACTGACTTCGACCTGCTCACACTCATCCTCCTGACACTGACCTCGACCTGCTCACACTCATCCCATTCCCGACACCAACATCGACCTGCTCACACTCATCCTCCCAACACTGACCTCGACCTGCTCACACTAATCCTCCCAACACTAACCTCGACCTGCTCACACTCATCCTCCCGACACTAACCTCGACCTGCTCACACTCATCCTCCCGACACTGACCTCGACCTGCTCACACTCATCCTTCCAACACTGGCCTCAACCGGCTCACACTCATCCTCCCAACACTGAGCTGGACCTGCTCACATTCATGCTCCCGACACTGACCTCGACTTGCTCACACTCATCCCATTCTCGACACGAACCTCGACCTGCTCACACTCATCCCATTCACGACACTAACCTCGACCTGCTCACACTCATCTTCTCGACAATAACCTCAAATGCTCACACTGATCCCATTCCCGACACTAATCTCGACCTGCTCACACTCATCCTTCCGACACTAACCTCGACCTGCTCACAATCATCCTCCCGACACCAACCTCGAGCTGCTCGCACTCATCCTCCCAACACTAACCTCGACCTGCTCACACTCATTCTCCCAACACTGACCTCGAACTGCTCACACTCATCCACCCAACACTAACCTCCACCTGCTCACACTAATCCCGTCATTGACCTTGACCTGCTCACACTCATCCTTCCAACACAGACCTCGACCTGCTCACACTCATCCTCCCAACACTGAGCTCGACCTGCTCACACTCATCCTCCCGACACTGACCTCGACTTGCTCACACTCGTCCCATTCTCGACACTAACCTCGACCTGCTCACACTCATCCCATTCCCGACACTAACCTCGACCTGCTCCCACTCCTCTTCTCGACACTAACCTCGACTGCTCACTCATCCCATTCCCGACACTAACCTCGACCTGCTCACCCTCATCCTCCCGACACTAACCTCGACCTGCTCACACTCATCCTGACACTGACCATGACCTGCTAACACTCATCCTCCCAACACTAAGCTCGACCTGCTCACACTCATCCTCCTGATACTAACCTCGACCTGCTCACACTCATCCCGACACTAACCTCGACCGGCTCACACTTATCCTCCCAACATTGACCTCAACATGCGCACACTCATCCCATTCCTGACACTAACCTCGACCTGCTCACACTCATCCCAACACTAACCTCGACCTGCTCACACTCATCCTCCCGACGCTAACCTCTACCTGCTCACACTTATCCTCCCGACACTGACCTCGTCCTGCTCACACTCATCCCATTCCTGACACTAACCTCGGCCTGCTCACACTCATCCTCCCAACACTGACCTCGACCTGTTCACACTCATCCTCCCGACACTGACCTCGACCTGCTCACACGCATCCTCCCGACACTAACCTCGACCTGCTCACACTCATCCTCCCGACACTGACCTCTGCCTGCTCACACTCATCCCATTCCCGACACTATCCTCGACCTGCTCACACTCATCCACCCAACACTAACCTCGACCTGCTCACACTCATCCTCCTGGCACTAACCTCAACCTGCACACACTCATCTCATTCCCGACACTAACCTCGACCTGCTCACACTCATCCTATTCCCGACACTCACCTCGACCTGCTCACACTCATCCTCCCAATACTAACCTTGACCTGCTCGCACTCATCCTCCCAACACTGACCTCGACCTGCTCACACTCATCCTCCCAACATTGACCTCGACCTGCTCAAACTCATCCCATTCTTGACACTAACCTCGACCTGCTCATACTCATCCCGACACTATCCTCGACCTGCTCACACTCATCCTCCCGACACTAACCTCTACCTGCTCACATTTATCCTCCCGACACTGACCTCGACCTGCTCACACTAATCCCATTCCAGACACTAACCTCACCTGCTCACTCTCATCCTCCCAACACTGACCTCGACCTGCTCACACTCATCCTCCCGACACTGACCTCGACCTGCGCACATTCATCCTCCCGACACAAACCTCAACATGCTCACACTCATCCTATTCCCGACACTAACCTCGACCTGCTCACACGCATTCTCCTGACACTAACCTCGACCTGCTCACACTCATCCCATTCCCAACACTAACCTCGACCTGCTCACATTCATCCTCCCAACACTGACCTCGACCTGCTCACACTCATCCTCCCAACACTGACCTTGACCTGCTCACACTCATCCTACCGACACTGACCTCGACGTGCTCACACTCATCCCATTCCCGACACTAACCTCGACCTGCTCACACTCATCCTCCTACCAGTGACCTCGACCTGCTCACACTCATCCCCCCAACACTAACCTCAACCTGCTCACACTCACCCCGACACGAACCTCGACCTGCTCACACTCATCCCATTCCTGACACTAACCTCGACCTGCTCACACTCATCCCGACACTAACCACGACCTGCTCTCACTCATGCTCCCAACACTAACCTCGACCTGCTCACACTCATCCCCCCAACACTGACTTCGACCAGCTCACACTCATCCTCCCGACACTGACCTCGACCTGCTCACACTCATCCCATTCCCGACACTAACCTCGACCTGCTCACACTCATCCTGACACTAACCTCGAACTGCTCACACTCATCCCGACACGAACTCAACCTGCTCACACTCATCCCGACACTAATCTCAACCTGCTCACACTCATCCTCCCAACACTAACCTCGACCCGCTCACACTCATCCTTCCAATACTGACCTCGACCTGCTCACACTCATCCTCCCAACATTGACCTCGACCTGCTCACACTCATCCCATTCCTGACACTAACCTCGACATGCTCACACTCACCCCGACACTAACCTCGACCTGCTCACACTCATCCTCCTGACACTAACCTCTACCTGCTCAGAATTATCCTCCCGACACTGACCTCGACCTGCTCACACTCATCCCATTCCCGACACTAACCTCGACCTGCTCACACTCATCCTCCCAACACTGAGCTCGACCTGCTCACACTCATTCTCCCGACACTGACCTCGAACTGCTCACACTCATCCTCCCGACACGAACCTCGACATGCTCACACACATCCCACTCCCGACACTAACCTCGACCTGCTCACACTCATCCTCCCAACACTGACCTCAACCTGCTCACACTCATCCTCCCGACACTGACCTCGACATGCTCACCCTCATCCCATTCCCGACACTAACCTCGACCTGCTCACGCTCATCCTCCCGACACTTACCTCGACCTGCTCACACTCATCCTCCAAACAGTGATCTCGACCTGCTCACACTCATCCTCCCATCACTAACCTCAAGCTGCTCACACTCATCACATCACTAACCTCGACCTGCTCACAGTCATCCCATTCCCGTCACTAACCTCAACCTGCTCACACTCATCCCAACACTAACCTCGACCTGCTCACACTCATCCCATTCCCGACACTAACCTCGACCTGCTCACACTCATCCCGACACTAACCTCGACCTGCTCACACTCATGCGCCCAACACTAACCTCGACCTGCTCATACTCATCCTCCCAACACTGACTTCGACCTGCTCACACTCATCCTCCCGACACTGACCTCGACCTGCTCACACTCATCCCATTCCCGACACTAACCTCGACCTGCTCACACCCATCATCCCGACACTAACCTCGACCTGCTCACACTCATCCTCCCAACACTAACCTTGACCTGCCCACAATCATCCCGACACTAACCTCGACCTGCTCACACTCATCCCATTACCGACACTAACCTCAATTTGCTCACACTCATCCCGACACTAACCTCGACCTGCTCACACTCATCCTCCCGGTACTAACCTCAAACTGCACACACTCATCCCATTCCTGACACTAATCTCGACCTGCTCACACTCATCCTTCCGACACTAACCTCGACGTGCTCACACTCATCCTCCCGAAACTAACCTCGAGCTGCTCGCACTCATCCTCCCAACACTAACCTCGGCCTGCTCACACTCATTCTCCCGACACTGACCTCGACCTGCTCACATTCATCCTCCCGACACTGACCTCGACCTGCTCACACTCATCCCATTCCCGACACTAACCACGACCTGCTCACACTCATCCTGACACTAACCTCGACCCGCTCACACTCATCCTCCCAACACTAACCTCGACCTGCTCACACACATCCCGACACTTACTCAACCTGCTCACACTCATCCCGACACTCATCTCAACCTGCTCACACTCATCCTCCCAACACTAACCTCGACCTGCTCACAATCATCCCGACACTAAACTCGAGCTGCTCACACTCATCCCATTCCCGACACTAACCTCGACCTGCTCACACTCATCCCGGCACTAACCTCGACCTGCTCACACTCATGCGCCCAACACGAACCTCGACCTGCTCACACTCATCCTCCCAACACTGACTTCGACCTGCTCACACTCATCCTCCCGACACTGACCTCGACCTGCTCACACTCATCCCATTCCCGACACCAACATCGACCTGCTCACACTCATCCTCCCAACACTGACCTCGACCTGGTCACACTAATCCTCCCAACACTAACCTCGACCTGCTCACACTCATCCTCCCGACACTAACCTCGACCTGCTCACACTCATCCTCCCGACACTGACCTCGACCTGCTCACACTCATCCTTCCAACACTGACCTCAACCTGCTCACACTCATCCTCCCAGCACTGACTTCGACCTGCTCACACTCATCCTCCTGACACTGACCTCGACCTGCTCACACTCATCCCATTCCCGACACCAACATCGACCTGCTCACACTCATCCTCCCAACACTGACCGCGACCTGCTCACACTAATCCTCCCAACACTAACCTCGACCTGCTCACACTCATCCTCCCGACACTAACCTCGACCTGCTCACACTCATCCTCCCGACACTGACCTCGACCTGCTCACACTCATCCTTCCAACACTGGCCTCAACCGGCTCACACTCATCCTCCCAACACTGAGCTGGACCTGCTCACATTCATGCTCCCGACACTGACCTCGACTTGCTCACACTCATCCCATTCTCGACACGAACCTCGACCTGCTCACACTCATCCCATTCACGACACTAACCTCGACCTGCTCACACTCATCTTCTCGACAATAACCTCAAATGCTCACACTGATCCCATTCCCGACACTAATCTCGAACTGCTCACACTCATCCTTCCGACACTAACCTCGACCTGCTCACACTCATCCTCCCGACACCAACCTCGAGCTGCTCGCACTCATCCTCCCAACACTAACCTCGACCTGCTCACACTCATTCTCCCAACACTGACCTCGACCTGCTCACACTCATCCACCCAACACTAACCTCCACCTGCTCACACTAATCCCGTCATTGACCTTGACCTGCTCACACTCATCCTTCCAACACAGACCTCGACCTGCTCACACTCATCCTCCCAACACTGAGCTCGACCTGCTCACACTCATCCTCCCGACACTGACCTCGACTTGCTCACACTCGTCCCATTCTCGACACTAACCTCGACCTGCTCACACTCATCCCATTCCCGACACTAACCTCGACCTGCTCCCACTCCTCTTCTCGACACTAACCTCGACTGCTCACTCATCCCATTCCCGACACTAACCTCGACCTGCTCACCCTCATCCTCCCGACACTAACCTCGACCTGCTCACACTCATCCTGACACTGACCATGACCTGCTAACACTCATCCTCCCAACACTAAGCTCGACCTGCTCACACTCATCCTCCTGATACTAACCTCGACCTGCTCACACTCATCCCGACACTAACCTCGACCGGCTCACACTTATCCTCCCAACATTGACCTCAACATGCGCACACTCATCCCATTCCTGACACTAACCTCGACCTGCTCACACTCATCCCAACACTAACCTCGACCTGCTCACACTCATCCTCCCGACGCTAACCTCTACCTGCTCACACTTATCCTCCCGACACTGACCTCGTCCTGCTCACACTCATCCCATTCCTGACACTAACCTCGGCCTGCTCACACTCATCCTCCCAACACTGACCTCGACCTGTTCACACTCATCCTCCCGACACTGACCTCGACCTGCTCACACGCATCCTCCCGACACTAACCTCGACCTGCTCACACTCATCCTCCCGACACTGACCTCTGCCTGCTCACACTCATCCCATTCCCGACACTATCCTCGACCTGCTCACACTCATCCACCCAACACTAACCTCGACCTGCTCACACTCATCCTCCTGGCACTAACCTCAACCTGCACACACTCATCTCATTCCCGACACTAACCTCGACCTGCTCACACTCATCCTATTCCCGACACTAACCTCGACCTGCTCACACTCATCCTCCCAATACTAACCTTGACCTGCTCACACTCATCCTCCCAACACTGACCTCGACCTGCTCACACTCATCCTCCCAACATTGACCTCGACCTGCTCAAACTCATCCCATTCCTGACACTAACCTCGACCTGCTCACACTCATCCCGACACTATCCTCGACCTGCTCACACTCATCCTCCCGACACTAACCTCTACCTGCTCACATTTATCCTCCCGACACTGACCTCGACCTGCTCACACTAATCCCATTCCCGACACTAAGCTCACCTGCTCACACTCATCCTCCCAACACTGACCTCGACCTGCTCACAATCATCCTCCCGACACTGACCTCGACCTGCTCACATTCATCCTCCCGACACTAACCTCGACATGCTCACACTCATCCCATTCCCGACACTATCCTCGACCTGCTCACACTCATCCTCCCAACACTGACCTTGACCTGCTCACACTCATCCTCCCGACACTAACCTCGACCTGCTCACACTCATCCTCCCAACACTAACCTCGACCTGCTAACACTCATCCTCCCGACACTAACCTCGACCTGCTGACACTCATCCCATTCCCGACACTAACCTCGACGTGCTCACACTCATCTTTTCGACCCTAACCTCGACTGCTCACACTCATCCCATTCCCGACACTAACCTCGACCAGCTCACACTCATCCTTCCGACAGTAACCTCGACCTGCTCACACTCATCCTCCCGACACTAACCTCGAGCTGCTCACACTCATCCTCCCAACACTAACCTCGACCTGCTCACACTCATTCTCCCAACACTGACCTCGACCTGCTCACACTTATCCCGACACTAACCTCGACCTGCTCACACTCATTCTCCCGACATTAACCTCGACCTGCTCACACTCATCCCATTCCCGACAATAACCTCGATCTGCTCACACTCATCCTCGCAACACTAACCCCGACCTGCTCACACACATCCCATTCCCGACACTGAGCTTGACTTGCTCACACTCATCCCATTCCCGACACTAACCTCGACCTGCTCACACTCATCCTCCCAACACTGACCTCGACCTGCTCACACTCATCCTCCCAATAACCTCGACCTGCTCACACTCATCCTCCCAACACTAACCTCGACCTGCTCACACCCATCCTCCCAACACTGACCTCGACCTGCTCACAATCATCCTCCCCACACCAACCTCGACCTGCTCACACTTATCCCGACACTAACCTCGACCTGCTCACACTCATTCTCCCGACATTAACCTCGACCTGCTCACACTCATCCCATTCCCGACAATAACCTCGATCTGCTCACACTCATCCTCCCAACACTAACTCTCGACCTGCTCACACACATCCCATTCCCGACACTGACCTTGACTTGCTCACACTCATCCCATTACCGACACTAACCTCGACCTCCTCACACTCACCCCATTCCCGATACTAACCTCGACCTGCTCACACTCATCCTCCCAACACTGACCTCGACCTGCTCACACTCACCCTCCCAACAATAAGCTCGACCTGCTCACACTCATCCTCCCGACACTAACCTCGACCTGCTCACACGCATCCTCCCGACACTGACCTCGAACTGCTCACACTCATCCTCCCAACACTGACCTTGACCTGCTCACACTCATCCTACCGACACTGACCTCGACGTGCTCACACTCATCCCATTCCCGACACGAACCTCGACCTGCTCGCACTCATCCTCCTAACAGTGACCTCGACCTGCTCACACTCATCCTCCCAACATTAACCTCAACCCGCTCACACTCACCCCGACACGAACCTCGACCTGCTCACACTCATCCCATTCCCGACACTAACCTCGACCTGCTCACACTCATCCCGACACCAACCTCGACCTGCTCACACTCATGCTCCCAACACTAACCTCGACCTGCTCACACTCATCCTCCCAACACTGACTTCGACCTGCTCACACTCATCCTTCCGACACTGACCTCGACCTGCTCACACTCATCCCATTCCCGACACTAACCTTGACCTGCTCACACTCATCCTCCCGACACTAACCTCGACCTGCTCACACTCATCCCGACACTAACCTCGACCTGCTCACACTCATCCTCCCAACACTAACCTCGACCTGCTCACACTCATCCCGACACTATCCTCAACCTGCTCACACTCATCCCGACACTAATCTCCAGCTGCTCACACTCATCCTCCCAACACTAACCTCGACCTGCTCACACTCATGCTCCCAATACTAACCTCGAACTGCTCACAATCATCCTCCCAATACTGACCTCGACCTGCTCACACTCATCCTCCCAACATTGACCTCGACCTGCTCACACTCATCCCATTTCCTGACACTAACCTCGACCTGCTCACACTCATCCCGACACTAACCTCGACCTGCTCACACTCATCCTCCTGACACTAACCTCGGCCTGGTCACACTTATCCTCCCGACACTGACCTCGACCTGCTCACACTTATCCCATTCCCGACACTAACCTCGACCTGCTCACACTCATCCTCCCAACACTGACCTCGACCTGCTCACACTCATCTTCCCGACACTGACCTCGACCTGCTCACACTCATCCTCCCGACACTAACCTCGACATGCTCACACTCATCCCAATCCCAACACTAACCTCGACCTGCTCACACGCATCCTCCCGACACTAACCTTGACCTGCTCACACTCATCCTCCCGACATTAACCTCGACCTGCTCACACTCATCTTCTCGACTCTAACCTCGACTGCTCACACTCATCCCATTCCCGACAATAACCTCGACCTGCTCACACTCATCCTTCCGACACACACCTCGACCTGCTCACACTCATCCTCCCGACACTAACCTCGACCTGCTCACACTCATCCTCCCAACACTAACCTCGACCTGCTAACACTCATCCTCCCGACACTAACCTCGACTTGGTCACACTGATCCCATTCTCGACACTAACCTCGACCTGCTCACACTCATCCCATTCCCGACACTAACCTCGACCTGCTCACACTCATCCTTCCGACAGTAACCTCGACCTGCTCACACTCATCCTCCCGACACTAAACTCGAGCTGCTCACACTCATCCTCCCAACACTAACCTCGACCTGCTCACACTCATTCTCCCAACACTGACCTCGACCTGCTCACAATCATCCTCCCCACACCAACCTCGACCTGCTCACACTTATCCCGACACTAACCTCGACCTGCTCACACTCATTCTCCCGACATTAACCTCGACCTGCTCACACTCATCCCAGTCCCGACAATAACCTCGATCTGCTCACACTCATCCTCCCAACACTAACCTCGACCTGCTCACACACATCCCATTCCCGACACTGACCTTGACTTGCTCACACTCATCCCATTACCGACACTAACCTCGACCTGCTCACACTCACCCCATCCCGACACTAACCTCGACCTGCTCACACTCATCCTCCCAACACTGACCTCGACCTGCTCACACTCATCCTCCCAACAATCACCTCGACCTGCACACACTCATCCTCCCAACACTAACCTCGACCTGCTCACACCCATCCTCCCAACTCTGACCTCGACCTGCTCACACTCATCCTCCCAGTACCAACCTCGACCTGCTCACACTCATCCTCCCAACAATAACCTCGACCTGCTCACACTCATCCTCCCGACACTGACCTCGACCTGCTCGCACTCATCCTCCCAACATTGAGCTCGACCTGCTCACTCTCATCCTCTCAACACTATCCTCGACCTGCTCACACTCATCCTCCCGACACTAACCTCGACCTGCTGACACTCCTCCTCCCAACACTGACTTCAACCTGCTCACACTCATCCCATTCCCGACACTAACCTCGACCTGCTCACACTCATCTTTTCCACCCTAACCTCGACTGCTGACACTCATCCCATTCCCGACACTAACCTCGACCTGCTCACACTCATCCTTCCGACACTAACCTCGACCTGCTCACACTCATCCTCCCGACACTAACCTCGACCTGCTCACACTCACCCTCCCCACACCAACCTCGAGCTGCTCACACTTATACCAACACTAACCTCGAAGTGCTCACACTCATCCTCCCGACACTAACCTCGACCTGCTCACACTCATCCCATTCCCGACAATAACCTCGATCTGCTCACACTCATCCTCCCAACACTAACCTCGACCTGCTCACACACATCCCATTCCTGACACTGAACTCGACTTGCTCACACTCATCCCATTACCGAAACTAACCTCGACTTGCTCACACTCATCCTCCCGACACTGATCTCGACCTGCTCACACTCATCCTCCCGACACTAACCTCGACCTGCTCACACTCATCCTGACACTAACCACGACCTGCTCACACTCATCCTCCCAACACTAACCTCAACCTACTTACACTCATCCTCCCGACACTAACCTCGACCTGCTCACACTCATCACGACACTAACCTCGACCGGCTCACACTCTTCCTCCCAACATTGACCTCGACCTGCGCACACTCATCCCATTCCTGACACTAACCTCGATCTGCTCACACTCATCCCGACACTAACCTCGACGTGCTCACACTCATCCTTCCGACTCTAACCTGTACCTGCTCACAGTTATCCTCCCGACACTGACCTCGACCTGCTCACACTCATCCCATTCCTGACACTAACCTCGACCTGCTCACACTAATCCTCCCAACACTGACCACGACCTGCTCCCACTCATCCTCCCAACACTGACCTCGACCTGCTCACACTCATCCTCCCGACACTAACCTCGACCTGCTCACACTCATCCTCCCGACATTAACCTCGACCTGCTCACACTCATCCACCCAACACTAACCTCGACGTGCTCACACTCATCCTCCTGGCACTAACCTCAACCTGCACACACTCATCCCATTCCCGACACTAACCTCGACCTGATCACACTCATCCTCCCAATACCATCCTTGACCTGCTCACACTCATCCTCCCAACACTGACCTCGACCTACTCACAATCATCCTCCCCACACCAACCTCGACCTGCTCACACTTATCCCGACACTAACCTCGACCTGCTCACACTCATTCTCCCGACATTAACCTCGACCTGCTCACACTCATCCCATTCCCGACAATAACCTCGATCTGCTCACACTCATCCTCCCAACACTAACCTCGACCTGCTCACACACATCCCATTCCCGACACTGACCTTGACTTGCTCACACTCATCCCATTACCGACACTAACCTCGACCTGCTCACACTCACCCCATTCCCGACACTAACCTCGACCTGCTCACACTCATCCTCCCAACACTGACCTCGACCTGCTCACACTCATCCTCCCAACAATAACCTCGACCTGCTCACACTCATCCTCCCGACACTAACCTCGACCTGCTCACACGAATCCTCCCGACACTGACCTCGACCTGCTCACACTCATCCTCCCAACACTGACCTTGACCTGCTCACAATCATCCTACCGACACTGACCTCGACGTGCTCACACTCATCCCATTCCCGACACTAACCTCGACCTGCTCACACATCCTCCTAACAGTGATCTCGACCTGCTCACACTCATCCTCCCTACACTAACCTCAACCTGCTCACACTCACCCCGACACGAACCTCGACCTGCTCACACTAATCCCATTCCCGACACTAACCTCGACCTGCTCACACTCATCCCGACACTAACCTCGACCTGCTCACACTCATGCTCCCAACACTAACCTCGACCTGCTTACAGTCATCCTCCCAACACTGACTTCGACCTGCTCACACTCATCCTTCCGACACTGACCTCGACCTGCTCACACTCCTCCCATTCCCGACACTAACCTTGGCCTGCTCACACTCATCCTCCCGACACTAACCTCGACCTGCTCACACTCATCCCGACACTAACCTCGACCTGCTCACACTCATCCCATTCCCAACACTAACCTCGACCTGCTCACACTCATCCCGACACTATCCTCAACCTGCTCACACTCATCCCGACACTAATCTCCAGCTGCTCACACTCATCCTCCCAACACTAACCTCGACCTGCTCACACTCATGCTCCCAATACTAACCTCGAACTGCTCACAATCATCCTCCCAATACTGACCTCGACCTGCTCACACTCATCCCTTTCCTGACACTAACCTCGACCTGCTCACACTCATCCCGACACTAACCTCGACCTGCTCACACTCATCCTCCTGACACTAACCTCGACCTGTTCACACTCATTCTCCCAACACTGACCTCGACCTGCTCACAATCATCCTCCCCACACCAACCTCGACCTGCTCACACTTATCCCGACACTAACCTCGACCTGCTCACACTCATTCTCCCGACATTAACCTCGACCTGCTCACACTCATCCCAGTCCCGACAATAACCTCGATCTGCTCACACTCATCCTCCCAACACTAACCTCGACCTGCTCACACACATCCCATTCCCGACACTGACCGTGACTTGCTCACACTCATCCCATTACCGACACTAACCTCGACCTGCTCACACTCACCCCATCCCGACACTAACCTCGAACTGCTCACACTCATCCTCCCAACACTGACCTCGACCTGCTCACACTCATCCTCCCAACAATAACCTCGACCTGCTCACACTCATCCTCCCAACACTAACCTCGACCTGCTCACACCCATCCTCCCAACTCTGACCTCGACCTGCTCACACTCATCCTCCCAGTACCAACCTCGACCTGCTCACTCTCATCCTCTCAACACTATCCTCGACCTGCTCACACTCATCCTCCCGACACTAACCTCGACCTGCTGACACTCCTCCTCCCAACACTGACCTCAACCTGCTCACACTCATCCCATTCCCGACACTAACCTCGACCTGCTCACACTCATCTTTTCCACCCTAACCTCGACTGCTGACACTCATCCCATTCCCGACACTAACCTCGACCTGCTCACACTCATCCTTCCGACACTAACCTCGACCTGCTCACACTCATCCTCCCGACACTAACCTCGACCTGCTCACACTCACCCTCCCCACACCAACCTCGAGCTGCTCACACTTATACCAACACTAACCTCGAAGTGCTCACACTCATCCTCCCGACAGTAACCTCGACCTGCTCACACTCATCCCATTCCCGACAATAACCTCGATCTGCTCACACTCATCCTCCCAACACTAACCTCGACCTGCTCACACACATCCCATTCCTGACACTGAACTCGACTTGCTCACACTCATCCCATTACCGAAACTAACCTCGACTTGCTCACACTCATCCTCCCGACACTGATCTCGACCTGCTCACACTCATCCTCCCGACACTAACCTCGACCTGCTCACACTCATCCTGACACTAACCACGACCTGCTCACACTCATCCTCCCAACACTAACCTCAACCTACTTACACTCATCCTCCCGACACTAACCTCGACCTGCTCACACTCATCACGACACTAACCTCGACCGGCTCACACTCTTCCTCCCAACATTGACCTCGACCTGCGCACACTCATCCCATTCCTGACACTAACCTCGATCTGCTCACACTCATCCCGACACTAACCTCGACGTGCTCACACTCATCCTTCCGACTCTAACCTGTACCTGCTCACAGTTATCCTCCCGACACTGACCTCGACCTGCTCACACTCATCCCATTCCTGACACTAACCTCGACCTGCTCACACTTATCCTCCCAACACTGACCACGACCTGCTCACACTCATCCTCCCAACACTGACCTCGACCTGCTCACACTCATCCTCCCGACACTAACCTCGACCTGCTCACACTCATCCTCCCGACATTAACCTCGACCTGCTCACACTCATCCACCCAACACTAACCTCGACGTGCTCACACTCATCCTCCTGGCACTAACCTCAACCTGCACACACTCATCCCATTCCCGACACTAACCTCGACCTGATCACACTCATCCTCCCAATACCATCCTTGACCTGCTCACACTCATCCTCCCAACACTGACCTCGACCTACTCACAATCATCCTCCCCACACCAACCTCGACCTGCTCACACTTATCCCGACACTAACCTCGACCTGCTCACACTCATTCTCCCGACATTAACCTCGACCTGCTCACACTCATCCCATTCCCGACAATAACCTCGATCTGCTCACACTCATCCTCCCAACACTAACCTCGACCTGCTCACACACATCCCATTCCCGACACTGACCTTGACTTGCTCACACTCATCCCATTACCGACACTAACCTCGACCTGCTCACACTCACCCCATTCCCGACACTAACCTCGACCTGCTCACACTCATCCTCCCAACACTGACCTCGACCTGCTCACACTCATCCTCCCAACAATAACCTCGACCTGCTCACACTCATCCTCCCGACACTAACCTCGACCTGCTCACACGAATCCTCCCGACACTGACCTCGACCTGCTCACACTCATCCTCCCAACACTGACCTTGACCTGCTCACAATCATCCTACCGACACTGACCTCGACGTGCTCACACTCATCCCATTCCCGACACTAACCTCGACCTGCTCACACATCCTCCTAACAGTGATCTCGACCTGCTCACACTCATCCTCCCTACACTAACCTCAACCTGCTCACACTCACCCCGACACGAACCTCGACCTGCTCACACTAATCCCATTCCCGACACTAACCTCGACCTGCTCACACTCATCCCGACACTAACCTCGACCTGCTCACACTCATGCTCCCAACACTAACCTCGACCTGCTTACAGTCATCCTCCCAACACTGACTTCGACCTGCTCACACTCATCCTTCCGACACTGACCTCGACCTGCTCACACTCCTCCCATTCCCGACACTAACCTTGGCCTGCTCACACTCATCCTCCCGACACTAACCTCGACCTGCTCACACTCATCCCGACACTAACCTCGACCTGCTCACACTCATCCCATTCCCAACACTAACCTCGACCTGCTCACACTCATCCCGACACTATCCTCAACCTGCTCACACTCATCCCGACACTAATCTCCAGCTGCTCACACTCATCCTCCCAACACTAACCTCGACCTGCTCACACTCATGCTCCCAATACTAACCTCGAACTGCTCACAATCATCCTCCCAATACTGACCTCGACCTGCTCACACTCATCCCTTTCCTGACACTAACCTCGACCTGCTCACACTCATCCCGACACTAACCTCGACCTGCTCACACTCATCCTCCTGACACTAACCTCGACCTGTTCACACTCATTCTCCCAACACTGACCTCGACCTGCTCACAATCATCCTCCCCACACCAACCTCGACCTGCTCACACTTATCCCGACACTAACCTCGACCTGCTCACACTCATTCTCCCGACATTAACCTCGACCTGCTCACACTCATCCCAGTCCCGACAATAACCTCGATCTGCTCACACTCATCCTCCCAACACTAACCTCGACCTGCTCACACACATCCCATTCCCGACACTGACCGTGACTTGCTCACACTCATCCCATTACCGACACTAACCTCGACCTGCTCACACTCACCCCATCCCGACACTAACCTCGAACTGCTCACACTCATCCTCCCAACACTGACCTCGACCTGCTCACACTCATCCTCCCAACAATAACCTCGACCTGCTCACACTCATCCTCCCAACACTAACCTCGACCTGCTCACACCCATCCTCCCAACTCTGACCTCGACCTGCTCACACTCATCCTCCCAGTACCAACCTCGACCTGCTCACACTCATCCTCCCAACAATAACCTCGACCTGCTCACACTCATCCTCCCGACACTGACCTCGACCTGCTCGCACTCATCCTCCCAACATTGAGCTCGACCTGCTCACTCTCATCCTCTCAACACTATCCTCGACCTGCTCACACTCATCCTCCCGACACTAACCTCGACCTGCTGACACTCCTCCTCCCAACACTGACCTCAACCTGCTCACACTCATCCCATTCCCGACACTAACCTCGACCTGCTCACACTCATCTTTTCCACCCTAACCTCGACTGCTGACACTCATCCCATTCCCGACACTAACCTCGACCTGCTCACACTCATCCTTCCGACACTAACCTCGACCTGCTCACACTCATCCTCCCGACACTAACCTCGACCTGCTCACACTCACCCTCCCCACACCAACCTCGAGCTGCTCACACTTATACCAACACTAACCTCGAAGTGCTCACACTCATCCTCCCGACACTTACCTCGACCTGCTCACACTCTTCCCATTCCCGACAATAACCTCGATCTGCTCACACTCATCCTCCCAACACTAACCTCGACCTGCTCACACACATCCCATTCCTGACACTGAACTCGACTTGCTCACACTCATCCCATTACCGAAACTAACCTCGACTTGCTCACACTCATCCTCCCGACACTGATCTCGACCTGCTCACACTCATCCTCCCGACACTAACCTCGACCTGCTCACACTCATCCTGACACTAACCACGACCTGCTCACACTCATCCTCCCAACACTAACCTCAACCTACTTACACTCATCCTCCCGACACTAACCTCGACCTGCTCACACTCATCACGACACTAACCTCGACCGGCTCACACTCTTCCTCCCAACATTGACCTCGACCTGCGCACACTCATCCCATTCCTGACACTAACCTCGATCTGCTCACACTCATCCCGACACTAACCTCGACGTGCTCACACTCATCCTTCCGACTCTAACCTGTACCTGCTCACAGTTATCCTCCCGACACTGACCTCGACCTGCTCACACTCATCCCATTCCTGACACTAACCTCGACCTGCTCACACTAATCCTCCCAACACTGACCACGACCTGCTCACACTCATCCTCCCAACACTGACCTCGACCTGCTCACACTCATCCTCCCGACACTAACCTCGACCTGCTCACACTCATCCTCCCGACATTAACCTCGACCTGCTCACACTCATCCACCCAACACTAACCTCGACCTGCTCACACTCATCCTCCTGGCACTAACCTCAACCTGCACACACTCATCCCATTCCCGACACTAACCTCGACCTGATCACACTCATCCTCCCAATACCATCCTTGACCTGCTCACACTCATCCTCCCAACACTGACCTCGACCTGCTCACAATCATCCTCCCCACACCAACCTCGACCTGCTCACACTTATCCCGACACTAACCTCGACCTGCTCACACTCATTCTCCCGACATTAACCTCGACCTGCTCACACTCATCCCATTCCCGACAATAACCTCGATCTGCTCACACTCATCCTCCCAACACTAACCTCGACCTGCTCACACACATCCCATTCCCGACACTGACCTTGACTTGCTCACACTCATCCCATTACCGACACTAACCTCGACCTGCTCACACTCACCCCATTCCCGACACTAACCTCGACCTGCTCACACTCATCCTCCCAACACTGACCTCGACCTGCTCACACTCATCCTCCCAACAATAACCTCGACCTGCTCACACTCATCCTCCCGACACTAACCTCGACCTGCTCACACGAATCCTCCCGACACTGACCTCGACCTGCTCACACTCATCCTCCCAACACTGACCTTGACCTGCTCACAATCATCCTACCGACACTGACCTCGACGTGCTCACACTCATCCCATTCCCGACACTAACCTCGACCTGCTCACACATCCTCCTAACAGTGACCTCGACCTGCTCACACTCATCCTCCCTACACTAACCTCAACCTGCTCACACTCACCCCGACACGAACCTCGACCTGCTCACACTAATCCCATTCCCGACACTAACCTCGACCTGCTCACACTCATCCCGACACTAACCTCGACCTGCTCACACTCATGCTCCCAACACTAACCTCGACCTGCTTACAGTCATCCTCCCAACACTGACTTCGACCTGCTCACACTCATCCTTCCGACACTGACCTCGACCTGCTCACACTCCTCCCATTCCCGACACTAACCTTGGCCTGCTCACACTCATCCTCCCGACACTAACCTCGACCTGCTCACACTCATCCCGACACTAACCTCGACCTGCTCACACTCATCCCATTCCCAACACTAACCTCGACCTGCTCACACTCATCCCGACACTATCCTCAACCTGCTCACACTCATCCCGACACTAATCTCCAGCTGCTCACACTCATCCTCCCAACACTAACCTCGACCTGCTCACACTCATGCTCCCAATACTAACCTCGAACTGCTCACAATCATCCTCCCAATACTGACCTCGACCTGCTCACACACATCCCTTTCCTGACACTAACCTCGACCTGCTCACACTCATCCCGACACTAAACTCGACCTGCTCACACTCATCCTCCTGACACTAACCTCGACCTGCTCACACTTATCCTCCCGACACTGACCTCGACCTGCTCACACTTATCCCATTCCCGACACGAACCTCGACCTGCTCACACTCATCCTCCCAACACTGACCTCGACCTGCTCACACTCATCCACCCAACACTAACCTCGACCTGCTCACACTCATCCTCCTGGCACTAACCTCAACCTGCACACACTCATCCCATTCCCGACACTAACCTCGACCTGCTCACACTCATCCTCCCAATACCATCCTTGACCTGCTCACACTCATCCTCCCAACACTGACCTCGACCTGCTCACAATCATCCTCCCCACACCAACCTCGACCTGCTCACACTTATCCCGACACTAACCTCGACCTGCTCACACTCATTCTCCCGACATTAACCTCGACCTGCTCACACTCATCCCATTCCAGACAATAACCTCGATCTGCTCACACTCATCCTCCCAACACTAACCTCGACCTGCTCACACACATCCCATTCCCGACACTGACCTTGACTTGCTCACACTCATCCCATTACCGACACTAACCTCGACCTGCTCACACTCACCCCATTCCCGACACTAACCTCGACCTGCTCACACGAATCCTCCCGACACTGACCTCGACCTGCTCACACTCATCCTCCCAACACTGACCTTGACCTGCTCACAATCATCCTACCGACACTGACCTCGACGTGCTCACACTCATCCCATTCCCGACACTAACCTCGACCTGCTCACACATCTTCTTAACAGTGACCTCGACCTGCTCACACTCATCCTCCCTACACTAACCTCAACCTGCTCACACTCACCCCGACACGAACCTCGACCTACTCACACTAATCCCATTCCCGACACTAACCTCGACCTGCTCACACTCATCCCGACACTAACCACGACCTGCTCACACTCATGCTCCCAACACTAACCTCGACCTGCTTACAGTCATCCTCCCAACACTGACTTCGACCTGCTCACACTCATCCTTCCGACACTGACCTCGACCTGCTCACACTCCTCCCATTCCCGACACTAACCTTGGCCTGCTCACACTCATCCTCCCGACACTAACCTCGACCTGCTCACACTCATCCCGACACTAACCTCGACCTGCTCACACTCATCCCATTCCCAACACTAACCTCGACCTGCTCACACTAATCCCGACACTATCCTCAACCTGCTCACACTCATCCCGACACTAATCTCCAGCTGCTCACACTCATCCTCCCAACACTAACCTCGACCTGCTCACACTCATGCTCCCAATACTAACCTCGAACTGCTCACAATCATCCTCCCAATACTGACCTCGACCTGCTCACACTCATCCCTTTCCTGACACTAACCTCGACCTGCTCACACTCATCCCGACACTAACCTCGACCTGCTCACACTCATCCTCCTGACACTAACCTCGACCTGCTCACACTTATCCTCCCGACACTGACCTCGACCTGCTCACACTTATCCCATTCCTGACACGAACCTCGACCTGCTCACACTCATCCTCCCAACACTGACCTCGACCTGCTCACACTCATCTTCCCGACACTGACCTCGACCTGCTCACACTCATCCTCCCGACACTAACCTCGACATGCTCACACTCATCCCAATCCCAACACTAACCTCGACCTGCTCACACACATCCTCCCGACACTAACCTTGACCTGCTCACACTCATCCTCCCGACATTAACCTCGACCTGCTCACACTCATCTTCTCGACTCTAACCTCGACTGCTCACACTCATCCCATTCCCGACAATAACTTCGACCTGCTCACACTCATCCTTCCGACACTAACCTCGACCTGCTCACACTCATCCTCCCGACACTAACCTCGACCTGCTCACACTCATCCTCCCAACACTAACCTCGACCTGCTAACACTCATCCTCCCGACACTAACCTCGACTTGCTCACACTGATCCCATTCTCGACACTAACCACGACCTGCTCCCACTCATCCCATTCCCGACATTAACCTCGACATGTTCACACTCATCTTTTCGACCCCAACTTCGACTGCTCACACTCATCCCATTCCCGACACTAACCTCGACCTGCTCACACTCATCCTTCCGACACTAACCTCGACCTGCTCACACTCATCCCGACACTAACCTCGACCGGCTCACACTCATCCTCCCAACACTAACCTCGACCTGCTCACACTCATCCCGACACTATCCTCAACCTGCTCACACTCATCCCGACACTAATCTCCAGCTGCTCACACTCATCCTCCCAACACTAACCTCGACCTGCTCACACTCATGCTCCCAATACTAACCTCGACCTGCTCACAATCATCCTCCCAATACTGACCTCGACCTGCTCACACTCATCCTCCCTACATTGACCTCGACCTGCCCACACTCATCCCATTCCTGACACTAACCTCGACCTGCTCACACTCATCCCGACACTAACCTCGACCTGCTCACAATCATCCTCCTGACACTAACCTCGACCTGCTCACACTTATCCTCCCGACACTGACCTCGACCTGCTCACACTTATCCCATTCCCGACACTAACCTCGACCTGCTCACACTCATCCTCCCAACACTGACCTCGACCTGCTCACACTCATCTTCCCGACACTGACCTCGACCTGCTCACACTCATCCTCCCGACACTAACCTCGACATGCTCACACTCATCCCAATCCCAACACTAACCTCGACCTGCTCACATGCATCCTCCCGACACTAACCTTGACCTGCTCACACTCATCCTCCCGACATTAACCTCGACCTGCTCACACTCATCTTCTCGACTCTAACCTTGACTGCTCACACTCATCCCATTCCCGACGATAACCTCGACCTGCTCACACTCATCCTTCCGACACTAACCTCGACCTGCTCACACTCATCCTCCCGACACTGACCTCGACGTGCTCACACTCATCCCATTCCCGACACTAACCTCGACCTGCTCACACTCATCCTCCTAACATTGACCTCGACCTGCTCACACTCATCCTCCCTACACTAACCTCAACCTGCTCACACTCACCCCGACACGAACCTCGACCTGCTCACACTCATCCCATTCACGACACTAACCTCGACCTGCTCACACTCATCCCGACACTAACCTCGACCTGCTCACACTCATGCTCCCAACACTAACCTCGACCTGCTCACACTCATCCTCCCAACACTGACTTCGACCTGCTCACACTCATCCTTCCGACACTGACCTCGACCTGCTCACACTCCTCCCATTCCCAACACTAACCTTGACCTGCTCACACTCATCCTCCCGACACTAACCTCGACCTGCTCACATTCATCCCGACACTAACCTCGACCTGCTCACACTCATCCTCCCAACACTAACCTCGACCTGCTCACACTCATCCCGACACTATCCTCAACCTGCTCACACTCATCCCGACACTAATCTCCCGCTGCTCACACTCATCCTCCCAACACTAACCTCGACCTGCTCACACTCATGCTCCCAATACTAACCTCGAACTGCTCACAACCATCCTCCCAATCCTGACCTCGACCTGCTCACACTCATCCCATTTCTGACACTAACCTCGACCTGCTCACACCCATCCTTCCGACAGTAACCTCGACCTGCTCACACTCATCCTCCCGACACTAACCTCGAGCTGCTCACACTCATCCTCCCAACACTAACCTCGACCTGCTCACACCCATCCTCCCAACACTGACCTCGACCTGCTCACAATCATCCTTCCCACACCAACCTCGACCTGCTCACACTTATCCCGACACTAACCTCGACCTGCTCACACTCATTCTCCCGACATTAACCTCGACCTGCTCACACACATCCCATTCCCGACACTGACCTTGACTTGCTCACACTCACCCCATTCCCGACACTAACCTCGACCTGCTCACACTCACCCCATTCCCGACACTAACCTCGACCTGCTCACACTCATCCTCCCAACACTGACCTCGACCTGCTCACACTCACCCTCCCAACAATAACCTCGACCTGCTCACACTCGTCCTCCCGACACTAACCTCGACCTGCTCACACGCATCCTCCCGACACTGACCTCGACCTGCTCACACTCATCCCATTCCCGACACTAACCTCGACCTGCTCACACTCATCCTGACAGTAACCTCGACCTGCTCACACTCATCCTCCCAACACTGACTTCGACCTGCTCACACGCATCCTCCTGACACTGACCTCGACCTGCTCACACTCATCCCATTCCCGACACTAACCTCGACCTGCTCACACTCATCCTCCCGACACTAACCTCGACCTGTTCACACTCATCCTCCCCACACTGACCTCGACCTGCTCACACTCATCCTCCCGACACTTACCTCGACCTGTTCACACTCATCCTCCCAACAGTGACATCGACCTGCTCACACTCATCCTCCCAACACTGACCTCGACCTGCTCACACTCATCCTCTCGACACTAACCTCTACCTGCTCACACTTATCCTCCCGACACTGACTTCGACCTGCTCACACTCATCCCATTCACAACGCTAACCTCGACATGCTCACATTCATTCTCCCAACACTGACCTCGACCTGTTCACACTCATCCTCCCGACACTGACCTCGAACTACTCACACTCATCCTCCTGACACTAACCTCGACATGCTCACTCTCATCCCATTCCCGACGCTAACCTCGACCTGCTCACACGCATCCTCCCGACACTAACCTCGACCTGCTCACGCTCATCCTCCGAACACTGACCTTGACCTGCTCACACGCATCCTCCCAACACTGACCTCGACCTGCTCTCTCTCATCCTCCCAACACTGACCTCGACCTGCTCACACTCATCCTCCCGACACTAACCTCGACCTGCTCACACTCATCCTCCCGACACTAACCTCGACCTGCTCACACTCATCGTATTCCCGACACTAACCTCGACCTGCACACATTCATCCCATTCCCGACACTAATCTCGACCTGCTCACACTCATTCTCCCGACACTAACCTCGACCTGCTCACACTCATCCCATTCCAGACACTAACCTTGACCTGCTCACACTCATCCTCCCGACACTAACCTCGACCTGTTCACACTCATCCTCCCCACACTGACCTCGACCTGCTCACACTCATCCTCCCGACACTTACCTCGACCTGTTCACACTCATCCTCCCAACAGTGACATCGACCTGCTCACACTCATCCTCCCAACACTGACCTCGACCTGCTCACACTCATCCTCTCGACACTAACCTCTACCTGCTCACACTTATCCTCCCGACACTGACTTCGACCTGCTCACACTCATCCCATTCACAACGCTAACCTCGACATGCTCACATTCATTCTCCCAACACTGACCTCGACCTGTTCACACTCATCCTCCCGACACTGACCTCGAACCTACTCACACTCATCCTCCTGACACTAACCTCGACATGCTCACTCTCATCCCATTCCCGACGCTAACCTCGACCTGCTCACACGCATCCTCCCGACACTAACCTCGACCTGCTCACGCTCATCCTCCGAACACTGACCTTGACCTGCTCACACGCATCCTCCCAACACTGACCTCGACCTGCTCTCTCTCATCCTCCCAACACTGACCTCGACCTGCTCACACTCATCCTCCCGACACTAACCTCGACCTGCTCACACTCATCCTCCCGACACTAACCTCGACCTGCTCACACTCATCGTATTCCCGACACTAACCTCGACCTGCACACATTCATCCCATTCCCGACACTAATCTCGACCTGCTCACACTCATCCTCCCGACACTAACCTCGACCTGCTCACACTCATCCCATTCCAGACACTAACCTTGACCTGCTCACACTCATCCTCCCGACACTAACCTCAACCTGCTCACACTCATCCTCCCGATACTAACCTCGACCTGCTCACACTCATCCTCCCAACACTAACCTCGACCAGCTCACAATCATCCTCCTAACACTAACCTCGACCTGCTCAATCTCATCCTGACACTAACCTCGACTTGCTCACAGTCATCCTCCCAACACTAACCTCGACCTGCTCACACTCATCCCGACACTAACTCAACCTGCTCACACTCATCCCGACACTAATCTCAACCTGCTCACACTCATGCTCCCAACACTAACCTCGACCCGCTCACACTCATCCTTCCAATACTGACCTCGACCTGCTCACACTCATACTCCCAACATTGACCTTGACCTGCTCACACTCATCCCATTCCTGACACTAACCTCGACCTGCTCACACTCATCCCGACACTAACCTCGACCTGCTCACATTCATCCTCCTGACACTAACCTCTACCTGCTCACACTTATCCTCCTGACACTGACCTTGACCTGCTCACACTCATCCCATTCCCGACGCTAACCTTGACCTGCTCACACTCATCCTCCCAACACTGAGCTCGACCTGCTCACACTCATCCTCCCGACACTGACCTCGACCTGCTCACACTCATCCTCCCGACACTAGCCTCGACATGCTCACACTCATCCCATTCCCGACATTAACCTCGACCTGCTCACACGCATCCTCCCGACACTTACCTCGAACTGCTCACACTCATCCACCCGACATTAACCTCGACCTGCTCACACTCATCCCATTCCCGACACTAACCTCGACCTGCTCACACTCATCCTCCCAACACTGACCTCGACCTGCTCACACTTATCCTCCCGACACGGACCTCGACATGCTCACCCTCATCCCATTCCTGACACTAACCTTGACCTGCTCACGCTCATCCTCCCGACACTTACCTCGACCTGCTCACACTCATCCTCCCAACAGTGATCTCGACCTGCTCACACTCATCCTCCCGTCACTAACCTCAACCTGCTCACACTCATCACAACACTAACCTCGACCTGCTCACTGTCATCCCATTCCCGTCACTAACCTCAACCTGCTCACACTCATCCCAACACTAACCTCGACCTGCTCACACTCATCCCATTCCCGACACTAACCTCGACCTGCTCACACTCATCCCGACACTAACCTCGACCCGCTCACACTCATGCTCCCAACACTAACCTCGACCTGCTCACACTCATCCTCCCAACACTGACATCGACCTGCTCACACTCATCCCATTCCCGACACTAACCTCGACCTGCTCACACTCATCCTCCCGACACTAACCTCGACATGCTCACACTCATCCTCCCAACACTAACCTCGACCTGCTCACAATCATCCCGACACTAACCTCGACCTGCTCACAATCATCACATTACCGACACTAACCTCGATTTGCTCACACTCATCCCCACACTAACCTCGACCTGCTCACTCTCATCCTCCCGGCACTAACCTCAACCTGCACACACTCATCCCATTCCTGACACTAACCTCGACCTGCTCACACTCATCCCATTCCCGACACCAACATCGACCTGCTCACACTCATCTTCCCAACACTGACCTCGACCTGCTCACACTCATCCTCCCAACACTAACCTCGACCTGCTCACACTCATCCTCCCGACACTAACCTCGACCTGCTCACACTCATCCTCCCGACACTGACCTCGACCTGCTCACACTCATCCTTCCAAAACTGACCTCGATCTGTTCACACTCATCCTCCCAACACTGAGCTGGACCTGCTCACATTCATCCTCCCGACACTGACCTCGACTTGCTCACACCCATCCCATTCTCGACATGAACCTCGTCCTGCTCACACTCATCCCATTCACGACACTAACCTCGACCTGCTCACACTCATCTTCTCGACACTAACCTCGACCTGCTCACAATCATCCTCCCAACGCTAACCTCGACCAGCTCACACTCATCCTCCCAACACCATCCTCGACCTGCTCACACTCATCCTGACACTAACCTCGACCTGCTCACACTCATCCTCCCAACACTAACCTCGACCTGCTCACACTCATCCCGACACTAACTCAACCTGCTCACACTCATCCCGACACTAATCTCAACCTGCTCACACTCATCCTCCCAACACTAACTTTGACCCGCTCACGCTCATCCTTCCAATACTGACCTCGACCTGCTCACACTCATCCTCCCAACATTGACCTCGACCTGCTCACACTCATCGCATTCCTGACACTAACCTCGACCTGCTCACACTCATCCCGACACGAACCTCGACCTGCTCACACTCATCCTCCTGACACTATCCTCTACCTGCTCACACTTATCCTCCCGACTCTGACCTCGACCTGCTCACACTCATCCCATTCCCGACACTAACCTTGACCTGCTCACACTCAGACTCCCAACACTGTGCTCGACCTGCTCACAGTCATCCTCCCGACACTGACCTCGACCTGCTCACACTCATCCTCCCGACACTAACCTCGACATGCTCACACTCATCCCATTCCCGACACTAACCTCGACCTGTTCACACGCATCCTCCCGACACTTACCTCGACATGCTCACACTCATCCACCCGACATTAACCTCGACCTGCTCCCACTGATCACATTCCCGACACTAACCTCGACCTTCTCACACTCATCCTCCCAACACTGACCTCGACCTGCTCACACTCATCCTCCCGATACTAACCTCGACCTGCTCACACTCATCCTCCCAACACTAACCTCGACCAGCTCACAATCATCCTCCTAACACTAACCTCGACCTGCTCAATCTCATCCTGACACTAACCTCGACTTGCTCACAGTCATCCTCCCAACACTAACCTCGACCTGCTCACACTCATCCCGACACTAACTCAACCTGCTCACACTCATCCCGACACTAATCTCAACCTGCTCACACTCATCCTCCCAACACTAACCTCGACCCGCTCACACTCATCCTTCCAATACTGACCTCGACCTGCTCACACTCATACTCCCAACATTGACCTTGACCTGCTCACACTCATCCCATTCCTGACACTAACCTCGACCTGCTCACACTCATCCCGACACTAACCTCGACCTGCTCACATTCATCCTCCTGACACTAACCTCTACCTGCTCACAATTATCCTCCTGACACTGACCTTGACCTGCTCACACTCATCCCATTCCCGACGCTAACCTTGACCTGCTCACACTCATCCTCCCAACACTGAGCTCGACCTGCTCACACTCATCCTCCCGACACTGACCTCGACCTGCTCACACTCATCCTCCCGACACTAGCCTCGACATGCTCACACTCATCCCATTCCCGACATTAACCTCGACCTGCTCACACGCATCCTCCCGACACTTACCTCGAACTGCTCACACTCATCCACCCGACATTAACCTCGACCTGCTCACACTCATCCCATTCCCGACACTAACCTTGACCTGCTCACACTCATCCTCCCAACACTGACCTCGACCTGCTCACACTTATCCTCCCGACACGGACCTCGACATGCTCACCCTCATCCCATTCCTGACACTAACCTTGACCTGCTCACGCTCATCCTCCCGACACTTACCTCGACCTGCTCACACTCATCCTCCCAACAGTGATCTCGACCTGCTCACACTCATCCTCCCGTCACTAACCTCAACCTGCTCACACTCATCACAACACTAACCTCGACCTGCTCACTGTCATCCCATTCCTGTCACTAACCTCAACCTGCTCACACTCATCCCAACACTAACCTCGACCTGCTCACACTCATCCCATTCCCGACACTAACCTCGACCTGCTCACACTCATCCCGACACTAACATCGACCCGCTCACACTCATGCTCCCAACACTAACCTCGACCTGCTCACACTCATCCTCCCAACACTGACATCGACCTGCTCACACTCATCCCATTCCCGACACTAACCTCGACCTGCTCACACTCATCCTCCCGACACTAACCTCGACATGCTCACACTCATCCTCCCAACACTAACCTCGACCTGCTCACAATCATCCCGACACTAACCTCGACCTGCTCACAATCATCACATTACCGACACTAACCTCGATTTGCTCACACTCATCCCCACACTAACCTCGACCTGCTCACTCTCATCCTCCCGGCACTAACCTCAACCTGCACACACTCATCCCATTCCTGACACTAACCTCGACCTGCTCACACTCATCCCATTCCCGACACCAACATCGACCTGCTCACACTCATCCTCCCAACACTGACCTCGACCTGCTCACACTCATCCTCCCAACACTAACCTCGACCTGCTCACACTCATCCTCCCGACACTAACCTCGACCTGCTCACACTCATCCTCCCGACACTGACCTCGACCTGCTCACACTCATCCTTCCAAAACTGACCTCGATCTGTTCACACTCATCCTCCCAACACTGAGCTGGACCTGCTCACATTCATCCTCCCGACACTGACCTCGACTTGCTCACACCCATCCCATTCTCGACATGAACCTCGTCCTGCTCACACTCATCCCATTCACGACACTAACCTCGACCTGCTCACACTCATCTTCTCGACACTAACCTCGACCTGCTCACAATCATCCTCCCAACGCTAACCTCGACCAGCTCACACTCATCCTCCCAACACCATCCTCGACCTGCTCACACTCATCCTGACACTAACCTCGACCTGCTCACACTCATCCTCCCAACACTAACCTCGACCTGCTCACACTCATCCCGACACTAACTCAACCTGCTCACACTCATCCCGACACTAATCTCAACCTGCTCACACTCATCCTCCCAACACTAACTTTGACCCGCTCACGCTCATCCTTCCAATACTGACCTCGACCTGCTCACACTCATCCTCCCAACATTGACCTCGACCTGCTCACACTCATCGCATTCCTGACACTAACCTCGACCTGCTCACACTCATCCCGACACGAACCTCGACCTGCTCACACTCATCCTCCCAACAGTGACATCGACCTGCTCACACTCATCCTCCCAACACTGACCTCGACCTGCTCACACTCATCCTCTCGACACTAACCTCTACCTGCTCACACTTATCCTCCCGACACTGACTTCGACCTGCTCACACTCATCCCATTCACAACGCTAACCTCGACATGCTCACATTCATTCTCCCAACACTGACCTCGACCTGTTCACACTCATCCTCCCGACACTGACCTCGAACCTACTCACACTCATCCTCCTGACACTAACCTCGACATGCTCACTCTCATCCCATTCCCGACGCTAACCTCGACCTGCTCACACGCATCCTCCCGACACTAACCTCGACCTGCTCACGCTCATCCTCCGAACACTGACCTTGACCTGCTCACACGCATCCTCCCAACACTGACCTCGACCTGCTCTCTCTCATCCTCCCAACACTGACCTCGACCTGCTCACACTCATCCTCCCGACACTAACCTCGACCTGCTCACACTCATCCTCCCGACACTAACCTCGACCTGCTCACACTCATCGTATTCCCGACACTAACCTCGACCTGCACACATTCATCCCATTCCCGACACTAATCTCGACCTGCTCACACTCATCCTCCCGACACTAACCTCGACCTGCTCACACTCATCCCATTCCAGACACTAACCTTGACCTGCTCACACTCATCCTCCCGACACTAACCTCAACCTGCTCACACTCATCCTCCCGATACTAACCTCGACCTGCTCACACTCATCCTCCCAACACTAACCTCGACCAGCTCACAATCATCCTCCTAACACTAACCTCGACCTGCTCAATCTCATCCTGACACTAACCTCGACTTGCTCACAGTCATCCTCCCAACACTAACCTCGACCTGCTCACACTCATCCCGACACTAACTCAACCTGCTCACACTCATCCCGACACTAATCTCAACCTGCTCACACTCATGCTCCCAACACTAACCTCGACCCGCTCACACTCATCCTTCCAATACTGACCTCGACCTGCTCACACTCATACTCCCAACATTGACCTTGACCTGCTCACACTCATCCCATTCCTGACACTAACCTCGACCTGCTCACACTCATCCCGACACTAACCTCGACCTGCTCACATTCATCCTCCTGACACTAACCTCTACCTGCTCACACTTATCCTCCTGACACTGACCTTGACCTGCTCACACTCATCCCATTCCCGACGCTAACCTTGACCTGCTCACACTCATCCTCCCAACACTGAGCTCGACCTGCTCACACTCATCCTCCCGACACTGACCTCGACCTGCTCACACTCATCCTCCCGACACTAGCCTCGACATGCTCACACTCATCCCATTCCCGACATTAACCTCGACCTGCTCACACGCATCCTCCCGACACTTACCTCGAACTGCTCACACTCATCCACCCGACATTAACCTCGACCTGCTCACACTCATCCCATTCCCGACACTAACCTCGACCTGCTCACACTCATCCTCCCAACACTGACCTCGACCTGCTCACACTTATCCTCCCGACACGGACCTCGACATGCTCACCCTCATCCCATTCCTGACACTAACCTTGACCTGCTCACGCTCATCCTCCCGACACTTACCTCGACCTGCTCACACTCATCCTCCCAACAGTGATCTCGACCTGCTCACACTCATCCTCCCGTCACTAACCTCAACCTGCTCACACTCATCACAACACTAACCTCGACCTGCTCACTGTCATCCCATTCCCGTCACTAACCTCAACCTGCTCACACTCATCCCAACACTAACCTCGACCTGCTCACACTCATCCCATTCCCGACACTAACCTCGACCTGCTCACACTCATCTCGACACTAACCTCGACCCGCTCACACTCATGCTCCCAACACTAACCTCGACCTGCTCACACTCATCCTCCCAACACTGACATCGACCTGCTCACACTCATCCCATTCCCGACACTAACCTCGACCTGCTCACACTCATCCTCCCGACACTAACCTCGACATGCTCACACTCATCCTCCCAACACTAACCTCGACCTGCTCACAATCATCCCGACACTAACCTCGACCTGCTCACAATCATCACATTACCGACACTAACCTCGATTTGCTCACACTCATCCCCACACTAACCTCGACCTGCTCACTCTCATCCTCCCGGCACTAACCTCAACCTGCACACACTCATCCCATTCCTGACACTAACCTCGACCTGCTCACACTCATCCCATTCCCGACACCAACATCGACCTGCTCACACTCATCTTCCCAACACTGACCTCGACCTGCTCACACTCATCCTCCCAACACTAACCTCGACCTGCTCACACTCATCCTCCCGACACTAACCTCGACCTGCTCACACTCATCCTCCCGACACTGACCTCGACCTGCTCACACTCATCCTTCCAAAACTGACCTCGATCTGTTCACACTCATCCTCCCAACACTGAGCTGGACCTGCTCACATTCATCCTCCCGACACTGACCTCGACTTGCTCACACCCATCCCATTCTCGACATGAACCTCGTCCTGCTCACACTCATCCCATTCACGACACTAACCTCGACCTGCTCACACTCATCTTCTCGACACTAACCTCGACCTGCTCACAATCATCCTCCCAACGCTAACCTCGACCAGCTCACACTCATCCTCCCAACACCATCCTCGACCTGCTCACACTCATCCTGACACTAACCTCGACCTGCTCACACTCATCCTCCCAACACTAACCTCGACCTGCTCACACTCATCCCGACACTAACTCAACCTGCTCAAACTCATCCCGACACTAATCTCAACCTGCTCACACTCATCCTCCCAACACTAACTTTGACCCGCTCACGCTCATCCTTCCAATACTGACCTCGACCTGCTCACACTCATCCTCCCAACATTGACCTCGACCTGCTCACACTCATCGCATTCCTGACACTAACCTCGACCTGCTCACACTCATCCCGACACGAACCTCGACCTGCTCACACTCATCCTCCTGACACTATCCTCTACCTGCTCACACTTATCCTCCCGACTCTGACCTCGACCTGCTCACACTCATCCCATTCCCGACACTAACCTTGACCTGCTCACACTCAGACTCCCAACACTGTGCTCGACCTGCTCACAGTCATCCTCCCGACACTGACCTCGACCTGCTCACACTCATCCTCCCGACACTAACCTCGACATGCTCACACTCATCCCATTCCCGACACTAACCTCGACCTGTTCACACGCATCCTCCCGACACTTACCTCGACATGCTCACACTCATCCACCCGACATTAACCTCGACCTGCTCCCACTGATCACATTCCCGACACTAACCTCGACCTTCTCACACTCATCCTCCCAACACTGACCTCGACCTGCTCACACTCATCCTCCCGATACTAACCTCGACCTGCTCACACTCATCCTCCCAACACTAACCTCGACCAGCTCACAATCATCCTCCTAACACTAACCTCGACCTGCTCAATCTCATCCTGACACTAACCTCGACTTGCTCACAGTCATCCTCCCAACACTAACCTCGACCTGCTCACACTCATCCCGACACTAACTCAACCTGCTCACACTCATCCCGACACTAATCTCAACCTGCTCACACTCATCCTCCCAACACTAACCTCGACCCGCTCACACTCATCCTTCCAATACTGACCTCGACCTGCTCACACTCATACTCCCAACATTGACCTTGACCTGCTCACACTCATCCCATTCCTGACACTAACCTCGACCTGCTCACACTCATCCCGACACTAACCTCGACCTGCTCACATTCATCCTCCTGACACTAACCTCTACCTGCTCACACTTATCCTCCTGACACTGACCTTGACCTGCTCACACTCATCCCATTCCCGACGCTAACCTTGACCTGCTCACACTCATCCTCCCAACACTGAGCTCGACCTGCTCACACTCATCCTCCCGACACTGACCTCGACCTGCTCACACTCATCCTCCCGACACTAGCCTCGACATGCTCACACTCATCCCATTCCCGACATTAACCTCGACCTGCTCACACGCATCCTCCCGACACTTACCTCGAACTGCTCACACTCATCCACCCGACATTAACCTCGACCTGCTCACACTCATCCCATTCCCGACACTAACCTTGACCTGCTCACACTCATCCTCCCAACACTGACCTCGACCTGCTCACACTTATCCTCCCGACACGGACCTCGACATGCTCACCCTCATCCCATTCCTGACACTAACCTTGACCTGCTCACGCTCATCCTCCCGACACTTACCTCGACCTGCTCACACTCATCCTCCCAACAGTGATCTCGACCTGCTCACACTCATCCTCCCGTCACTAACCTCAACCTGCTCACACTCATCACAACACTAACCTCGACCTGCTCACTGTCATCCCATTCCTGTCACTAACCTCAACCTGCTCACACTCATCCCAACACTAACCTCGACCTGCTCACACTCATCCCATTCCCGACACTAACCTCGACCTGCTCACACTCATCCCGACACTAACATCGACCCGCTCACACTCATGCTCCCAACACTAACCTCGACCTGCTCACACTCATCCTCCCAACACTGACATCGACCTGCTCACACTCATCCCATTCCCGACACTAACCTCGACCTGCTCACACTCATCCTCCCGACACTAACCTCGACATGCTCACACTCATCCTCCCAACACTAACCTCGACCTGCTCACAATCATCCCGACACTAACCTCGACCTGCTCACAATCATCACATTACCGACACTAACCTCGATTTGCTCACACTCATCCCCACACTAACCTCGACCTGCTCACTCTCATCCTCCCGGCACTAACCTCAACCTGCACACACTCATCCCATTCCTGACACTAACCTCGACCTGCTCACACTCATCCCATTCCCGACACCAACATCGACCTGCTCACACTCATCTTCCCAACACTGACCTCGACCTGCTCACACTCATCCTCCCAACACTAACCTCGACCTGCTCACACTCATCCTCCCGACACTAACCTCGACCTGCTCACACTCATCCTCCCGACACTGACCTCGACCTGCTCACACTCATCCTTCCAAAACTGACCTCGATCTGTTCACACTCATCCTCCCAACACTGAGCTGGACCTGCTCACATTCATCCTCCCGACACTGACCTCGACTTGCTCACACCCATCCCATTCTCGACATGAACCTCGTCCTGCTCACACTCATCCCATTCACGACACTAACCTCGACCTGCTCACACTCATCTTCTCGACACTAACCTCGACCTGCTCACAATCATCCTCCCAACGCTAACCTCGACCAGCTCACACTCATCCTCCCAACACCATCCTCGACCTGCTCACACTCATCCTGACACTAACCTCGACCTGCTCACACTCATCCTCCCAACACTAACCTCGACCTGCTCACACTCATCCCGACACTAACTCAACCTGCTCACACTCATCCCGACACTAATCTCAACCTGCTCACACTCATCCTCCCAACACTAACTTTGACCCGCTCACGCTCATCCTTCCAATACTGACCTCGACCTGCTCACACTCATCCTCCCAACATTGACCTCGACCTGCTCACACTCATCGCATTCCTGACACTAACCTCGACCTGCTCACACTCATCCCGACACGAACCTCGACCTGCTCACACTCATCCTCCTGACACTATCCTCTACCTGCTCACACTTATCCTCCCGACTCTGACCTCGACCTGCTCACACTCATCCCATTCCCGACACTAACCTTGACCTGCTCACACTCAGACTCCCAACACTGTGCTCGACCTGCTCACAGTCATCCTCCCGACACTGACCTCGACCTGCTCACACTCATCCTCCCGACACTAACCTCGACATGCTCACACTCATCCCATTCCCGACACTAACCTCGACCTGTTCACACGCATCCTCCCGACACTTACCTCGACATGCTCACACTCATCCACCCGACATTAACCTCGACCTGCTCCCACTGATCACATTCCCGACACTAACCTCGACCTTCTCACACTCATCCTCCCAACACTGACCTCGACCTGCTCACACTCATCCTCCCGATACTAACCTCGACCTGCTCACACTCATCCTCCCAACACTAACCTCGACCAGCTCACAATCATCCTCCTAACACTAACCTCGACCTGCTCACACTCATCCACCCGACATTAACCTCGACCTGCTCCCACTGATCACATTCCCGACACTAACCTCGACCTTCTCACACTCATCCTCCCAACACTGACCTCGACCTGCTCACACTCATCCTCCCGATACTAACCTCGACCTGCTCACACTCATCCTCCCAACACTAACCTCGACCAGCTCACAGTCATCCTCCCAACACTAACCTCGACCTGCTCACACTCATCCCGACACTAACTCAACCTGCTCACACTCATCCCGACACTAATCTCAACCTGCTCACACTCATCCTCCCAACACTAACCTCGACCCGCTCACACTCATCCTTCCAATACTGACCTCGACCTGCTCACACTCATACTCCCAACATTGACCTTGACCTGCTCACACTCATCCCATTCCTGACACTAACCTCGACCTGCTCACACTCATCCCGACACTAACCTCGACCTGCTCACATTCATCCTCCTGACACTAACCTCTACCTGCTCACACTTATCCTCCTGACACTGACCTTGACCTGCTCACACTCATCCCATTCCCGACGCTAACCTTGACCTGCTCACACTCATCCTCCCAACACTGAGCTCGACCTGCTCACACTCATCCTCCCGACACTGACCTCGACCTGCTCACACTCATCCTCCCGACACTAGCCTCGACATGCTCACACTCATCCCATTCCCGACATTAACCTCGACCTGCTCACACGCATCCTCCCGACACTTACCTCGAACTGCTCACACTCATCCACCCGACATTAACCTCGACCTGCTCACACTCATCCCATTCCCGACACTAACCTTGACCTGCTCACACTCATCCTCCCAACACTGACCTCGACCTGCTCACACTTATCCTCCCGACACGGACCTCGACATGCTCACCCTCATCCCATTCCTGACACTAACCTTGACCTGCTCACGCTCATCCTCCCGACACTTACCTCGACCTGCTCACACTCATCCTCCCAACAGTGATCTCGACCTGCTCACACTCATCCTCCCGTCACTAACCTCAACCTGCTCACACTCATCACAACACTAACCTCGACCTGCTCACTGTCATCCCATTCCTGTCACTAACCTCAACCTGCTCACACTCATCCCAACACTAACCTCGACCTGCTCACACTCATCCCATTCCCGACACTAACCTCGACCTGCTCACACTCATCCCGACACTAACATCGACCCGCTCACACTCATGCTCCCAACACTAACCTCGACCTGCTCACACTCATCCTCCCAACACTGACATCGACCTGCTCACACTCATCCCATTCCCGACACTAACCTCGACCTGCTCACACTCATCCTCCCGACACTAACCTCGACATGCTCACACTCATCCTCCCAACACTAACCTCGACCTGCTCACAATCATCCCGACACTAACCTCGACCTGCTCACAATCATCACATTACCGACACTAACCTCGATTTGCTCACACTCATCCCCACACTAACCTCGACCTGCTCACTCTCATCCTCCCGGCACTAACCTCAACCTGCACACACTCATCCCATTCCTGACACTAACCTCGACCTGCTCACACTCATCCCATTCCCGACACCAACATCGACCTGCTCACACTCATCCTCCCAACACTGACCTCGACCTGCTCACACTCATCCTCCCAACACTAACCTCGACCTGCTCACACTCATCCTCCCGACACTAACCTCGACCTGCTCACACTCATCCTCCCGACACTGACCTCGACCTGCTCACACTCATCCTTCCAAAACTGACCTCGATCTGTTCACACTCATCCTCCCAACACTGAGCTGGACCTGCTCACATTCATCCTCCCGACACTGACCTCGACTTGCTCACACCCATCCCATTCTCGACATGAACCTCGTCCTGCTCACACTCATCCCATTCACGACACTAACCTCGACCTGCTCACACTCATCTTCTCGACACTAACCTCGACCTGCTCACAATCATCCTCCCAACGCTAACCTCGACCAGCTCACACTCATCCTCCCAACACCATCCTCGACCTGCTCACACTCATCCTGACACTAACCTCGACCTGCTCACACTCATCCTCCCAACACTAACCTCGACCTGCTCACACTCATCCCGACACTAACTCAACCTGCTCACACTCATCCCGACACTAATCTCAACCTGCTCACACTCATCCTCCCAACACTAACTTTGACCCGCTCACGCTCATCCTTCCAATACTGACCTCGACCTGCTCACACTCATCCTTCCAACATTGACCTCGACCTGCTCACACTCATCGCATTCCTGACACTAACCTCGACCTGCTCACACTCATCCCGACACGAACCTCGACCTGCTCACACTCATCCTCCTGACACTATCCTCTACCTGCTCACACTTATCCTCCCGACTCTGACCTCGACCTGCTCACACTCATCCCATTCCCGACACTAACCTTGACCTGCTCACACTCAGACTCCCAACACTGTGCTCGACCTGCTCACAGTCATCCTCCCGACACTGACCCCGACCTGCTCACACTCATCCTCCCGACACTAACCTCGACATGCTCACACTCATCCCATTCCCGACACTAACCTCGACCTGTTCACACGCATCCTCCCGACACTTACCTCGACATGCTCACACTCATCCACCCGACATTAACCTCGACCTGCTCCCACTGATCACATTCCCGACACTAACCTCGACCTTCTCACACTCATCCTCCCAACACTGACCTCGACCTGCTCACACTCATCCTCCCGACACTGACCTCGACATGCTCATGCTCATCCCATTCCCGACACTAACCTCGACCTGCTCACGCTCATCCTCCCGACACTAACCTCAACCTGCTCACACTCATCACAACACTAACCTCGACCTGCTCACTGTCATCCCATTCCCGTCACTAACCTGAACCATCTCACGCTCATCCCAACACTAACCTCGACCTGCTCACTCTCATCCCATTCCCGACACTAACCTTGACCTGCTCACACTCATCCCGACACTAACCTCGACCTGCTCACACTCATCCTCCCAACACTAACCTCGACCTGCTCACACTCATCCTCCCAACACTAACCTCGACCTGCTCACAATCATCCTCCCAATACTGACCTCGACCTGCTCACACTCATCCCTTTCCTGACACTAACCTCGACCTGCTCACACTCATCCCGACACTAACCTCGACCTGCTCACACTCATCCTCCTGACACTAACCTCGACCTGCTCACACTTATCCTCCCGACACTGACCTCGACCTGCTCACACTTATCCCATTCCTGACACGAACCTCGACCTGCTCACACTCATCCTCCCAACACTGACCTCGACCTGCTCACACTCATCTTCCCGACACTGACCTCGACCTGCTCACACTCATCCTCCCGACACTAACCTCGACATGCTCACACTCACCCAATCCCAACACTAACCTCGACCTGCTCACACACATCCTCCCGACACTAACCTTGACCTGCTCACACTCATCCTCCCGACATTAACCTCGACCTGCTCACACTCATCTTCTCGACTCTAACCTCGACTGCTCACACTCATCCCATTCCCGACAATAACTTCGACCTGCTCACACTCATCCTTCCGACACTAACCTCGACCTGCTCACACTCATCCTCCCGACACTAACCTCGACCTGCTCACACTCATCCTCCCAACACTAACCTCGACCTGCTAACACTCATCCTCCCGACACTAACCTCGACTTGCTCACACTGATCCCATTCTCGACACTAACCAAGACCTGCTCACACTCATCCCATTCCCGACACTAACCTTGACCTGTTCACACTCATCTTTTCGACCCCAACTTCGACTGCTCACACTCATCCCATTCCCGACACTAACCTCGACCTGCTCACACTCATCCTTCCGACACTAACCTCGACCTGCTCACACTCATCCCGAAACTAACCTCGACCGGCTCACACTCATCCTCCCAACACTAACCTCGACCTGCTCACACTCATCCCGACACTATCCTCAACCTGCTCACACTCATCCCGACACTAATCTCCAGCTGCTCACACTCATCCTCCCAACACTAACCTCGACCTGCTCACACTCATGCTCCCAATACTAACCTCGACCTGCTCACAATCATCCTCCCAATACTGACCTCGACCTGCTCACACTCATCCTCCCTACATTGACCTCGACCTGCCCACACTCATCCCATTCCTGACACTAACCTCGACCTGCTCACACTCATCCCGACACTAACCTCGACCTGCTCACACTCATCCTCCTGACACTAACCTCGACCTGCTCACACTTATCCTCCCGACACTGACCTCGACCTGCTCACACTCATCCTCCCGACACTAACCTCGACATGCTCACACTCATCCCAATCCCAACACTAACCTCGACCTGCTCACACACATCCTCCCGACACTAACCTTGACCTGCTCACACTCATCCTCCCGACATTAACCTCGACCTGCTCACACTCATCTTCTCGACTCTAACCTCGACTGCTCACACTCATCCTATTCCCGACAATAACTTCGACCTGCTCACACTCATCCTTCCGACACTAACCTCGACCTGCTCACACTCATCCTCCCGACACTAACCTCGACCTGCTCACACTCATCCTCCCAACACTAACCTCGACCTGCTAACACTCATCCTCCCGACACTAACCTCGACTTGCTCACACTGATCCCATTCTCGACACTAACCACGACCTGCTCACACTCATCCCATTCCCGACACTAACCTCGACCTGTTCACACTCATCTTTTCGACCCCAACTTCGACTGCTCACACTCATCCCATTCCCGACACTAACCTCGACCTGCTCACACTCATCCTTCCGACACTAACCTCGACCTGCTCACACTCATCCCGACACTAACCTCGACCGGCTCACACTCATCCTCCCAACACTAACCTCGACCTGCTCACACTCATCCCGACACTATCCTCAACCTGCTCACACTCATCCCGACACTAATCTCCAGCTGCTCACACTCATCCTCCCAACACTAACCTCGACCTGCTCACACTCATGCTCCCAATACTAACCTCGACCTGCTCACAATCATCCTCCCAATACTGACCTCGACCTGCTCACACTCATCCTCCATACATTGACCTCGACCTGCCCACACTCATCCCATTCCTGACACTAACCTCGACCTGCTCACACTCATCCCGACACTAACCTCGACCTGCTCACACTCATCCTCCTGACACTAACCTCGACCTGCTCACACTTATCCTCCCGACACTGACCTCGACCTGCTCACACTTATCCCATTCCCGACACTAACCTCGACCTGCTCACACTCATCCTCCCAACACTGACCTCGACCTGCTCACACTCATCTTCCCGACACTGACCTCGACCTGCTCACACTCATCCTCCCGACACTAACCTCGACATGCTCACACTCATCCCAATCCCAACACTAACCTCGACCTGCTCACATGCATCCTCCCGGCACTAACCTTGACCTGCTCACACTCATCCTCCCGACATTAACCTCGACCTGCTCACACTCATCTTCTCGACTCTAACCTTGACTGCTCACACTCATCCCATTCCCGACGATAACCTCGACCTGCTCACACTCATCCTTCCGACACTAACCTCGACCTGCTCACACTCATCCTCCCGACACTGACCTCGACGTGCTCACACTCATCCCATTCCCGACACTAACCTCGACCTGCTCACACTCATCCTCCTAACATTGACCTCGACCTGCTCACACTCATCCTCCCTACACTAACGTCAACCTGCTCACACTCACCCCGACACGAACCTCGACCTGCTCACACTCATCCCATTCACGACACTAACCTCGACCTGCTCACACTCATCCCGACACTAACCTCGACCTGCTCACACTCATGCTCCCAACACTAACCTCGACCTGCTCACACTCATCCTCCCAACACTGACTTCGACCTGCTCACACTCATCCTTCCAACACTGACCTCGACCTGCTCACACTCCTCCCATTCCCAACACTAACCTTGACCTGCTCACACTCATCCTCCCGACACTAACCTCGACCTGCTCACATTCATCCCGACACTAACCTCGACCTGCTCACACTCATCCTCCCAACACTAACCTCGACCTGCTCACACTCATCCCGACACTATCCTCAACCTGCTCACACTCATCCCGACACTAATCTCCCGCTGCTCACACTCATCCTCCCAACACTAACCTCGACCTGCTCACACTCATGCACCCAATACTAACCTCGAACTGCTCACAACCATCCTCCCAATCCTGACCTCGACCTGCTCACACTCATCCCATTCCTGACACTAACCTCGACCTGCTCACACCCATCCTTCCGACAGTAACCTCGACCTGCTCACACTCATCCTCCCGACACTAACCTCGAGCTGCTCACACTCATCCTCCCAACACTAACCTCGACCTGCTCACACCCATCCTCCCAACACTGACCTCGACCTGCTCACAATCATCCTCCCCACACCAACCTCGACCTGCTCACACTTATCCCGACACTAACCTCGACCTGCTCACACTCATTCTCCCGACATTAACCTCGACCTGCTCACACACATCCCATTCCCGACACTGACCTTGACTTGCTCACACTCACCCCATTCCCGACACTAACCTCGACCTGCTCACACTCACCCCATTCCCGACACTAACCTCGACCTGCTCACACTCATCCTCCCAACACTGACCTCGACCTGCTCACACTCACCCTCCCAACAATAACCTCGACCTGCTCACACTCATCCTCCTGACACTAACCTCGACCTGCTCACACGCATCCTCCCGACACTGACCTCGACCTGCTCACACTCATCCCATTCCCGACACTAACCTCGACCTGCTCACACTCATCCTGACAGTAACCTCGACCTGCTCACACTCATCCTCCCAACACTGACTTCGACCTGCTCACACGCATCCTCCCGACACTGACCTCGACCTGCTCACACTCATCCCATTCCCGACACTAACCTCGACCTGCTCACACACATCCTCCCGACACTAACCTCGACCTGTTCACACTCATCCTCCCCACACTGACCTCGACCTGCTCACACTCATCCTCCCGACACTTACCTCGACCTGTTCACACTCATCCTCCCAACAGTGACATCGACCTGCTCACACTCATCCTCCCAACACTGACCTCGACCTGCTCACACTCATCCTCTCGACACTAACCTCTACCTGCTCACACTTATCCTCCCGACACTGACCTCGACCTGCTCACACTCATCCCATTCACAACGCTAACCTCGACATGCTCACATTCATTCTCCCAACACTGACCTCGACCTGTTCACACTCATCCTCCCGACACTGACCTCGAACCTACTCACACTCATCCTCCCGACACTAACCTCGACATGCTCACTCTCATCCCATTCCCGACGCTAACCTCGACCTGCTCACACGCTTCCTCCCGACACTAACCTCGACCTGCTCACGCTCATCCTCCGAACACTGACCTTGACCTGCTCACACGCATCCTCCCAACACTGACCTCGACCTGCTCTCTCTCATCCTCCCAACACTGACCTCGACCTGCTCACACTCATCCTCCCGACACTAACCTCGACCTGCTCACACTCATCCTCCCGACACTAACCTCGACCTGCTCACACTCATCGTATTCCCGACACTAACCTCGACCTGCACACATTCATCCCATTCCCGACACTAATCTCGACCTGCTCACACTCATCCTCCCGACACTAACCTCGACCTGCTCACACTCATCCCATTCCAGACACTAACCTTGACCTGCTCACACTCATCCTCCTGACACTAACCTCAACCTGCTCACACTCATCCTCCCGATACTAACCTCGACCTGCTCACACTCATCCTCCCAACACTAACCTCGACCAGCTCACAATCATCCTCCTAACACTAACCTCGACCTGCTCAAACTCATCCTGACACTAACCTCGACTTGCTCACAGTCATCCTCCCAACACTAACCTCGACCTGCTCACACTCATCCCGACACTAACTCAACCTGCTCACACTCCTCCCGACACTAATCTCAACCTGCTCACACTCATCCTCCCAACACTAACCTCGACCCGCTCACACTCATCCTTCCAATACTGACCTCGACCTGCTCACACTCATCCTCCCAACATTGACCTTGACCTGCTCACACTCATCCCATTCCTGACACTAACCTCGACCTGCTCACACTCATCCCGACACTAACCTCGACCTGCTCACATTCATCCTCCTGACACTAACCTCTACCTGCTCACACTTATCCTCCTGACACTGACCTTGACCTGCTCACACTCATCCCATTCCCGACGCTAACCTTGACCTGCTCACACTCATCCTCCCAACACTGAGCTCGACCTGCTCACACTCATCCTCCCGACACTGACCTCGACCTGCTCACACTCATCCTCCCGACACTAGCCTCGACATGCTCACACTCATCCCATTCCCGACATTAACCTCGACCTGCTCACACGCATCCTCCCGACACTTACCTCGAACTGCTCACACTCATCCACCCGACATTAACCTCGACCTGCTCACACTCATCCCATTCCCGACACTAACCTCGACCTGCTCACACTCATCCTCCCAACAATGACCTCGAACTGCTCACACTTATCCTCCCGACACGGACCTCGACATGCTCACCCTCATCCCATTCCCAACACTAACCTTGACCTGCTCACGCTCATCCTCCCGACACTTACCTCGACCTGCTCACACTCATCCTCCCAACAGTGATCTCGACCTGCTCACACTCATCCTCCCCTCACTAACCTCAACCTGCTCACACTCATCACAACACTAACCACGACCTGCTCACTGTCATCCCATTCCCGTCACTAACCTCAACCTGCTCACACTCATCCCAACACTAACCTCGACCTGCTCACACTCATCCCATTCCCGACACTAACCTCGACCTGCTCACACTCATCCCGACACTAACCTCGACCCACTCACACTCATGCTCCCAACACTAACCTCGACCTGCTCACACTCATCCTCCCAACACTGACATCGACCTGCTCACACTCATCCCATTCCCGACACTAACCTCGACCTGCTCACACTCATCCTCCCGACACTAACCTCGACCTGCTCACACTCATCCTCCCAACACTAACCTCGACCTGCTCACAATCATCCCGACACTAACCTCGACCTGCTCACAATCATCACATTACCGACACTAACCTCGATTTGCTCACACTCATCCCCACACTAACCTCGACCTGCTCACTCTCATCCTCCCGGCACTAACCTCAACCTGCACACACTCATCCCATTCCTGACACTAACCTCGACCTGCTCACACTCATCCCATTCCTGACACCAACATCGACCTGCTCACACTCATCCTCCCAACACTGACGTCGACCTGCTCACACTCATCCTCCCAACACTAACCTCGACCTGCTCACACTCATCCTCCCGACACTAACCTCGACCTGCTCACACTCATCCTCCCGACACTGACCTCGACCTGCTCACACTCATCCTTCCAAAACTGACCTCGATCTGTTCACACTCATCCTCCCAACACTGAGCTGGACCTGCTCACATTCATCCTCCCGACACTGACCTCGACTTGCTCACACCCATCCCATTCTCGACATGAACCTCGACCTGCTCACACTCATCCCATTCACGACACTAACCTCGACCTGCTCACACTCATCTTCTCGACACTAACCTCGACCTGCTCACAATCATCCTCCCAACGCTAACCTCGACCAGCTCACACTCATCCTCCCAACACCATCCTCGACCTGCTCACACTCATCCTGACACTAACCTCGACCTGCTCACACTCATCCTCCCAACACTAACCTCGACCTGCTCACACTCATCCCGACACTAACTCAACCTGCTCACACTCATCCCGACACTAATCTCAACCTGCTCACACTCATCCTCCCAACACTAACTTTGACCCGCTCACGCTCATCCTTCCAATACTGACCTCGACCTGCTCACACTCATCCTCCCAACATTGACCTCGACCTGCTCACACTCATCCCATTCCTGACACTAACCTCGACCTGCTCACACTCATCCCGACACGAACCTCGACCTGCTCACACTCATCCTCCTGACACTATCCTCTACCTGCTCACACTTATCCTCCCGACTCTGACCTCGACCTGCTCACACTCATCCCATTCCCGACACTAACCTTGACCTGCTCACACTCAGACTCCCAACACTGTGCTCGACCTGCTCACAGTCATCCTCCCGACACTGACCTCGACCTGCTCACACTCATCCTCCCGACACTAACCTCGACATGCTCACACTCATCCCATTCCCGACACTAACCTCGACCTGTTCACACGCATCCTCCCGACACTTACCTCGACCTGCTCACACTCATCCACCCGACATTAACCTCGACCTGCTCCCACTGATCACATTCCCGACACTAACCTCGACCTTCTCACACTCATCCTCCCAACACTGACCTCGACCTGCTCACACTCATCCTCCCGACACTGACCTCGACATGCTCATGCTCATCCCATTCCCGACACTAACCTCGACCTGCTCACGCTCATCCTCCCGACACTTACCTCGACCTGCGCACACTCATCCTCCCAACAGTGATCTCGACCTGCTCAAACTCATCCTCCCGTCACTAACCTCAACCTGCTCACACTCATCACAACACTAACATCGACCTGCTCACTGTCATCCCATTCCCGTCACTAACCTGAACCATCTCACGCTCATCCCAACACTAACCTCGACCTGCTCACTCTCATCCCATTCCCGACACTAACCTTGACCTGCTCACACTCATCCCGACACTAACCTCGACCTGCTCACACTCATCCTCCTGACACTAACCTCTACCTGCTCACACTTATCCTCCCGACACTGACCTCGACCTGCTCACACTCATCCCATTCCCGGCACTAACCTTGACCTGCTCACACTCAGACTCCCAACACTGTGCTCGACCTGCTCACAGTCATCCTCCCGACAGTGACCTCGACCTGCTCACACTCATCCTCCCGACACTAACCTTGACATGCTCACACTCATCCCATTCCCGACACTAACCTCGACCTGCTCACACGCATCCTCCCGACACTTACCTCGACCTGCTCACACTCATCCACCCGACATTAACCTCGACCTGCTCACACTCATCCCATTCCAGACACTAACCTTGACCTGCTCACACTCATCCTCCTGACACTAACCTCAACCTGCTCACACTCATCCTCCCGATACTAACCTCGACCTGCTCACACTCATCCTCCCAACACTAACCTCGACCAGCTCACAATCATCCTCCTAACACTAACCTCGACCTGCTCAAACTCATCCTGACACTAACCTCGACTTGCTCACAGTCATCCTCCCAACACTAACCTCGACCTGCTCACACTCATCCCGACACTAACTCAACCTGCTCACACTCCTCCCGACACTAATCTCAACCTGCTCACACTCATCCTCCCAACACTAACCTCGACCCGCTCACACTCATCCTTCCAATACTGACCTCGACCTGCTCACACTCATCCTCCCAACATTGACCTTGACCTGCTCACACTCATCCCATTCCTGACACTAACCTCGACCTGCTCACACTCATCCCGACACTAACCTCGACCTGCTCACATTCATCCTCCTGACACTAACCTCTACCTGCTCACACTTATCCTCCTGACACTGACCTTGACCTGCTCACACTCATCCCATTCCCGACGCTAACCTTGACCTGCTCACACTCATCCTCCCAACACTGAGCTCGACCTGCTCACACTCATCCTCCCGACACTGACCTCGACCTGCTCACACTCATCCTCCCGACACTAGCCTCGACATGCTCACACTCATCCCATTCCCGACATTAACCTCGACCTGCTCACACGCATCCTCCCGACACTTACCTCGAACTGCTCACACTCATCCACCCGACATTAACCTCGACCTGCTCACACTCATCCCATTCCCGACACTAACCTCGACCTGCTCACACTCATCCTCCCAACAATGACCTCGAACTGCTCACACTTATCCTCCCGACACGGACCTCGACATGCTCACCCTCATCCCATTCCCAACACTAACCTTGACCTGCTCACGCTCATCCTCCCGACACTTACCTCGACCTGCTCACACTCATCCTCCCAACAGTGATCTCGACCTGCTCACACTCATCCTCCCCTCACTAACCTCAACCTGCTCACACTCATCACAACACTAACCGCGACCTGCTCACTGTCATCCCATTCCCGTCACTAACCTCAACCTGCTCACACTCATCCCAACACTAACCTCGACCTGCTCACACTCATCCCATTCCCGACACTAACCTCGACCTGCTCACACTCATCCCGACACTAACCTCGACCCACTCACACTCATGCTCCCAACACTAACCTCGACCTGCTGACACTCATCCTCCCAACACTGACATCGACCTGCTCACACTCATCCCATTCCCGACACTAACCTCGACCTGCTCACACTCATCCTCCCGACACTAACCTCGACCTGCTCACACTCATCCTCCCAACACTAACCTCGACCTGCTCACAATCATCCCGACACTAACCTCGACCTGCTCACAATCATCACATTACCGACACTAACCTCGATTTGCTCACACTCATCCCCACACTAACCTCGACCTGCTCACTCTCATCCTCCCGGCACTAACCTCAACCTGCACACACTCATCCCATTCCTGACACTAACCTCGACCTGCTCACACTCATCCCATTCCCGACACCAACATCGACCTGCTCACACTCATCCTCCCAACACTGACCTCGACCTGCTCACACTCATCCTCCCAACACTAACCTCGACCTGCTCACACTCATCCTCCCAACACTAACCTCGACCTGCTCACACTCATCCTCCCGACACTGACCTCGACCTGCTCACACTCATCCTTCCAAAACTGACCTCGATCTGTTCACACTCATCCTCCCAACACTGAGCTGGACCTGCTCACATTCATCCTCCCGACACTGACCTCGACTTGCTCACACCCATCCCATTCTCGACATGAAACTCGACCTGCTCACACTCATCCCATTCACGACACTAACCTCGACCTGCTCACACTCATCTTCTCGACACTAACCTCGACCTGCTCACAATCATCCTCCCAACGCTAACCTCGACCAGCTCACACTCATCCTCCCAACACCATCCTCGACCTGCTCACACTCATCCTGACACTAACCTCGACCTGCTCACACTCATCCTCCCAACACTAACCTCGACCTGCTCACACTCATCCCGACACTAACTCAACCTGCTCACACTCATCCCGACACTAATCTCAACCTGCTCACACTCATCCTCCCAACACTAACTTTGACCCGCTCACGCTCATCCTTCCAATACTGACCTCGACCTGCTCACACTCATCCTCCCAACATTGACCTCGACCTGCTCACACTCATCCCATTCCTGACACTAACCTCTACCTGCTCACACTTATCCCGACACGAACCTCGACCTGCTCACACTCATCCCATTCCCGACACTAACCTTGACCTGCTCACACTCAGACTCCCAACACTGTGCTCGACCTGCTCACAGTCATCCTCCCGACACTGACCTCGACCTGCTCACACTCATCCTCCCGACACTAACCTCGACATGCTCACACTCATCCCATTCCCGACACTAACCTCGACCTGTTCACACGCATCCTCCCGACACTTACCTCGACCTGCTCACACTCATCCACCCGACATTAACCTCGACCTGCTCCCACTGATCACATTCCCGACACTAACCTCGACCTTCTCACACTCATCCTCCCAACACTGACCTCGACCTGCTCACACTCATCCTCCCGACACTGACCTCGACATGCTCACGCTCATCCCATTCCCGACACTAACCTCGACCTGCTCACGCTCATCCTCCCGACACTTACCTCGACCTGCGCACACTCATCCTCCCAACAGTGATCTCGACCTGCTCAAACTCATCCTCCCGTCACTAACCTCAACCTGCTCACACTCATCACAACACTAACCTCGACCTGCTCACTGTCATCCCATTCCCGTCACTAACCTCAACCATCTCACGCTCATCCCAACACTAACCTCGACCTGCTCACTCTCATCCCATTCCCGACACTAACCTTGACCTGCTCACACTCATCCCGACACTAACCTCGACCTGCTCACACTCATCCTCCCAACACTAACCTCGACCTGCTCACACTCATCCTCCCAACACTAACCTCGACCTGCTCACACTCATCCCGACACTAACTCAACCTGCTCACACTCATCCCGACACTTATCTCAACCTGCTCACACTCATCCTCCCAACACTAACCTCGACCCGCTCACGCTCATCCTTCCAATACTGACCTCGACCTGCTCACACTCATCCTCCCAACATTGACCTCGACCTGCTCACACTCATCCCATTCCTGACACTAACCTCGACCTGCTCACACTCATCCCGACACTAACCTCGACCTGCTCACACTCATCCTCCTGACACTAACCTCTACCTGCTCACACTTATCCTCCCGACACTGACCTCGACCTGCTCACACTCATCCCATTCCCGACACTAACCTTGACCTGCTCACACTCAGACTCCCAACACTGTGCTCGACCTGCTCACAGTCATCCTCCCGACACTGACCTCGACCTGCTCACACTCATCCTCCCGACACTAACCTTGACATGCTCACACTCATCCCATTCCCGACACTAACCTCGACCTGCTCACACGCATCCTCCCGACACTTACCTCGACCTGCTCACACTCATCCACCCGACATTAACCTCGACCTGCTCACACTCATCCCATTCCCGACACTAACCTCGACCTGCTCACACTCATCCTCCCAACACTGACCTCGACCTGCTCACACTCATCCTCCCGACACTGACCTCGACATGCTCACCCTCATCCCATTCCCGACACTAACCTCGACCTGCTCACGCTCATCCTCCCGACACTTACCTCGACCTGCGCACACTCATCCTCCCAACAGTGATCTCGACCTGCTCACACTCATCCTCCCGTCACTAACCTCAACCTGCGCACACTCATCACAACACTAACCTCGACCTGCTCACTGTCATCCCATTCCCGTCACTAACCTCAACCTGCTCACGCTCATCCCAACACTAACCTCGACCTGCTCACTCTCATCCCATTCCCGACACTAACCTCGACCTGCTCACACTCATCCCGACACTAACCTCGACCTGCTCACACTCATCCTCCCAACACTGACTTCGACCTGCTCACACTTATCCTCCCGACACTGACCTCGACCTGCTCACACTCATCCCATTCCCGACACAAACCTCGACCTGCTCACACTCATCCTCCCGACACTAACCTCGACCTGCTCACACTCATCCTCCTGACACTAACCTCTACCTGCTCACACTTATCCTCCCGACACTGACCTCGACCTGCTCACACTCATCCCATTCCCGACACTAACCTTGACCTGCTCACACTCAGACTCCCAACACTGTACTCGACCTGCTCACAGTCATCCTCCCGACACTGACCTCGACCTGCTCACACTCATCCTCCCGACACTAACCTTGACATGCTCACACTCATCCCATTCCCGACACTAACCTCGACCTGCTCACACGCATCCTCCCGACACTTACCTCGACCTGCTCACACTCATCCACCCGACATTAACCTCGACCTGCTCACACTCATCCCATTCCCGACACTAACCTCGACCTGCTCACACTCATCCTCCCAACACTGACCTCGACCTGCTCACACTCATCCTCCCGACACTGACCTCGACATGCTCACCCTCATCCCATTCCCGACACTAACCTCGACCTGCTCACGCTCATCCTCCCGACACTTACCTCGACCTGCGCACACTCATCCTCCCAACAGTGATCTCGACCTGCTCACACTCATCCTCCCGTCACTAACCTCAACCTGCGCACACTCATCACAACACTAACCTCGACCTGCTCACTGTCATCCCATTCCCGTCACTAACCTCAACCTGCTCACGCTCATCCCAACACTAACCTCGACCTGCTCACTCTCATCCCATTCCCGACACTAACCTCGACCTGCTCACACTCATCCCGACACTAACCTCGACCTGCTCACACTCATCCTCCCAACACTGACTTCGACCTGCTCACACTCATCCTCCCGACACTGACCTCGACCTGCTCACACTCATCCCATTCCCGACACAAACCTCGACCTGCTCACACTCATCCTCCCGACACTAACCTCGACCTGCTCACACTCATCCTCCCAACACTAACATCGACCTGCTCACAATCCTCCCGACACGAACCTCGACCTGCTCACACTCATCCCATTACCGACACTAACCTCGATTTGCTCACACTCATCCCGACACTAACCTCGACCTGCTCACTCTCATCCTCCCGGCACTAACCTCAACCTGCACACATTCATCCCATTCCTGACACTAACCTCGACCTGCTCACACTCATCCCATTCCCAACACCAACATCGACCTGCTCACACTCATCCTCCCAACACTGACCTCGACCTGCTCACGCTCATGCTCCCAACACTAACCTCGACCTGCTCACACTCATCCTGCCGACACTAACCTCGACCTGCTCACACTCATCCTCCCAACACTAACCTCGACCTGCTCACACTCATCCTCCCAACACTGACTTCGACCTGCTCACACTCATCCTCCCGACACTGACCTCGACCTGCTCACACTCATCCCATTCCCGACACTAACTTCGACCTGCTCACACTCATCCTCCCGACACTAACCTCGACCTGCTCACACTCATCCTCCCAACACTAACCTCGACCTGCTCACAATCATCCCGACACTAACCTCGACCTGCTCACACTCATCCCATTACCGACACTAACCTCGATTTGCTCACACTCATCCCGACACTAACCTCGACCTGCTCACTCTCATCCTCCCGGCACTAACCTCAACCTGCACACATTCATCCCATTCCTGACACTAACCTCGACCTGCTCACACTCATCCCATTCCCGACACCAACATCGACCTGCTCACACTCATCCTCCCAACACTGACCTCGACCTGCTGACACTCATCCTCCCAACACTAACCTCGACCTGCTCACACTCATCCTCCCGACACTAACCTCGACCTGCTCACACTCATCCTTCCGACACTGACCTCGACCTGCTCACACTCATCCTTCCAACACTGACCTCGACCTGCTCACACTCATCCTCCCAACACTGAGCTGGACCTGCTCACATTCATCCTCCCGACACTGACCTCGACTTGCTCACACTCATCCCATTCTCGACACGAACCTCGACCTGCTCACACTCATCCCATTCACGACACTAACCTCGACCTGCTCACACTCATCTTCTCGACACTAACCTCGACTGCTCACACTCATCCCATTCCCAACACTAATCTCGACCTGCTCACAGTCATCCTTCCGACACTAACCTCGACCTGCTCACGCTCATCCTCCCGACACTAACCTCGAGCTGCTCACACTCATCCTCCCAACACTAACCTCGACCTGCTCACACTCATTCTCCCAAAACTGACCTCGACATGCTCACACTCATCCCATTCCCGACACTAACCTTGACCTGCTCATGCTCATCCTCCCGACACTTACCTCGACCTGTTCACACTCATCCTCCCAATACTGACCTCGACCTGCTCACACTCATCCTCCCAACACTGACCTCGACCAGCTCACACTCATCCTCTCGACACTAACCTCTACCTGCTCACACTTATCCTCCCGACACTGACCTCGACCTGCTCACACTCATCCCATTCCCGACGCTAACCTCGACCTGCTCACACTCATTCTCCCAACACTGACCTCGACCTGCTCACACTCATCCTCCCGACACTGACATCGACCTGCTCACACTCATCCTCCCGACACGAACCTCGACATGCTCACACTCATCCCATTCCCGACGCTAACCTCGACCTGCTCACACGCATCCTCCCGATACTAACCTCGACCTGCTCACGCTCATCCTCCCAACACTGACCTTGACCTGCTCACACGCATCCTCCCAACACTGACCTCGACCTGCTCACACTCATCCTCCCAACACTGACCTCGACCTGCTCACACTCATCCTCCCGACACTAACCTCAACCTGCTCACACTCATCCTCCCGACACTAACCTCGACCTGCTCACACTCATCGTATTCCCGACACTAACCTCGACCTGCACACATTCATCCCATTCCCGACACTAATCTCGACCTGCTCACACTCATCCTCCCGACACTAACCTCGACCTGCTCACACTCATCCCATTCCAGACACTAACCTTGACCTGCTCACACTCATCCTCCCGACACTAACCTCGAACTGCTCACACTCATCCTCCCGATACTAACCTCGACCTGCTCACACTCATCCTGACACTAACCTCGACTTGCTCACACTCATCCTCCCAACACTAACCTCGACCTGCTCACACTCATCCCGACACTAACTCAACCTGCTCACACTCATCCCGACACTAATCTCAACCTGCTCACACTCACCCTCCCAGCACTAACCTCGACCCGCTCACACTCATCCTCCCAACATTGACCTTGACCTGTTCACACTCATCCCATTCCTGACACTAACCTCGACCTGCTCACACTCATCCCGACACTAACCTCGACCTGCTCACACTCATACTCCTGACACTAACCTCTACCTGCTCACACTTATCCTCCCGACACTGACATCGACCTGCTCACACTCATCCCATTCCCGACGCTAACCTTGACCTGCTCACAGTCATCCTCCCAACTCTGAGCTCGACCTGCCCACACTCATCCTCCCGACACTGACCTCGACCTGCTCACACTCATCCTCCCGACACTAACCTCGACATGCTCACACTCATCCCATTCCCGACACTAACCTCGACCTGCTCACACGCATCCTCCCGACACTTACCTCGACCTGCTCACAATCATTCACCCGACATTAACCTCGACCTGCTCACACTCATTCCATTCCCGACACTAACCTCGACCTGCTCACACTCATCCTCCCAACACTGACCTCGACCTGCTCACACTCATCCTCCCGACACTGACCTCGACATGCTCACACTCATCCCATTCCCGACACTAACCTCGACCTGCTGACGCTCATCCTCCCGACACTTACCTCCACCTGCTCACACTCATCCTCCCAACAGTGATCTCGACCTGCTCACACTCATCCTCCCGTCACTAACCTCAACCTGCTCACACTCATCACAACACTAACCTCGACCTGCTCACTGTCATCCCATTCCCGTCACTAACCTCAACCTGCTCACACTCATCCCAACACTAACCTCGACCTGCTCACACTCATCCCATTCCCGACACTAACCTCGACCTGCTCACACTCATCCCGACACTAACCTCGACCTGCTCACACTCATTCTCCCAACACTGACCTCGACCTGCTCACACTCATCCTCCCGACACTGACATCGACCTGCTCACACTCATCCTCCCGACACGAACCTCGACATGCTCACACTCATCCCATTCCCGACGCTAACCTCGACCTGCTCACGCGCATCCTCCCGATACTAACCTCGACCTGCTCACGCTCATCCTCCCAACACTGACCTTGACCTGCTCACACGCATCCTCCCAACACTGACCTCGACCTGCTCACACTCATCCTCCCAACACTGACCTCGACCTGCTCACACTCATCCTCCCGACACTAACCTCAACCTGCTCACACTCATCCTCCCGACACTAACCTCGACCTGCTCACACTCATCGTATTCCCGACACTAACCTCGACCTGCACACATTCATCCCATTCCCGACACTAATCTCGACCTGCTCACACTCATCCTCCCAACACTAACCTCGACCTGCTCACACTCATCCCATTCCAGACACTAACCTTGACCTGCTCACACTCATCCTCCCGACACTAACCTCGACCTGCTCACACTCATCCTCCCGATACTAACCACGACCTGCTCACACTCATCCTCCCAACACTAACCTCGACCAGCTCACACTCATCCTCCCAACACTAACCTCGACCTGCTCACACTCATCCTGACACTAACCTCGACTTGCTCACACTCATCCTCCCAACACTAACCTCGACCTGCTCACACTCATCCCGACACTAACTCAACCTGCTCACACTCATCCCGACACTAATCTCAACCTGCTCACACTCATCCTCCCAACACTGACTTCGACCTGCTCACACTCATCCTCCCGACACTGACCTCGACCTGCTCACACTCATCCCATTCCCGACACAAACCTCGACCTGCTCACACTCATCCTCCCGACACTAACCTCGACCTGCTCACACTCATCCTCCCAACACTAACATCGACCTGCTCACAATCCTCCCGACACTAACCTCGACCTGCTCACACTCATCCCATTACCGACACTAACCTCGATTTGCTCACACTCATCCCGACACTAACCTCGACCTGCTCACTCTCATCCTCCCGGCACTAACCTCAACCTGCACACATTCATCCCATTCCTGACACTAACCTCGACCTGCTCACACTCATCCCATTCCCGACACCAACATCGACCTGCTCACACTCATCCTCCCAACACTGACCTCGACCTGCTCACGCTCATGCTCCCAACACTAACCTCGACCTGCTCACACTCATCCTGCCGACACTAACCTCGACCTGCTCACACTCATCCTCCCAACACTAACCTCGACCTGCTCACACTCATCCTCCCAACACTGACTTCGACCTGCTCACACTCATCCTCCCGACACTGACCTCGACCTGCTCACACTCATCCCATTCCCGACACTAACTTCGACCTGCTCACACTCATCCTCCCGACACTAACCTCGACCTGCTCACACTCATCCTCCCAACACTAACCTCGACCTGCTCACAATCATCCCGACACTAACCTCGACCTGCTCACACTCATCCCATTACCGACACTAACCTCGATTTGCTCACACTCATCCCGACACTAACCTCGACCTGCTCACTCTCATCCTCCCGGCACTAACCTCAACCTGCACACATTCATCCCATTCCTGACACTAACCTCGACCTGCTCACACTCATCCCATTCCCGACACCAACATCGACCTGCTCACACTCATCCTCCCAACACTGACCTCGACCTGCTGACACTCATCCTCCCAACACTAACCTCGACCTGCTCACACTCATCCTCCCGACACTAACCTCGACCTGCTCACACTCATCCTTCCGACACTGACCTCGACCTGCTCACACTCATCCTTCCAACACTGACCTCGACCTGCTCACACTCATCCTCCCAACACTGAGCTGGACCTGCTCACATTCATCCTCCCGACACTGACCTCGACTTGCTCACACTCATCCCATTCTCGACACGAACCTCGACCTGCTCACACTCATCCCATTCACGACACTAACCTCGACCTGCTCACACTCATCTTCTCGACACTAACCTCGACTGCTCACACTCATCCCATTCCCAACACTAATCTCGACCTGCTCACAGTCATCCTTCCGACACTAACCTCGACCTGCTCATGCTCATCCTCCCGACACTAACCTCGAGCTGCTCACACTCATCCTCCCAACACTAACCTCGACCTGCTCACACTCATTCTCCCAAAACTGACCTCGACATGCTCACACTCATCCCATTCCCGACACTAACCTTGGCCTGCTCATGCTCATCCTCCCGACACTTACCTCGACCTGTTCACACTCATCCTCCCAATACTGACCTCGACCTGCTCACACTCATCCTCCCAACACTGACCTCGACCAGCTCACACTCATCCTCTCGACACTAACCTCTACCTGCTCACACTTATCCTCCCGACACTGACCTCGACCTGCTCACACTCATCCCATTCCCGACGCTAACCTCGACCTGCTCACACTCATTCTCCCAACACTGACCTCGACCTGCTCACACTCATCCTCCCGACACTGACATCGACCTGCTCACACTCATCCTCCCGACACGAACCTCGACATGCTCACACTCATCCCATTCCCGACGCTAACCTCGACCTGCTCACACGCATCCTCCCGATACTAACCTCGACCTGCTCACGCTCATCCTCCCAACACTGACCTTGACCTGCTCACACGCATCCTCCCAACACTGACCTCGACCTGCTCACACTCATCCTCCCAACACTGACCTCGACCTGCTCACACTCATCCTCCCGACACTAACCTCAACCTGCTCACACTCATCCTCCCGACACTAACCTCGACCTGCTCACACTCATCGTATTCCCGACACTAACCTCGACCTGCACACATTCATCCCATTCCAGACACTAACCTTGACCTGCTCACACTCATCCTCCCGACACTAACCTCGAACTGCTCACACTCATCCTCCCGATACTAACCTCGACCTGCTCACACTCATCCTGACACTAACCTCGACTTGCTCACACTCATCCTCCCAACACTAACCTCGACCTGCTCACACTCATCCCGACACTAACTCAACCTGCTCACACTCATCCCGACACTAATCTCAACCTGCTCACACTCACCCTCCCAGCACTAACCTCGACCCGCTCACACTCATCCTCCCAACATTGACCTTGACCTGCTCACACTCATCCCATTCCTGACACTAACCTCGACCTGCTCACACTCATCCCGACACTAACCTCGACCTGCTCACACTCATACTCCTGACACTAACCTCTACCTGCTCACACTTATCCTCCCGACACTGACATCGACCTGCTCACACTCATCCCATTCCCGACGCTAACCTTGACCTGCTCACACTCATCCTCCCAACTCTGAGCTCGACCTGCTCACACTCATCCTCCCGACACTGACCTCGACCTGCTCACACTCATCCTCCCGACACTAACCTCGACATGCTCACACTCATCCCATTCCCGACACTAACCTCGACCTGCTCACACGCATCCTCCCGACACTTACCTCGACCTGCTCACAATCATTCACCCGACATTAACCTCGACCTGCTCACACTCATTCCATTCCCGACACTAACCTCGACCTGCTCACACTCATCCTCCCAACACTGACCTCGACCTGCTCACACTCATCCTCCCGACACTGACCTCGACATGGTCACACTCATCCCATTCCCGACACTAACCTCGACCTGCTGACGCTCATCCTCCCGACACTTACCTCCACCTGCTCACACTCATCCTCCCAACAGTGATCTCGACCTGCTCACACTCATCCTCCCGTCACTAACCTCAACCTGCTCACACTCATCACAACACTAACCTCGACCTGCTCACTGTCATCCCATTCCCGTCACTAACCTCAACCTGCTCACACTCATCCCAACACTAACCTCGACCTGCTCACACTCATCCCATTCCCGACACTAACCTCGACCTGCTCACACTCATCCCGACACTAACCTCGACCTGCTCACACTCATTCTCCCAACACTGACCTCGACCTGCTCACACTCATCCTCCCGACACTGACATCGACCTGCTCACACTCATCCTCCCGACACGAACCTCGACATGCTCACACTCATCCCATTCCCGACGCTAACCTCGACCTGCTCACGCGCATCCTCCCGATACTAACCTCGACCTGCTCACGCTCATCCTCCCAACACTGACCTTGACCTGCTCACACGCATCCTCCCAACACTGACCTCGACCTGCTCACACTCATCCTCCCAACACTGACCTCGACCTGCTCACACTCATCCTCCCGACACTAACCTCAACCTGCTCACACTCATCCTCCCGACACTAACCTCGACCTGCTCACACTCATCGTATTCCCGACACTAACCTCGACCTGCACACATTCATCCCATTCCCGACACTAATCTCGACCTGCTCACACTCATCCTCCCGACACTAACCTCGACCTGCTCACACTCATCGTATTCCCGACACTAACCTCGACCTGCACACATTCATCCCATTCCCGACACTAACCTCGACCTGCTCACACTCATCCTCCCGATACTAACCACGACCTGCTCACACTCATCCTCCCAACACTAACCTCGACCAGCTCACACTCATCCTCCCAACACTAACCTCGACCTGCTCACACTCATCCTGACACTAACCTCGACTTGCTCACACTCATCCTCCCAACACTAACCTCGACCTGCTCACACTCATCCCGACACTAACTCAACCTGCTCACACTCATCCCGACACTAATCTCAACCTGCTCACACTCACCCTCCCAGCACTAACCTCGACCCGCTCACACTCATCCTCCCAACATTGACCTTGACCTGCTCACACTCATCCCATTCCTGACACTAACCTCGACCTGCTCACACTCATCCCGACACTAACCTCGACCTGCTCACACTCATACTCCTGACACTAACCTCTACCTGCTCACACTTATCCTCCCGACACTGACATCGACCTGCTCACACTCATCCCATTCCCGACGCTAACCTTGACCTGCTCACACTCATCCTCCCAACTCTGAGCTCGACCTGCTGACACTCATCCTCCCGACACTGACCTCGACCTGCTCACACTCATCCTCCCGACACTAACCTCGACATGCTCACACTCATCCCATTCCCGACACTAACCTCGACCTGCTCACACGCATCCTCCCGACACTTACCTCGACCTGCTCACAATCATTCACCCGACATTAACCTCGACCTGCTCACACTCATCCCATTCCCGACACTAACCTCGACCTGCTCACACTCATCCTCCCAACACTGACCTCGACCTGCTCACACTCATCCTCCCGACACTGACCTCGACATGCTCACCCTCATCCCATTCCCGACACTAACCTCGACCTGCTCACGCTCATCCTCCCGACACTTACCTCGACCTGCTCACACTCATCCTCCCAACAGTGATCTCGACCTGCTCACACTCATCCTCCCGTCACTAACCTCAACCTGCTCACACTCATCACAACACTAACCTCGACCTGCTCACTGTCATCCCATTCCCGTCACTAACCTCAACCTGCTCACACTCATCCCAACACTAACCTCGACCTGCTCACACTCATCCCATTCCCGACACTAACCTCGACCTGCTCACACTCATCCCGACACTAACCTCGACCTGCTCACACTCATGCTCCCAACACTAACCTCGACCTGCTCACACTCATCCTCCCAACACTAACCTCGACCTGCTCACACTCATCCCGACACTAACTCAACCTGCTCACACTCATCCCGACACTAATCTCAACCTGCTCACACTCATCCTCCCAACACTAACCTCGACCCGCTCACACTCCTCCTTCCAATACTGACCTCGACCTGCTCACACTCATCCTCCCAACATTGACCTCGACCTGCTCACACTCATCCCATTCCTGACACTAACCTCGACCTGCTCACACTCATCCCGACACTTACCTCGACCTGCTCACACTCATCCTCCTGACACTAACCTCTACCTGCTCACAATTATCCTCCCGACACTGACCTCGACCTGCTCACACTCATCCCATTCCCTACACTAACCTTGACCTGCTCACACTCATCCTCCCAACACTGAGCTCGACCTGCTCACACTCATCCTCCCGACACTGACCTCGACCTGCTCACACTCATCCTCCCGACACTAACCTCGACTTGCTCACACTCATCCCATTCCCGACACTAACCTCGACCTGCTCACACGCATCCTCCCGACACTTACCTTGACCTGCTCACACTCATCCTCCTGACACTAACCTCTACCTGCTCACAATTATCCTCCCGACACTGACCTCGACCTGCTCACACTCATCCCATTCCCTACACTAACCTTGACCTGCTCACACTCATCCTCCCAACACTGAGCTCGACCTGCTCACACTCATCCTCCCGACACTGACCTCGACCTGCTCACACTCATCCTCCCGACACTAACCTCGACTTGCTCACACTCATCCCATTCCCGACACTAACCTCGACCTGCTCACACGCATCCTCCCGACACTTACCTCGACCTGCTCAGACTCATCCACCCGACATTAACCTCGACCTGCTCACACTCATCCCATTCCCGACACTAACCTCGACCTGCTCACACTCATCCTCCCAACACTGACCTCGACCTGCTCACACTCATCCTCCCGACAGTGACCTCGACATGCTCACCCTCATCCCATTCCCGACACTAACCTCGACCTGCTCACGCTCATCCTCCCGACACTTACCTCGACCTGCTCACACTCATCCTCCCAACAGTGATCTCGACCTGCTCACACTCATCCTCCCGTCACTAACCTCAACCTGCTCACACTCATCACAACACTAACCTCGACCTGCTCACTGTCATCCCATTCCCGTCACTAACCTCAACCTGCTCACACTCATCCCAACACTAACCTCGACCTGCTCACACTCATCCCATTCCCGACACTAACCTCGACCTGCTCACAATCATCCCGACACTAACCTCGACCTGCTCACACTCATGCTCCCAACACTAACCTCGACCTGCTCACACTCATCCTCCCAACACTGACTTCGACCTGCTCACACTCATCCTCCCGACACTGACCTCGACCTGCTCACACTCATCCCATTCCCGACACTAACCTCGACCTGCTCACACTCATCCTCCCGACACTAACCTCGACCTGCTCACAATCATCCCGACACTAACCTCGGCCTGCTCACACTCTTCCCATTACCGACACTAACCTCGATTTGCTCACACTCATCCCGACACTAACCTCGACCTGCTCAATCTCATCCTCCCGGCACTAACCTCAACCTGCACACACTCATCCCATTCCTGACACTAACCTCGACCTGCTCACACTCATCCCATTCCCGACACCAGCATCGACCTGCTCACACTCATCCTCCCAACACTGACCTCGACCTGCTCACACTCATCCTCCCAACACTAACCTCGACCTGCTCACACTCATCCTCCCGACACTAACCTCGACCTGCTCACACTCATCCTCCCGACACTGACCTCGACCTGCTCACACTCATCCTTCCAACACTGACCTCGACCTGCTCACACTCATCCTCCCAACACTGAGCTGGACCTGCTCACATTCATCCTCCCGACACTGACCTCGACTTGCTCACACTCATCCCATTCTCGACACGAACCTCGACCTGCTCACACCCATCCAATTCACGACACTAACCTCGACCTGCTCACACTCATCTTCTCGACACTAACCTCGACTGCTCACACTCATCCCATTCCCAACACTAATCTCGACCTGCTCACACTCATCCGTCCGACACTAACCTCGACCTGCTCACACTCATCCTCCCGACATTAACCTCGAGCTGCTCACACTCATCCTCCCAACACTAACCTCGACCTGCTCACACTCATTCTCCCAACAATGACCTCGACCTGCTCACACTCATCCACCCAACACTAACCTCCACCTGCTCACACTCATCCCGTCATTGACCTTGACCTGCTCACACTCATCCCATTCCTGACACTAACCTCGACCTGCTCACACTCATCCCGACACTGACCTCGACCTGCTCACACTCATCCTTCCAACACTGACCTCGACCTGCTCACACTCATCCTCCCAACACTGAGCTCGACCTGCTCACACTAATCCACCCGACACTGACCTCGACTTGCTCACACTCGTCCCATTCTCGACACTAACCTCGACCTGCTCACACTCATCCCATTCCCGACACTAACCTCGACCTGCTCCCACTCATCTTCTCGACACTAACCTCGACTGCTCACTCATCCCATTCCCGACACTAACCTCGACCTGCTCACCCTCATCCTCCCGACACTAACCTCGACCTGCTCACACACATCCTGACACTAACCATGACCTGCTAACACTCATCCTCCCAACACTAAGCTCGACCTGCTCACACTCATCCTCCTCACACTAACCTCGACCTGCTCACACTCATCCCGACACTAACCTCGACTGGCTCACACTTATCCTTCCAACATTGACCTCGACCTGCTCACACTCATCCCATTCCTGACACTAACCTCAGCCTGCTCACACTCATCCTCCCAACACTGACCTCGACATGTTCACACTCATCCTCCCGACACTGACCTCGACCTGCTCACACGCATCCTCCCGACACTAACCTCGACCTGCTCACACTCATTCTCCCGACACTAACCTCAACATGCTCACGCTCATCCCATTCCTGACACTAACCTCGACCTGCTCACACGCATCCTCCCGGCACTAACCTCGACCTGCTCACACTCATCCCATTCCCAACACTAACCTCGACCTGCTCACATTCATCCTCCCAACACTGACCTCGACCTGCTCACACTCATCCTCCCAACACTGACCTTGACCTGCTCACACTCATCCTAGTGACACTGACCTCGACGTGCTCACACTCATCCCATTCCCGACACTATCCTCGACCTGCTCACACTCATCCTCCTAACAGTGACCTCGACCTGCTCACAGTCATCCTCCCAACACTAACCTCAACCTGCTCACACTCACCCCGACACGAACCTCGACCTGCTCACTCATCCCATTCCCGACACTAACCTCGACCTGCTCACCCTCATCCCGACACTAACCTCGACCTGCCCACACTCATGCTCCCAACACTAACCTCGAACTGCTCACACTCATCCTCCCAACACTGACCTCGACCTGCTCACACTCATCCTCCCAACACTGAGCTGGACCTGCTCACATTCATCCTCCCGACACTGACCTCGACTTGCTCACACTCATCCCATTCTCGACACGAACCTCGACCTGCTCACACCCATCCAATTCACGACACTAACCTCGACCTGCTCACACTCATCTTCTCGACACTAACCTCGACTGCTCACACTCATCCCATTCCCAACACTAATCTCGACCTGCTCACACTCATCCGTCCGACACTAACCTCGACCTGCTCACACTCATCCTCCCGACATTAACCTCGAGCTGCTCACACTCATCCTCCCAACACTAACCTCGACCTGCTCACACTCATTCTCCCAACAATGACCTCGACCTGCTCACACTCATCCACCCAACACTAACCTCCACCTGCTCACACTCATCCCGTCATTGACCTTGACCTGCTCACACTCATCCCATTCCTGACACTAACCTCGACCTGCTCACACTCATCCCGACACTGACCTCGACCTGCTCACACTCATCCTTCCAACACTGACCTCGACCTGCTCACACTCATCCTCCCAACACTGAGCTCGACCTGCTCACACTAATCCACCCGACACTGACCTCGACTTGCTCACACTCGTCCCATTCTCGACACTAACCTCGACCTGCTCACACTCATCCCATTCCCGACACTAACCTCGACCTGCTCCCACTCATCTTCTCGACACTAACCTCGACTGCTCACTCATCCCATTCCCGACACTAACCTCGACCTGCTCACCCTCATCCTCCCGACACTAACCTCGACCTGCTCACACACATCCTGACACTAACCATGACCTGCTAACACTCATCCTCCCAACACTAAGCTCGACCTGCTCACACTCATCCTCCTCACACTAACCTCGACCTGCTCACACTCATCCCGACACTAACCTCGACTGGCTCACACTTATCCTTCCAACATTGACCTCGACCTGCTCACACTCATCCCATTCCTGACACTAACCTCAGCCTGCTCACACTCATCCTCCCAACACTGACCTCGACATGTTCACACTCATCCTCCCGACACTGACCTCGACCTGCTCACACGCATCCTCCCGACACTAACCTCGACCTGCTCACACTCATTCTCCCGACACTAACCTCAACATGCTCACGCTCATCCCATTCCTGACACTAACCTCGACCTGCTCACACGCATCCTCCCGGCACTAACCTCGACCTGCTCACACTCATCCCATTCCCAACACTAACCTCGACCTGCTCACATTCATCCTCCCAACACTGACCTCGACCTGCTCACACTCATCCTCCCAACACTGACCTTGACCTGCTCACACTCATCCTAGTGACACTGACCTCGACGTGCTCACACTCATCCCATTCCCGACACTATCCTCGACCTGCTCACACTCATCCTCCTAACAGTGACCTCGACCTGCTCACAGTCATCCTCCCAACACTAACCTCAACCTGCTCACACTCACCCCGACACGAACCTCGACCTGCTCACTCATCCCATTCCCGACACTAACCTCGACCTGCTCACCCTCATCCCGACACTAACCTCGACCTGCCCACACTCATGCTCCCAACACTAACCTCGAACTGCTCACACTCATCCTCCCAACACTGACTTCGACCAGCTCACACTCATCCTCCCGACACTGACCTCGACCTGCTCACACTCATCCCATTCCCGACACTAACCTCGACCTGCTCACACTCATCCTGACACTAACCTCGACCTGCTCACACTCATCCTCCCAACACTAACCTCGACCTGCTCACACTCATCCTCCCGACACTGACCTCGGCCTGCTCACACTCATCCCATTCCCGACACTAACCTCGACCTGCTCACACTCATCCTGACACTGACCTCGACCTGCTCACACTCATCCTCCCAACATTGACCTCGACCTGCTCAAACTCATCCCATTCGTGACACTAACCTGGACCTGCTCACACTCATCCCGACACTATCCTCGGCCTGCTCACACTCATCCTCCCAACACTAACCTCTAACTGCTCACATTTATCCTCCCGACACTCACCTCGACCTGCTCACACAATCCCATTCCAGACACTAACCTCACCTGCTCACACTCATCCTCCCAACACTGACCTCGACCTGCTCACACTCATCCTCCCAACACTGACCTCGACCTGCTCACATTCATCCTCCCGACACTAACCTCAACCTGCTCACACTCATCCTATTCCTGACACTAACCTCGACCTGCTCACACGCATCCTCCCGACACTAACCTCGACCTGCTCACACTCATCCCATTCCCGACACTAACCTCGACCTGCTCACATTCATCCTCCCAACACTGACCTCGACCTGCTCACACTCATCCTCCCAACACTGACCTTGACCTGCTCACACTCATCCTAGCGACACTGACCTCGACTTGCTCACACTCATCCCATTCCGACACTAACCTCGACCTGCTCACACTCATCCCGACACTAACCTCGACCTGCTCACACTCATGCTCCCAACACTAACCTCGACCTGCTCACATTCATCCTCCAAACACTGACTTCGACCAGCTCACACTCATCTTCCTGACACTGACCTCGGCCTGCTCACACTCATCCCATTCCCGACACTAACCTCGACCTGCTCACACTCATCCTGACACTAACCTCGACCTGCTCACACTCATCCTCCCAACACTAACCTCGACCTGCTCACACTCATCCCGACACTAACTCAACCTGCTCACACTCATCCCGACACTAATCTCAACCTGCTCACACTCTCCTCCCAACACTAACCTCGACCCGCTCACACTCATCCTTCCAATACTGACCTCGACCTGCTCACACTCATCCTCCCAACATTGACCTCGACCTGCTCACACTCATCCCATTCCTGACACTAACCTCGACATGCTCACACTCACCCCGACACTAACCTCGACCTGCTCATACTCATCCTCCTGACATTAACCTCTACCCGCTCACACTTATCCTCCCGACACTGACCTCGACCTGCTCACACTCATCCCATTCCCGACACTAACCTCGACCTGCTCACACTCATCCTCCCAACACTGAGCTCGACCTGCTCACACTCATCCTCCCGACACTGACCTCGACCTGCTCACACTCATCCTCCCGACACTAACCTCGACATGCTCACACTCATCCCATTCCCGACACTAACCGCGACCTGCTAACACTCATCCTCCCAACACTGACCTCGACCTGCTCACACTCATCCTCCCAACACTAACCTCAACCTGCTCACACTCACCCCGACACGCACCTCGACCTGCTCACACTCATCCCATTCCCGACACTAACCTCGACCTGCTCACACTCATCCCGACACTAACCTCGACCTGCTCACACTCAGGCTCCCAACACTAACTTCGACCTGCTCACACTCATCCTCCCAACACTGACTTCGACCAGCTCACACTCATCCTCCCGACACTGACCTCGACCTGCTCACAATCATCCCATTCCCGACACTAACCTCGACCTGCTCACACTCATCCTGACACTATCCTCGACCTGCTCACACTCATCCTCCCAACACTAACCTCGACCTGCTCACACTCATCCTCCCGACACTGACCTCGGGCTGCTCACACTCATCCCATTCCCGACACTAACCTCGTCGTGCTCACGCTCATCCCGACACTAACCTCGACCGGCTCACGCTCATCCACCCAACACTAACCTCGACCTGCTCACACTCATCCTCCTGGCACTAACCTCAACCTGCACACACTCATCCCATTCCCAACACTAACCTCGACCTGCTCGCACTCATCCCATTCCCGACACTAACCTCGACCTGCTCACACTCATCCTCCCAATACTAACCTTGACCTGCTCGCACTCATCCTCCCAACACTAACCTCCACCTGCTCACACTCATCCCGTCATTGACCTTGACCTGCTCACACTCATCCCATTCCTGACACTAACCTCGACCTGCTCACACTCATCCCGACACTGACCTCGACCTGCTCACACTCATCCTTCCAACACTGACCTCGACCTGCTCACACTCATCCTCCCAACACTGAGCTCGACCTGCTCACACTAATCCACCCGACACTGACCTCGACTTGCTCACACTCGTCCCATTCTCGACACTAACCTCGACCTGCTCACACTCATCCCATTCCCGACACTAACCTCGACCTGCTCCCACTCATCTTCTCGACACTAACCTCGACTGCTCACTCATCCCATTCCCGACACTAACCTCGACCTGCTCACCCTCATCCTCCCGACACTAACCTCGACCTGCTCACACACATCCTGACACTAACCATGACCTGCTAACACTCATCCTCCCAACACTAAGCTCGACCTGCTCACACTCATCCTCCTCACACTAACCTCGACCTGCTCACACTCATCCCGACACTAACCTCGACTGGCTCACACTTATCCTTCCAACATTGACCTCGACCTGCTCACACTCATCCCATTCCTGACACTAACCTCAGCCTGCTCACACTCATCCTCCCAACACTGACCTCGACATGTTCACACTCATCCTCCCGACACTGACCTCGACCTGCTCACACGCATCCTCCCGACACTAACCTCGACCTGCTCACACTCATTCTCCCGACACTAACCTCAACATGCTCACGCTCATCCCATTCCTGACACTAACCTCGACCTGCTCACACGCATCCTCCCTGCACTAACCTCGACCTGCTCACACTCATCCCATTCCCAACACTAACCTCGACCTGCTCACATTCATCCTCCCAACACTGACCTCGACCTGCTCACACTCATCCTCCCAACACTGACCTTGACCTGCTCACACTCATCCTAGTGACACTGACCTCGACGTGCTCACACTCATCCCATTCCCGACACTATCCTCGACCTGCTCACACTTATCCTCCTAACAGTGACCTCGACCTGCTCACAGTCATCCTCCCAACACTAACCTCAACCTGCTCACACTCACCCTGACACGAACCTCGACCTGCTCACACTCATCCCATTCCCGACACTAACCTCGACCTGCTCACCCTCATCCCGACACTAACCTCGACCTGCTCACACTCATGCTCCCAACACTAACCTCGAACTGCTCACACTCATCCTCCCAACACTGACTTCGACCAGCTCACACTCATCCTCCCGACACTGACCTCGACCTGCTCACACTCATCCCATTCCCGACACTAACCTCGACCTGCTCACACTCATCCTGACACTAACCTCGACCTGCTCACACTCATCCTCCCAACACTAACCTCGACCTGCTCACACTCATCCTCCCGACACTGACCTCGGCCTGCTCACACTCATCCCATTCCCGACACTAACCTCGACCTGCTCACACTCATCCTGACACTGACCTCGACCTGCTCACACTCATCCTCCCAACATTGACCTCGACCTGCTCAAACTCATCCCATTCGTGACACTAACCTGGACCTGCTCACACTCATCCCGACACTATCCTCGGCCTGCTCACACTCATCCTCCCGACACTAACCTCTAACTGCTCACATTTATCCTCCCGACACTCTCCTCGACCTGCTCACACAATCCCATTCCAGACACTAACCTCACCTGCTCACACTCATCCTCCCAACACTGACCTCGACCTGCTCACACTCATCCTCCCAACACTGACCTCGACCTGCTCACATTCATCCTCCCGACACTAACCTCAACATGCTCACACTCATCCTATTCCTGACACTAACCTCGACCTGCTCACACGCATCCTCCCGACACTAACCTCGACCTGCTCACACTCATCCCATTCCCGACACTAACCTCGACCTGCTCACATTCATCCTCCCAACACTGACCTCGACCTGCTCACACTCATCCTCCCAACACTGACCTTGACCTGCTCACACTCATCCTAGCGACACTGACCTCGACTTGCTCACACTCATCCCATTCCGACACTAACCTCGACCTGCTCACACTCATCCCGACACTAACCTCGACCTGCTCACACTCATGCTCCCAACACTAACCTCGACCTGCTCACATTCATCCTCCAAACACTGACTTCGACCAGCTCACACTCATCTTCCTGACACTGACCTCGGCCTGCTCACACTCATCCCATTCCCGACACTAACCTCGACCTGCTCACACTCATCCTGACACTAACCTCGACCTGCTCACACTCATCCTCCCAACACTAACCTCGACCTGCTCACACTCATCCCGACACTAACTCAACCTGCTCACACTCATCCCGACACTAATCTCAACCTGCTCACACTCTCCTCCCAACACTAACCTCTACCCGCTCACACTTATCCTCCCGACACTGACCTCGACCTGCTCACACTCATCCTCCCAACATTGACCTCGACCTGCTCACACTCATCCCATTCCTGACACTAACCTCGACATGCTCACACTCACCCCGACACTAACCTCGACCTGCTCACACTCATCCTCCTGACACTAACCTCTACCCGCTCACACTTATCCTCCCGACACTGACCTCGACCTGCTCACACTCATCCCATTCCCGACACTAACCTCGACCTGCTCACACTCATCCTCCCAACACTGAGCTCGACCTGCTCACACTCATCCTCCCGACACTGACCTCGACCTGCTCACACTCATCCTCCCGACACTAACCTCGACATGCTCACACTCATCCCATTACCGACACTAACCTCGACCTGCTCACACTCATCCTTCCAATACTGACCTCGACCTGCTCACACTCATCCTCCCAACATTGACCTCGACCTGCTCACACTCATCCCATTCCTGACACTAACCTCGACATGCTCACACTCACCCCGACACTAACCTCGACCTGCTCACACTCATCCTCCTGACACTAACCTCTACCCGCTCACACTTATCCTCCCGACACTGACCTCGACCTGCTCACACTCATCCCATTCCCGACACTAACCTCGACCTGCTCACACTCATCCTCCCAACACTGAGCTCGACCTGCTCACACTCATCCTCCCGACACTGACCTCGACCTGCTCACACTCATCCTCCCGACACTAACCTCGACATGCTCACACTCATCCCATTCCCGACACTAACCGCGACCTGCTAACACTCATCTTCCCAACACTGACCTCGACCTGCTCACACTCATCCTCCCAACACTAACCTCAACCTGCTCACACTCACCCCGACACGCACCTCGACCTGCTCACACTCATCCTATTCCCGACACTAACCTCGACCTGCTCACACTCATCCCGACACTAACCTCGACCTGCTCACACTCAGGCTCCCAACACTAACTTCGACCTGCTCACACTCATCCTCCCAACACTGACTTCGACCAGCTCACACTCATCCTCCCGACACTGACCTCGACCTGCTCACACTCATCCCATTCCCGACACTAACCTCGACCTGCTCACACTCATCCTGACACTATCCTCGACCTGCTCACACTCATCCTCCCAACACTAACCTCGACCTGCTCACACTCATCCTCCCGACACTGACCTCGGGCTGCTCACACTCATCCCATTCCCGACACTAACCTCGTCGTGCTCACACTCATCCCGACACTAACCTCGACCGGCTCACGCTCATCCACCCAACACTAACCTCGACCTGCTCACACTCATCCTCCTGGCACTAACCTCAACCTGCACACACTCATCCCATTCCCAACACTAACCTCGACCTGCTCGCACTCATCCCATTCCCGACACTAACCTCGACCTGCTCACACTCATCCTCCCAATACTAACCTTGACCTGCTCGCACTCATCCTCCCAACACTGACCTCGACCTGCTCACACTCATCCTCCCAACATTGACCTCGACCTGCTCAAACTCATCCCATTCTTGACACTAACCTCGACCTGCTCATACTCATCCCGACACTATCCTCGACCTGCTCACACTCATCCTCCCGACACTAACCTCTACCTGCTCACATTTATCCTCCCGACACTGACCTCGACCTGCTCACACTAATCCCATTCCAGACACTAACCTCACCTGCTCACTCTCATCCTCCCAACACTGATCTCGACCTGGTCACACTCATCCTCCCGACACTGACCTCGACCTGCTCACATTCATCCTCCCGACACTAACCTCAACATGCTCACACTCATCCTATTCCCGACACTAACCTCGACCTGCTCACACGCATTCTCCTGACACTAACCTCGACCTGCTCACACTCATTCCATTCCCGACACTAACCTCGACCTGCTCACATTCATCCTCCCAACACTGACCTCGACCTGCTCACAATCATCCTCCCAACACTGACCTTGACCTGCTCACACTCATCCTACCGACACTGACCTCGACGTGCTCACACTCATCCCATTCCCGACACTAATCTCGACCTGCTCACACTCATCCTCCTAACAGTGACCTCGACCTGCTCACACTCATCCCCCCAACACTAACCTCAACCTGCTCACACTCACCCCGACACGAACCTCGACCTGCTCACACTCATCCCATTCCTGACACTAACCTCGACCTGCTCACACTCATCCCGACACTAACCTCGACCTGCTCACACTCATGCTCCCAACACTAACCTCGACCTGCTCACACTCATCCCCCCAACACTGACTTCGACCAGCTCACACTCATCCTCCCGACACTGACCTCGACCTGCTCACACTCATCCCATTCCCGACACTAACCTCGACCTGCTCACACTCATCCTGACACTAACCTCGACCTGCTCACACTCATCCTCCCAACACTAACCTCGAACTGCTCACACTCATCCCGACACTAACTCAACCTGCTCACACTCATCCCGACACTAATCTCAACCTGCTCACACTCATCCTCCCAACACTAACCTCGACCCGCTCACACTCATCCTTCCAACACTAACCTCGACCTGCTCACACTCATCCTTCTGGCACTAACCTCAACCTGCACACACTCATCCCATTCCCAACACTAACCTCGACCTGCTCGCACTCATCCCATTCCCGACACTAACCTCGACCTGCTCACATTCATCCTCCCAACACTGACCTCGACCTGCTCACAATCATCCTCCCAACACTGACCTTGACCTGCTCACACTCATCCTACCGACACTGACCTCGACGTGCTCACACTCATCCCATTCCCGACACTAATCTCGACCTGCTCACACTCATCCTCCTAACAGTGACCTCGACCTGCTCACACTCATCCCCCCAACACTAACCTCAACCTGCTCACACTCACCCCGACACGAACCTCGACCTGCTCACACTCATCCCATTCCTGACACTAACCTCGACCTGCTCACACTCATCCCGACACTAACCTCGACCTGCTCACACTCATGCTCCCAACACTAACCTCGACCTGCTCACACTCATCCCCCCAACACTGACTTCGACCAGCTCACACTCATCCTCCCGACACTGACCTCGACCTGCTCACACTCATCCCATTCCCGACACTAACCTCGACCTGCTCACACTCATCCTGACACTAACCTCGACCTGCTCACACTCATCCTCCCAACACTAACCTCGAACTGCTCACACTCATCCCGACACTAACTCAACCTGCTCACACTCATCCCGACACTAATCTCAACCTGCTCACACTCATCCTCCCAACACTAACCTCGACCCGCTCACACTCATCCTTCCAACACTAACCTCGACCTGCTCACACTCATCCTTCTGGCACTAACCTCAACCTGCACACACTCATCCCATTCCCAACACTAACCTCGACCTGCTCGCACTCATCCCATTCCCGATACTAACCTCGACCTGCTCACACTCATCCTCCCAATACTAACCTTGACCTGCTCGCACTCATCCTCCCAACACTGACCTCGACCTGCTCACACTCATCCCATTCTTGACACTAACCTCGACCTGCTCATACTCATCCCGACACTATCCTCGACCTGCTCACACTCATCCTCCCGACACTAACCTCTACCTGCTCACATTTATCCTCCCGACACTGACCTCGACCTGCTCACACTAATCCCATTCCAGACACTAACCTCACCTGCTCACTCTCATCCTCCCAACACTGACCTCGACCTGCTCACACTCATCATCCCGACACTGACCTCGACCTGCTCACATTCATCCTCCCGACACTAACCTCAACATGCTCACACTCATCCTATTCCCGACACTAACCTCGACCTGCTCACACGCATTCTCCTGACACTAACCTCGACCTGCTCACACTCATCCCATTCCCGACACTAACCTCGACCTGCTCACATTCATCCTCCCAACACTGACCTCGACCTGCTCACACTCATCCTCCCAACACTGACCTTGACCTGCTCACACTCATCCTACCGACACTGACCTCGACGTGCTCACACTCATCCCATTCCCGACACTAAACTCGACCTGCTCACACTCATCCTCCTAACAGTGACCTCGACCTGCTCACACTCATCCCCCCAACACTAACCTCAACCTGCTCACACTCACCCCGACACGAACCTCGACCTGCTCACACTCATCCCATTCCTGACACTAACCTCGACCTGCTCACACTCATCCCGACACTAACCTCGACCTGCTCACACTCATGCTCCCAACACTAACCTCGACCTGCTCACACTCATCCCCCCAACACTGACTTCGACCAGCTCACACTCATCCTCCCGACACTGACCTCGACCTGCTCACACTCATCCCATTCCCGACACTAACCTCGAGCTGCTCACACTCATCCTGACACTAATCTCGACCTGCTCACACTCATCCCATTCCCGACACTAACCTCGACCTGCTCACACTCATCCCGACACTAACCTCGACGTGCTCACACTCATGCGCCCAACACTAACCTCGACCTGCTCATACTCATCCTCCCAACACTAACCTCGAACTGCTCACACTCATCCCGACACTAACTCAACCTGCTCACACTCATCCCAACACTAATCTCGACCTGCTCACACTCATCCCATTCCCGACACTAACCTCGACCTGCTCACACTCATCCCGACACTAACCTCGACGTGCTCACACTCATCCTCCCGACACTAACCTCGACATGCTCACACTCATCCCATTCCCGACACTAACCTCGACCTGCTCACACTCATCCTCCCAACACTGACCTCAACCTGCTCACACTCATCCTCCCGACACTGACCTCGACATGCTCACCCTCATCCCATTCCCGACACTAACCTCGACCTGCTCACGCTCATCCTCCCGACACTTACCTCGACCTGCTCACACTCATCCTCCAAACAGTGATCTCGACCTGCTCACACTCATCCTCCCATCACTAACCTCAACCTGCTCACACTCATCACATCACTAACCTCGACCTGCTCACAGTCATCCCATTCCCGTCACTAACCTCAACCTGCTCACACTCATCCCAACACTAATCTCGACCTGCTCACACTCATCCCATTCCCGACACTAACCTCGACCTGCTCACACTCATCCCGACACTAACCTCGACGTGCTCACACTCATGCGCCCAACACTAACCTCGACCTGCTCATACTCATCCTCCCGACACTGACCTCGACCTGCTCACACTCATCCCATTCCCGACACTAACCTCGACCTGCTCACACTCATCCTGACACTAACCTCGACCTGCTCACACTCATCCTCCCAACACTAACCTCGAACTGCTCACACTCATCCCGACACTAACTCAACCTGGTCACACTCATCCCGACACTAATCTCAACCTGCTCACACTCATCCTCCCAACACTAACCTCGACCCGCTCACACTCATCCTTCCAATACTGACCTCGACCTGCTCACACTCATCCTCCCAACATTGACCTCGACCTGCTCACACTCATCCCATTCCTGACACTAACCTCGACATGCTCACACTCACCCCGACACTAACCTCGACCTGCTCACACTCATCCTCCTGACACTAACCTCTACCTGCTCACAATTATCCTCCCGACACTGACCTCGACCTGCTCACACTCATCCCATTCCCGACACTAACCTCGACCTGCTCACACTCATCCTCCCAACACTGAGCTCGACCTGCTCACACTCATCCTCCCGACACTGACCTCGACCTGCTCACACTCATCCTCCCGACACTAACCTCGACATGCTCACACTCATCCCATTCCCGACACTAACCTCGACCTGCTCACACTCATCCTCCCAACACTGACCTCAACCTGCTCACACTCATCCTCCCGACACTGACCTCGACATGCTCACCCTCATCCCATTCCCGACACTAACCTCGACCTGCTCACGCTCATCCTCCCGACACTTACCTCGACCTGCTCACACTCTTCCTCCAAACAGTGATCTCGACCTGCTCACACTCATCCTCCCATCACTAACCTCAACCTGCTCACACTCATCACATCACTAACCTCGACCTGCTCACAGTCATCCCATTCCCGTCACTAACCTCAACCTGCTCACACTCATCCCAACACTAATCTCGACCTGCTCACACTCATCCCATTCCCGACACTAACCTCGACCTGCTCACACTCATCCCGACACTAACCTCGACGTGCTCACACTCATGCGCCCAACACTAACCTCGACCTGCTCATACTCATCCTCCCAACACTGACTTCGACCTGCTCACACTCATCCTCCCGACACTGACCTCGACCTGCTCACACTCATCCCATTCCCGACACTAACCTCGACCTGCTCACACCCATCATCCCGACACTAACCTCGACCTGCTCACACTCATCCTCCCAACACTAACCTTGACCTGCCCACAATCATCCCGACACTAACCTCGACCTGCTCACACTCATCCCATTACCGACACTAACCTCAATTTGCTCACACTCATCCCGACACTAACCTCGACCTGCTCACACTCATCCTCCCGGTACTAACCTCAAACTGCACACACTCATCCCATTCCTGACACTAACCTCGACCTGCTCACACTCATCCCATTCCCGACACCAACATCGACCTGCTCACACTCATCCTCCCTACACTGACCTCGACCTGCTCACACTCATCCTCCCAACACTAACCTCGACCTGCTCACACTCATCCTCCCGACACTAACCTCGACCTGCTCACACTCAGCCTCCCGACACTGACCTCGACCTGCTCACACTCATCCTTCCAACACTGACCTCGACCTGCTCACACTCATCCTCCCAACACTGAGCTGGCCCTGCTCACATTCATCCTCCCGACACTGACCTCGACTTGCTCACACTCATCCCATTCTCGACACGAACCTCGACCTGCTCACACTCATCCCATTCACGACACTAACCTCGACCTGCTCACACTCATCTTCTCGACAATAACCTCGAATGCTCACACTCATCCCATTCCCGACACTAATCTCGACCTGCTCACACTCATCCTTCCGACACTAACCTCGACGTGCTGACACTCATCCTCCCGAAACTAACCTCGAGCTGCTCGCACTCATCCTCCCAACACTAACCTCGGCCTGCTCACACTCATTCTCCCGACACTGACCTCGACCTGCTCACATTCATCCTCCCGACACTGACCTCGACCTGCTCACACTCATCCCATTCCCGACACTAACCTCGACCTGCTCACACTCATCCTGACACTAACCTCGACCCGCTCACACTCATCCTCCCAACACTAACCTCGACCTGCTCACACTCATCCCGACACTTACTCAACCTGCTCACACTCATCCCGACACTCATCTCAACCTGCTCACACTCATCCTCCCAACACTAACCTCGACCTGCTCACAATCATCCCGACACTAAACTCGACCTGCTCACACTCATCCCATTCCCGACACTAACCTCGACCTGCTCACACTCATCCCGGCACTAACCTCGACCTGCTCACACTCATGCGCCCAACACGAACCTCGACCTGCTCACACTCATCCTCCCAACACTGACTTCGACCTGCTCACACTCATCCTCCCGACACTGACCTCGACCTGCTCACACTCATCCCATTCCCGACACCAACATCGACCTGCTCACACTCATCCTCCCAACACTGACCTCGACCTGCTCACACTAATCCTCCCAACACTAACCTCGACCTGCTCACACTCATCCTCCCGACACTAACCTCGACCTGCTCACACTCATCCTCCCGACACTGACCTCGACCTGCTCACACTCATCCTTCCAACACTGACCTCAACCTGCTCACACTCATCCTCCCAACACTGAGCTGGACCTGCTCACATTCATCCTCCCGACACTGACCTCGACTTGCTCACACTCATCCCATTCTCGACACGAACCTCGACCTGCTCACACTCATCCCATTCACAACACTAACCTCGACCTGCTCACACTCATCTTCTCGACAATAACCTCAAATGCTCACACTGATCCCATTCCCGACACTAATCTCGACCTGCTCACACTCATCCTTCCGACACTAACCTCGACCTGCTCACACTCATCCTCCCGACACTAACCTCGAGCTGCTCACACTCATCCTCCCAACACTAACCTCGAGCTGCTCACAATCATCCCGACACTAAACTCGACCTGCTCACACTCATCCCATTCCCGACACTAACCTCGACCTGCTCACACTCATCCTGGCACTAACCTCGACCTGCTCACACTCATGCGCCCAACACTAACCTCGACCTGCTCACACTCATCCTCCCAACACTGACTTCGACCTGCTCACACTCATCCTCCTGACACTGACCTCGACCTGCTCACACTCATCCCATTCCCGACACCAACATCGACCTGCTCACATTCATCCTCCCAACACTGACCTCGACCTGCTCACACTAATCCTCCCAACACTAACCTCGACCTGCTCACACTCATCCTCCCGACACTAACCTCGACCTGCTCACACTCATCCTCCCGACACTGACCTCGACCTGCTCACACTCATCCTTCCAACACTGGCCTCAACCGGCTCACACTCATCTTCCCAACACTGAGCTGGACCTGCTCACATTCATGCTCCCGACACTGACCTCGACTTGCTCACACTCATCCCATTCTCGACACGAACCTCGACCTGCTCACACTCATCCCATTCACGACACTAACCTCGACCTGCTCACACTCATCTTCTCGACAATAACCTCAAATGCTCACACTGATCCCATTCCCGACACTAATCTCGACCTGCTCACACTCATCCTCCCAACACTGACCTTGACCTGCTCACACTCATCCTAGCGACACTGACCTCGACTTGCTCACACTCATCCCATTCCGACACTAACCTCGACCTGCTCACACTCATCCCGACACTAACCTCGACCTGCTCACACTCATGCTCCCAACACTAACCTCGACCTGCTCACATTCATCCTCCAAACACTGACTTCGACCAGCTCACACTCATCTTCCTGACACTGACCTCGGCCTGCTCACACTCATCCCATTCCCGACACTAACCTCGACCTGCTCACACCCATCATCCCGACACTAACCTCGACCTGCTCACACTCATCCTCCCAACACTAACCTTGACCTGCCCACAATCATCCCGACACTAACCTCGACCTGCTCACACTCATCCCATTACCGACACTAACCTCAATTTGCTCACACTCATCCCGACACTAACCTCGACCTGCTCACACTCATCCTCCCGGTACTAACCTCAAACTGCACACACTCATCCCATTCCTGACACTAACCTCGACCTGCTCACACTCATCCCATTCCCGACACCAACATCGACCTGCTCACACTCATCCTCCCTACACTGACCTCGACCTGCTCACACTCATCCTCCCAACACTAACCTCGACCTGCTCACACTCATCCTCCCGACACTAACCTCGACCTGCTCACACTCAGCCTCCCGACACTGACCTCGACCTGCTCACACTCATCCTTCCAACACTGACCTCGACCTGCTCACACTCATCCTCCCAACACTGAGCTGGCCCTGCTCACATTCATCCTCCCGACACTGACCTCGACTTGCTCACACTCATCCCATTCTCGACACGAACCTCGACCTGCTCACACTCATCCCATTCACGACACTAACCTCGACCTGCTCACACTCATCTTCTCGACAATAACCTCGAATGCTCACACTCATCCCATTCCCGACACTAATCTCGACCTGCTCACACTCATCCTTCCGACACTAACCTCGACGTGCTGACACTCATCCTCCCGAAACTAACCTCGAGCTGCTCGCACTCATCCTCCCAACACTAACCTCGGCCTGCTCACACTCATTCTCCCGACACTGACCTCGACCTGCTCACATTCATCCTCCCGACACTGACCTCGACCTGCTCACACTCATCCCATTCCCGACACTAACCTCGACCTGCTCACACTCATCCTGACACTAACCTCGACCCGCTCACACTCATCCTCCCAACACTAACCTCGACCTGCTCACACTCATCCCGACACTTACTCAACCTGCTCACACTCATCCCGACACTCATCTCAACCTGCTCACACTCATCCTCCCAACACTAACCTCGACCTGCTCACAATCATCCCGACACTAAACTCGACCTGCTCACACTCATCCCATTCCCGACACTAACCTCGACCTGCTCACACTCATCCCGGCACTAACCTCGACCTGCTCACACTCATGCGCCCAACACGAACCTCGACCTGCTCACACTCATCCTCCCAACACTGACTTCGACCTGCTCACACTCATCCTCCCGACACTGACCTCGACCTGCTCACACTCATCCCATTCCCGACACCAACATCGACCTGCTCACACTCATCCTCCCAACACTGACCTCGACCTGCTCACACTAATCCTCCCAACACTAACCTCGACCTGCTCACACTCATCCTCCCGACACTAACCTCGACCTGCTCACACTCATCCTCCCGACACTGACCTCGACCTGCTCACACTCATCCTTCCAACACTGACCTCAACCTGCTCACACTCATCCTCCCAACACTGAGCTGGACCTGCTCACATTCATCCTCCCGACACTGACCTCGACTTGCTCACACTCATCCCATTCTCGACACGAACCTCGACCTGCTCACACTCATCCCATTCAAAACACTAACCTCGACCTGCTCACACTCATCTTCTCGACAATAACCTCAAATGCTCACACTGATCCCATTCCCGACACTAATCTCGACCTGCTCACACTCATCCTTCCGACACTAACCTCGACCTGCTCACACTCATCCTCCCGACACTAACCTCGAGCTGCTCACACTCATCCTCCCAACACTAACCTCGAGCTGCTCACAATCATCCCGACACTAAACTCGACCTGCTCACACTCATCCCATTCCCGACACTAACCTCGACCTGCTCACACTCATCCTGGCACTAACCTCGACCTGCTCACACTCATGCGCCCAACACTAACCTCGACCTGCTCACACTCATCCTCCCAACACTGACTTCGACCTGCTCACACTCATCCTCCTGACACTGACCTCGACCTGCTCACACTCATCCCATTCCCGACACCAACATCGACCTGCTCACATTCATCCTCCCAACACTGACCTCGACCTGCTCACACTAATCCTCCCAACACTAACCTCGACCTGCTCACACTCATCCTCCCGACACTAACCTCGACCTGCTCACACTCATCCTCCCGACACTGACCTCGACCTGCTCACACTCATCCTTCCAACACTGGCCTCAACCGGCTCACACTCATCTTCCCAACACTGAGCTGGACCTGCTCACATTCATGCTCCCGACACTGACCTCGACTTGCTCACACTCATCCCATTCTCGACACGAACCTCGACCTGCTCACACTCATCCCATTCACGACACTAACCTCGACCTGCTCACACTCATCTTCTCGACAATAACCTCAAATGCTCACACTGATCCCATTCCCGACACTAATCTCGACCTGCTCACACTCATCATCCCAACACTGACCTTGACCTGCTCACACTCATCCTAGCGACACTGACCTCGACTTGCTCACACTCATCCCATTCCGACACTAACCTCGACCTGCTCACACTCATCCCGACACTAACCTCGACCTGCTCACACTCATGCTCCCAACACTAACCTCGACCTGCTCACATTCATCCTCCAAACACTGACTTCGACCAGCTCACACTCATCTTCCTGACACTGACCTCGGCCTGCTCACACTCATCCCATTCCCGACACTAACCTCGACCTGCTCACACTCATCCTGACACTAACCTCGACCTGCTCACACTCATCCTCCCAACACTAACCTCGACCTGCTCACACTCATCCCGACACTAACTCAACCTGCTCACACTCATCCCGACACTAATCTCAACCTGCTCACACTCTCCTCCCAACAATAACCTCGACCCGCTCACACTCATCCTTCCAATACTGACCTCGACCTGCTCACACTCATCCTCCCAACATTGACCTCGACCTGCTCACACTCATCCCACTCCTGACACTAACCTCGACATGCTCACACTCACCCCGACACTAACCTCGACCTGCTCACACTCATCCTCCTGACACTAACCTCTACCCGCTCACACTTATCCTCCCGACACTGACCTCGACCTGCTCACACTCATCCCATTCCCGACACTAACCTCGACCTGCTCACACTCATCCTCCCAACACTGAGCTCGACCTGCTCACACTCATCCTCCCGACACTGACCTCGACCTGCTCACACTCATCCTCCCGACACTAACCTCGACATGCTCACACTCATCCCATTCCCGACACTAACCGCGACCTGCTAACACTCATCCTCCCAACACTGACCTCGACCTGCTCACACTCATCCTCCCAACACTAACCTCAACCTGCTCACACTCACCCCGACACGCACCTCGACCTGCTCACACTCATCCCATTCCCGACACTAACCTCGACCTGCTCACACTCATCCCGACACTAACCTCGACCTGCTCACACTCAGGCTCCCAACACTAACTTCGACCTGCTCACACTCATCCTCCCAACACTGACTTCGACCAGCTCACACTCATCCTCCCGACACTGACCTCGACCTGCTCACACTCATCCCATTCCCGACACTAACCTCGACCTGCTCACACTCATCCTGACACTATCCTCGACCTGCTCACACTCATCCTCCCAACACTAACCTCGACCTGCTCACACTCATCCTCCCGACACTGACCTCGGGCTGCTCACACTCATCCCATTCCCGACACTAACCTCGTCGTGCTCACACTCATCCCGACACTTACCTCGACCGGCTCACGCTCATCCACCCAACACTAACCTCGACCTGCTCACACTCATCCTCCTGGCACTAACCTCAACCTGCACACACTCATCCCATTCCCAACACTAACCTCGACCTGCTCGCACTCATCCCATTCCCGACACTAACCTCGACCTGCTCACACTCATCCTCCCAATACTAACCTTGACCTGCTCGCACTCATCCTCCCAACACTGACCTCGACCTGCTCACACTCATCCTCCCAACATTGACCTCGACCTGCTCAAACTCATCCCATTCTTGACACTAACCTCGACCTGCTCATACGCATCCCGACACTATCCTCGACCTGCTCACACTCATCCTCCCGGCACTAACCTCTACCTGCTCACATTTATCCTCCCGACACTGACCTCGACCTGCTCACACTAATCCCATTCCAGACACTAACCTCACCTGCTCACTCTCATCCTCCCAACACTGACCTCGACCTGGTCACACTCATCCTCCCGACACTGACCTCGACCTGCTCACATTCATCCTCCCGACACTAACCTCAACATGCTCACACTCATCCTATTCCCGACACTAACCTCGACCTGCTCACACGCATTCTCCTGACACTAACTTCGACCTGCTCACACTCATCCCATTCCCGACACTAACCTCGACCTGCTCACATTCATCCTCCCAACACTGACCTCGACCTGCTTACAATCATCCTCCCAACACTGACCTTGACCTGCTCACACTCATCCTACCGACACTGACCTCGACGTGCTCACACTCATCCCATTCCCGACACTAATCTCGACCTGCTCACACTCATCCTCCTAACAGTGACCTCGACCTGCTCACACTCATCCCCCCAACACTAACCTCAACCTGCTCACACTCACCCCGACACGAACCTCGACCTGCTCACACTCATCCCATTCCTGACACTAACCTCGACCTGCTCACACTCATCCCGACACTAACCTCGACCTGCTCACACTCATGCTCCCAACACTAACCTCGACCTGCTCACACTCATCCCCCCAACACTGACTTCGACCAGCTCACACTCATCCTCCCGACACTGACCTCGACCTGCTCACACTCATCCCATTCCCGACACTAACCTCGACCTGCTCACACTCATCCTGACACTAACCTCGACCTGCTCACACTCATCCTCCCAACACTAACCTCGAACTGCTCACACTCATCCCGACACTAACTCAACCTGCTCACACTCATCCCGACACTAATCTCAACCTGCTCACACTCATCCTCCCAACACTAACCTCGACCCGCTCACACTCATCCTTCCAACACTAACCTCGACCTGCTCACACTCATCCTCCTGGCACTAACCTCAACCTGCACACACTCATCCCATTCCCAACACTAACCTCGACCTGCTCGCACTCATCCCATTCCCGACACTAACCTCGACCTGCTCACACTCATCCTCCCAATACTAACCTTGACCTGCTCGCACTCATCCTCCCAACACTGACCTCGACCTGCTCACACTCATCCTCCCAACATTGACCTCGACCTGCTCAAACTCATCCCATTCTTGACACTAACCTCGACCTGCTCATACTCATCCCGACACTATCCTCGACCTGCTCACACTCATCCTCCCGACACTAACCTCTACCTGCTCACATTTATCCTCCCGACACTGACCTCGACCTGCTCACACTAATCCCATTCCAGACACTAACCTCACCTGCTCACTCTCATCCTCCCAACACTGACCTCGACCTGCTCACACTCATCCTCCCGACACTGACCTCGACCTGCTCACATTCATCCTCCCGACACTAACCTCAACATGCTCACACTCATCCTATTCCCGACACTAACCTCGACCTGCTCACACGCATTCTCCTGACACTAACCTCGACCTGCTCACACTCATCCCATTCCCGACACTAACCTCGACCTGCTCACATTCATCCTCCCAACACTGACCTCGACCTGCTCACACTCATCCTCCCAACACTGACCTTGACCTGCTCACACTCATCCTACCGACACTGACCTCGACGTGCTCACACTCATCCCATTCCCGACACTAACCTCGACCTGCTCACACTCATCCTCCTAACAGTGACCTCGACCTGCTCACACTCATCCCCCCAACACTAACCTCAACCTGCTCACACTCACCCCGACACGAACCTCGACCTGCTCACACTCATCCCATTCCTGACACTAACCTCGACCTGCTCACACTCATCCCGACACTAACCTCGACCTGCCCACACTCATGCTCCCAACACTAACCTCGACCTGCTCACACTCATCCCCCCAACACTGACTTCGACCAGCTCACACTCATCCTCCCGACACTGACCTCGACCTGCTCACACTCATCCCATTCCCGACACTAACCTCGACCTGCTCACACTCATCCTGACACTAACCTCGACCTGCTCACACTCATCCTCCCAACACTAACCTCGAACTGCTCACACTCATCCCGACACTAACTCAACCTGCTCACACTCATCCCGACACTAATCTCAACCTGCTCACACTCATCCTCCCAACACTAACCTCGACCCGCTCACACTCATCCTTCCAATACTGACCTCGAGCTGCTCACACTCATCCTCCCAACATTGACCTCGACCTGCTCACACTCATCCCATTCCTGACACTAACCTCGACATGCTCACACTCACCCCGACACTAACCTCGACCTGCTCACACTCATCCTCCTGAGACTAACCTCTAACAGCTCACAATTATCCTCCCGACACTGACCTCGACCTGCTCACACTCATCCCATTCCCGACACTAACCTCGACCTGCTCACACTCATCCTCCCAACACTGAGCTCGACCTGCTCACACTCATCCTCCCGACACTGACCTCGACCTGCTCACACTCATCCTCCCGACACTAACCTCGACATGCTCACACTCATCCCATTCTCGACACTAACCTCGACCTGCTCACACTCATCCTCCCAACACTGACCTCAACCTGCTCACACTCATCCTCCCGACACTGACCTCGACATGCTCACCCTCATCCCATTCCCGACACTAACCTCGACCTGCTCACACTCATCCCCCCAACACTGACTTCGACCAGCTCACACTCATCCTCCCGACACTGACCTCGACCTGCTCACACTCATCCCATTCCCGACACTAACCTCGACCTGCTCACACTCATCCTGACACTAACCTCGACCTGCTGACACTCATCCTCCCAACACTAACCTCGAACTGCTCACACTCATCCCGACACTAACTCAACCTGCTCACACTCATCCCGACACTAATCTTAACCTGCTCACACTCATCCTCCCAACACTAACCTCGACCCGCTCACACTCATCCTTCCAATACTGACCTCGACCTGCTCACACTCATCCTCCCAACATTGACCTCGACCTGCTCACACTCATCCCATTCCTGACACTAACCTCGACATGCTCACACTCACCCCAACACTAACCTCGACCTGCTCACACTCATCCTCCTCACACTAACCTCTACCTGCTCACAATTATCCTCCCGACACTGACCTCGACCTGCTCACACTCATCCCATTCCCGACACTAACCTCGACCTGCTCACACTCATCCTCCCAACACTGAGCTCGACCTGCTCACACTCATCCTCCCGACACTGACCTCGACCTGCTCACACTCATCCTCCCGACACTAACCTCGACATGCTCACACTCATCCCATTCCCGACACTAACCTCGACCTGCTCACACTCATCCTCCCAACACTGACCTCAACCTGCTCACACTCATCCTCCCGACAATGACCTCGACATGCTCACCCTCATCCCATTCCCGACACTAACCTCGACCTGCTCACGCTCATCCTCCCGACACTTACCTCGACCTGCTCACACTCATCCTCCAAACAGTGATCTCGACCTGCTCACACTCATCCTCCCATCACTAACCTCAACCTGCTCACACTCATCACATCACTAACCTCGACCTGCTCACAGTCATCCCATTCCCGTCACTAACCTCAACCTGCTCACACTCATCCCAACACTAATCTCGACCTGCTCACACTCATCCCATTCCCGACACTAACCTCGACCTGCTCACACTCATCCCGACACTAACCTCGACGTGCTCACACTCATGCGCCCAACACTAACCTCGACCTGCTCATACTCATCCTCCCAACACTGACTTCGACCTGCTCACACTCATCCTCCCGACACTGACCTCGACCTGCTCACACTCATCCCATTCCCGACACTAACCTCGACCTGCTCACACCCATCATCCCGACACTAACCTCGACCTGCTCACACTCATCCTCCCAACACTAACCTTGACCTGCCCACAATCATCCCGACACTAACCTCGACCTGCTCACACTCATCCCATTACCGACACTAACCTCAATTTGCTCACACTCATCCCGACACTAACCTCGACCTGCTCACACTCATCCTCCCGGTACTAACCTCAAACTGCACACACTCATCCCATTCCTGACACTAACCTCGACCTGCTCACACTCATCCCATTCCCGACACCAACATCGACCTGCTCACACTCATCCTCCCTACACTGACCTCGACCTGCTCACACTCATCCTCCAACACTAACCTCGACCTGCTCACACTCATCCTCCCGACACTAACCTCGACCTGCTCACACTCAGCCTCCCGACACTGACCTCGACCTGCTCACACTCATCCTTCCAACACTGACCTCGACCTGCTCACACTCATCCTCCCAACACTGAGCTGGCCCTGCTCACATTCATCCTCCCGACACTGACCTCGACTTGCTCACACTCATCCCATTCTCGACACGAACCTCGACCTGCTCACACTCATCCCATTCACGACACTAACCTCGACCTGCTCACACTCATCTTCTCGACAATAACCTCGAATGCTCACACTCATCCCATTCCCGACACTAATCTCGACCTGCTCACACTCATCCTTCCGACACTAACCTCGACGTGCTGACACTCATCCTCCCGAAACTAACCTCGAGCTGCTCGCACTCATCCTCCCAACACTAACCTCGGCCTGCTCACACTCATTCTCCCGACACTGACCTCGACCTGCTCACATTCATCCTCCCGACACTGACCTCGACCTGCTCACACTCATCCCATTCCCGACACTAACCTCGACCTGCTCACACTCATCCTGACACTAACCTCGACCCGCTCACACTCATCCTCCCAACACTAACCTCGACCTGCTCACACTCATCCCGACACTTACTCAACCTGCTCACACTCATCCCGACACTCATCTCAACCTGCTCACACTCATCCTCCCAACACTAACCTCGACCTGCTCACAATCATCCCGACACTAAACTCGACCTGCTCACACTCATCCCATTCCCGACACTAACCTCGACCTGCTCACACTCATCCCGGCACTAACCTCGACCTGCTCACACTCATGCGCCCAACACGAACCTCGACCTGCTCACACTCATCCTCCCAACACTGACTTCGACCTGCTCACACTCATCCTCCCGACACTGACCTCGACCTGCTCACACTCATCCCATTCCCGACACCAACATCGACCTGCTCACACTCATCCTCCCAACACTGACCTCGACCTGCTCACACTAATCCTCCCAACACTAACCTCGACCTGCTCACACTCATCCTCCCGACACTAACCTCGACCTGCTCACACTCATCCTCCCGACACTGACCTCGACCTGCTCACACTCATCCTTCCAACACTGACCTCAACCTGCTCACACTCATCCTCCCAACACTGAGCTGGACCTGCTCACATTCATCCTCCCGACACTGACCTCGACTTGCTCACACTCATCCCATTCTCGACACGAACCTCGACCTGCTCACACTCATCCCATTCACAACACTAACCTCGACCTGCTCACACTCATCTTCTCGACAATAACCTCAAATGCTCACACTGATCCCATTCCCGACACTAATCTCGACCTGCTCACACTCATCCTTCCGACACTAACCTCGACCTGCTCACACTCATCCTCCCGACACTAACCTCGAGCTGCTCACACTCATCCTCCCAACACTAACCTCGAGCTGCTCACAATCATCCCGACACTAAACTCGACCTGCTCACACTCATCCCATTCCCGACACTAACCTCGACCTGCTCACACTCATCCCGGCACTAACCTCGACCTGCTCACACTCATGCGCCCAACACTAACCTCGACCTGCTCACACTCATCCTCCCAACACTGACTTCGACCTGCTCACACTCATCCTCCTGACACTGACCTCGACCTGCTCACACTCATCCCATTCCCGACACCAACATCGACCTGCTCACACTCATCCTCCCAACACTGACCTCGACCTGCTCACACTAATCCTCCCAACACTAACCTCGACCTGCTCACACTCATCCTCCCGACACTAACCTCGACCTGCTCACACTCATCCTCCCGACACTGACCTCGACCTGCTCACACTCATCCTTCCAACACTGGCCTCAACCGGCTCACACTCATCCTCCCAACACTGAGCTGGACCTGCTCACATTCATGCTCCCGACACTGACCTCGACTTGCTCACACTCATCCCATTCTCGACACGAACCTCGACCTGCTCACACTCATCCCATTCACGACACTAACCTCGACCTGCTCACACTCATCTTCTCGACAATAACCTCAAATGCTCACACTGATCCCATTCCCGACACTAATCTCGACCTGCTCACACTCATCCTTCCGACACTAACCTCGACCTGCTCACACTCATCCTCCCGACACTAACCTCGAGCTGCTCGCACTCATCCTCCCAACACTAACCTCGACCTGCTCACACTCATTCTCCCAACACTGACCTCGACCTGCTCACACTCATCCACCCAACACTAACCTCCACCTGCTCACACTAATCCCGTCATTGACCTTGACCTGCTCACACTCATCCTTCCAACACAGACCTCGACCTGCTCACACTCTTCCTCCCAACACTGAGCTCGACCTGCTCACACTCATCCTCCCGACACTGACCTCGACTTGCTCACACTCGTCCCATTCTCGACACTAACCTCGACCTGCTCACACTCATCCCATTCCCGACACTAACCTCGACCTGCTCCCACTCCTCTTCTCGACACTAACCTCGACTGCTCACTCATCCCATTCCCGACACTAACCTCGACCTGCTCACCCTCATCCTCCCGACACTAACCTCGACCTGCTCACACTCATCCTGACACTGACCATGACCTGCTAACACTCATCCTCCCAACACTAAGCTCGACCTGCTCACACTCATCCTCCTGATACTAACCTCGACCTGCTCACACTCATCCCGACACTAACCTCGACCGGCTCACACTTATCCTCCCAACATTGACCTCAACATGCGCACACTCATCCCATTACTGACACTAACCTCGACCTGCTCACACTCATCCCATCACTAACCTCGACCTGCTCACACTCATCCTCCCGACACTAACCTCTACCTGCTCACACTTATCCTCCCGACACTGACCTCGTCCTGCTCACACTCATCCCATTCCTGACACTAACCTCGGCCTGCTCACACTCATCCTCCCAACACTGACCTCGACCTGTTCACACTCATCCTCCCGACACTGACCTCGACCTGCTCACACGCATCCTCCCGACACTAACCTCGACCTGCTCACACTCATCCTCCCGACACTGACCTCTGCCTGCTCACACTCATCCCATTCCCGACACTATCCTCGACCTGCTCACACTCATCCACCCAACACTAACCTCGACCTGCTCACACTCATCCTCCTGGCACTAACCTCAACCTGCACACACTCATCCCATTCCCGACACTAACCTCGACCTGCTCACACTCATCCTATTCCCGACACTAACCTCGACCTGCTCACACTCATCCTCCCAATACTAACCTTGACCTGCTCACACTCATCCTCCCAACACTGACCTCGACCTGCTCACACTCATCCTCCCAACATTGACCTCGACCTGCTCAAACTCATCCCATTCCTGACACTAACCTCGACCTGCTCACACTCATCCCGACACTATCCTCGATCTGCTCACACTCATCCTCCCGACACTAACCTCTACCTGCTCACATTTATCCTCCCGACACTGACCTCGACCTGCTCACACTAATCCCATTCCCGACACTAAGCTCACCTGCTCACACTCATCCTCCCAACACTGACCTCGACCTGCTCACACTCATCCTCCCGACACTGACCTCGACCTGCTCACATTCATCCTCCCGACACTAACCTCGACATGCTCACACTCATCCCATTACCGACACTAACCTCGACCTGCTCACACTCATCCTCCCAACACTGACCTTGACCTGCTCACACTCATCCTACCGACACTGACCTCGACGTGCTCACACTCATCCCATTCCCGACACTAACCTCGACCTGCTCACAATCATCCTCCTAACAGTGACCTCGACCTGCTCACACTCATCCTCCCAACACTAACCTCAACCTGCTCACACTCACACCGACACGAACCTCGACCTGCTCACACTCATCCCATTCCTGACACTAACCTCGACCTGCTCACACTCATCCCGACACTAACCTCGACCTGCTCACACTCATGCTCCCAACACTAACCTCGACCTGCTCACACTCATCCTCCCAACACTGACTTCGACCTGCTCACACTCATCCTCCCGACACTGACCTCGACCTGCTCACACTCATCCCATTCCCGACACTAACCTTCACCTGCTCACACTCATCCTCCCGACACTAACCTCGACCTGCTCACACTCATCCCGACACTAACCTCGACCTGCTCACACTCATCCTCCCAACACTAACCTCGACCTGCTCACACTCATGCTCCCAATACTAACCTCGACCTGCTCACAATCATCCTCCCAATACTGACCTCGACCTGCTCACACTCATCCTCCCTACATTGACCTCGACCTGCCCACACTCATCCCATTAATGACACTAACCTCGACCTGCTCACACTCATCCCGACACTAACCTCGACCTGCTCACACTCATCCTCCTGACACTAACCTCGACCTGCTCACACTTATCCTCCCGACACTGACCTCGACCTGCTCACACTTATCCCATTCCCGACACTAACCTCGACCTGCTCACACTCATCCTCCCAACACTGACCTCGACCTGCTCACACTCATCTTCCCGACACTGACCTCGACCTGCTCACACGCATCCTCCCGACACTAACCTTGACCTGCTCACACTCATCCTCGCAACAATAACCCCGACCTGCTCACACACATCCCATTCCTGACACTGAGCTTGACTTGCTCACACTCATCCCATTCCCGACACTAACCTCGACCTGCTCACACTCACCCCATTCCCGACACTAACCTCGACCTGCTCACACTCATCCTCCCAACACTGACCTCGACCTGCTCACACTCATCCTCCCAACAATAACCTCGACCTGCTCACACTCATCCTCCCAACACTAACCTCGACCTGCTCACACCCATCCTCCCAACACTGACCTCGACCTGCTCACAATCATCCTCCCCACACCAACCTCGACCTGCTCACACTTATCCCGACACTAACCTCGACCTGCTCACACTCATTCTCCCGACATTAACCTCGACCTGCTCACACTCATCCCATTCCCGACAATAACCTCGATCTGCTCACACTCATCCTCCCAACACTAACTCTCGACCAGCTCACACACATCCCATTCCCGACACTGACCTTGACTTGCTCACACTCATCCCATTACCGACACTAACCTCGACCTCCTCACACTCACCCCATTCCCGATACTAACCTCGACCTGCTCACACTCATCCTCCCAACACTGACCTCGACCTGCTCACACTCACCCTCCCAACAATAACCTCAACCTGCTCACACTCATCCTCCCGACACTAACCTCGACCTGCTCACACGCATCCTCCCGACACTGACCTCGAACTGCTCACACTCATCCTCCCAACACTGACCTTGACCTGCTCACACTCATCCTACCGACACTGACCTCGACGTGCTCACACTGATCCCATTCCCGACACGAACCTCGACCTGCTCGCACTCATCCTCCTAACAGTGACCTCGACCTGCTCACACTCATCCTCCCAACATTAACCTCAACCCGCTCACACTCACCCCGACACGAACCTCGACCTGCTCACACTCATCCCATTCCCGACACTAACCTCGACCTGCTCACACTCATCCCGACACCAACCTCGACCTGCTCACACTCATGCTCCCAACACTAACCTCGACCTGCTCACACTCATCCTCCCAACACTGACTTCGACCTGCTCACACTCATCCTTCCGACACTGACCTCGACCTGCTCACACTCATCACATTCCCGACACTAACCTTGACCTGCTCACACTCATCCTCCCAACACTAACCTCGACCTGCTCACACTCATCCCGACACTATCCTCAACCTGCTCACACTCATCCCGGCACTAATCTCCAGCTGCTCACACTCATCCTCCCAACACGAACCTCGACCTGCTCACACTCATGCTCCCAATACTAACCTCGAACTGCTCACAATCATCCTCCCAATACTGACCTCGACCTGCTCACACTCATCCTCCCAACATTGACCTCGACCTGCTCACACTCATCCCATTTCCTGACACTAACCTCGACCTGCTCACACTCATCCCGACACTAACCTCGACCTGCTCACACTCATCCTCCTGACACTAACCTCGGCCTGCTCACACTTATCCTCCCGACACTGACCTCGACCTGCTCACACTTATCCCATTCCCGACACTAACCTCGACCTGCTCACACTCATCCTCCCAACACTGACCTCGACCTGCTCACACTCATCTTCCCGACACTGACCTCGACCTGCTCACACTCATCCTCCCGACCCTAACCTCGACATGCTCACACTCATCCCAATCCCAACACTAACCTCGACCTGCTCACACGCATCCTCCCGACACTAACCTTGACCTGCTCACACTCATCCTCCCGACATTAACCTCGACCTGCTCACACTCATCTTCTCGACTCTAACCTCGACTGCTCACACTCATCCCATTCCCGACAATAACCTCGACCTGCTCACACTCATCCTTCCGACACTAACCTCGACCTGCTCACACTCATCCTCCCGACACTAACCTCGACCTGCTCACACTCATCCTCCCAACACTAACCTCGACCTGCGAACACTCATCCTCCCGACACTAACCTCAACTTGGTCACACTGATCCCATTCTCGACACTAACCTCGACCTGCTCACACTCATCCCATTCCCGACACTAACCTCGAACTGTTCCCACTCATTTTTTCGAACCCAACTTTGACTGCTCACACTCATCCCATTCCCGACACTAACCTCGACCTGCTCACACTCATCCTTCCGACAGTAACCTCGACCTGCTCACACTCATCCTCCCGACACTAACCTCGAGCTGCTCACACTCATCCTCCCAACACTAACCTCGACCTGCACACTCATTCTCCCAACAGTGACCTCGACCTGCTCACAATCATCCTCCCCACACCAACCTCGACCTGCTCACACTTATCCCGACACTAACCTCGACCTGCTCACACTCATTCTCCCGACATTAACCTCGACCTGCTCACACACATCCCATTCCTGATACTGACCTTGACTTGCTCACACTCATCCCATTACCGACACTAACCTCGACCTGCTCACACTCACCCCATCCCGACACTAACCTCGACCTGCTCACACTCATCCTCCCAACACTGACCTCGACCTGCTCACACTAATCCTCCCAACCATAACCTCGACCTGCTCACACTCATCCTCCCAACACTAACCTCGACCTGCTCACACCCATCCTCCCAACTCTGACCTCGACCTGCTCACACTCATCCTCCCAGCACTAACCTCGACCTGCTCACACTCATCCTCCCAACAATAACCTCGACCTGCTCACACTCATCCTCCCGACACTGACTTCGACCTGCTCGCACTCATCCTCCCAACATTGAGCTCGACCTGCTCACTCTCATCCTCTCAACACTATCCTCGACCTGCTCACACTCATCCTCCCGACACTAACCTCGACCTGCTCACACTCATCCTCCCAACACTGACCTCAACCTGCTCACACTCATCCCATTCCCGACACTAACCTCGACCTGCTCACACTCATCTTTTCGACCCTAACCTCGACTGCTGACACTCATCCCATTCCCGACACTAACCTCGACCTGCTCACACTCATCCTTCCGACACTAACCTCGACCTGCTCACACTCATCCTCCCAACACTAACCTCGACCTGCTCACACTCATCCTCCCAACACTAACCTCGACCTGCTCACACTCATTCTCCCAACACTGACCTTGACCTGCTCACACTCACCCTCCCCACACCAACCTCGACCTGCTCACACTTATACCGACACTAACCTCGAAGTGGTCACACTCATCCTCCCGACACTAACCTCGACCTGCTCACACTCATCCCATTCCCGACAATAACCTCGATCTGCTCACACTCATCCTCCCAACACTAACCTCGACCTGCTCACACACATCCCATTCCCGACACTGAACTCGACTTGCTCACACTCATCCCATTACCGAAACTAACCTCGACTTGCTCACACTCATCCTCCCGACACTGATCTCGACCTGCTCACACTCATCCTCCCGACACTAACCTCGACCTGCTCACACTCATCCTGACACTAACCACGACCTGCTCACACTCATCCTCCCAACACTAACCTCAACCTACTTACACTCATCCTCCCGACACTAACCTCGACCTGCTCACACTCATCATGACACTAACCTCGACCGGCTCACACTCTTCCTCCCAACATTGACCTCGACCTGCGCACACTCATCCCATTCCTGACACTAACCTCGATCTGCTCACACTCATCCCGACACTAACCTCGACGTGCTCACACTCATCCTCCCGACTCTAACCTGTACCTGCTCACAGTTATCCTCCCGACACTGACCTCGACCTGCTCACAATCATCCCATTCCCGACACTAACCTCGACCTGCTCACACTAATCCTCCCAACACTGACCACGACCTGCTCACACTCATCCTCCCAACACTGACCTCGACCTGCTCACACTCATCCTCCCGACACTAACCTCGACCTGCTCACACTCATCCTCCCGACATTAACCTCGACCTGCTCACACTCATCCACCCAACACTAACCTCGACCTGCTCACACTCATCCTCCTGGCACAACCATCAACCTGCTCACACTCATCCTCCTGACACTAACCTCGACCTGCTCACACTTATCCTCCCGACACTGACCTCGACCTGCTCACACTTATCCCATTCCCGACACTATCCTCGACCTGCTCACACTCATCCTCCCAACACTGACCTCGACCTGCTCACACTCATCTTCCCGACACTGACCTCGACCTGCTCACACTCATCCTCCCGACACTAACCTCGACATGCTCACACTCATCCCAATCCCAACACTAACCTCGACCTGCTCACACGCATCCTCCCGACACTAACCTTGACCTGCTCACACTCATCCTCGCAACACTAACCCCGACCTGCTCACACACATCCCATTCCTGACACTGAGCTTGACTTGCTCACACTCATCCCATTCCCGACACTAACCTCGACCTGCTCACACTCACCCCATTCCCGACACTAACCTCGACCTGCTCACACTCATCCTCCCAACACTGACCTCGACCTGCTCACACTCATCCTCCCAACAATAACCTCGACCTGCTCACACTCATCCTCCCAACACTAACCTCGACCTGCTCACACCCATCCTCCCAACACTGACCTCGACCTGCTCACAATCATCCTCCCCACACCAACCTCGACCTGCTCACACTTATCCCGACACTAACCTCGACCTGCTCACACTCATTCTCCCGACATTAACCTCGACCTGCTCACACTCATCCCATTCCCGACAATAACCTCGATCTGCTCACACTCATCCTCCCAACACTAACTCTCGACCAGCTCACACACATCCCATTCCCGACACTGACCTTGACTTGCTCACACTCATCCCATTCCCGATACTAACCTCGACCTGCTCACACTCATCCTCCCAACACTGACCTCGACCTGCTCACACTCACCCTCCCAACAATAACCTCAACCTGCTCACACTCATCCTCCCGACACTAACCTCGACCTGCTCACACGCATCCTCCCGACACTGACCTCGAACTGCTCACACTCATCCTCCCAACACTGACCTTGACCTGCTCACACTCATCCTACCGACACTGACCTCGACGTGCTCACACTCATCCCATTCCCGACACGAACCTCGACCTGCTCGCACTCATCCTCCTAACAGTGACCTCGACCTGCTCACACTCATCCTCCCAACATTAACCTCAACCCGCTCACACTCACCCCGACACGAACCTCGACCTGCTCACACTCATCCCATTCCCGACACTAACCTCGACCTGCTCACACTCATCCCGACACCAACCTCGACCTGCTCACACTCATGCTCCCAACACTAACCTCGACCTGCTCACACTCATCCTCCCAACACTGACTTCGACCTGCTCACACTCATCCTTCCGACACTGACCTCGACCTGCTCACACTTATACCGACACTAACCTCGAAGTGGTCACACTCATCCTCCCGACACTAACCTCGACCTGCTCACACTCATCCCATTCCCGACAATAACCTCGATCTGCTCACACTCATCCTCCCAACACTGACTTCGACCTGCTCACACTCATCCTTCCGACACTGACCTCGACCTGCTCACACTTATACCGACACTAACCTCGAAGTGGTCACACTCATCCTCCCGACACGAACCTCGACCTGCTCACACTCATCCCATTCCCGACACTAACCTCGACCTGCTCACACTCATCCCGACACCAACCTCGACCTGCTCACACTCATGCTCCCAACACTAACCTCGACCTGCTCACACTCATCCTCCCAACACTGACCTTGACCTGCTCACACTCACCCTCCCCACACCAACCTCGACCTGCTCACACTTATACCGACACTAACCTCGAAGTGGTCACACTCATCCTCCCGACACTAACCTCGACCTGCTCACACTCATCCCATTCCCGACAATAACCTCGATCTGCTCACACTCATCCTCCCAACACTAACCTCGACCTGCTCACACACATCCCATTCCCGACACTGAACTCGACTTGCTCACACTCATCCCATTACCGAAACTAACCTCGACTTGCTCACACTCATCCTCCCGACACTGATCTCGACCTGCTCACACTCATCCTCCCGACACTAACCTCGACCTGCTCACACTCATCCTGACACTAACCACGACCTGCTCACACTCATCCTCCCAACACTAACCTCAACCTACTTACACTCATCCTCCCGACACTAACCTCGATCTGCTCACACTCATCATGACACTAACCTCGACCGGCTCACACTCTTCCTCCCAACATTGACCTCGACCTGCGCACACTCATCCCATTCCTGACACTAACCTCGATCTGCTCACACTCATCCCGACACTAACCTCGACGTGCTCACACTCATCCTCCCGACTCTAACCTGTACCTGCTCACAGTTATCCTCCCGACACTGACCTCGACCTGCTCACAATCATCCCATTCCCGACACTAACCTCGACCTGCTCACACTAATCCTCCCAACACTGACCACGACCTGCTCACACTCATCCTCCCAACACTGACCTCGACCTGCTCACACTCATCCTCCCGACACTAACCTCGACCTGCTCACACTCATCCTCCCGACATTAACCTCGACCTGCTCACACTCATCCACCCAACACTAACCTCGACCTGCTCACACTCATCCTCCTGGCACTAACCTCAACCTGCTCACACTCATCCTCCTGACACTAACCTCGACCTGCTCACACTTATCCTCCCGACACTGACCTCGACCTGCTCACACTTATCCCATTCCCGACACTAACCTCGACCTGCTCACACTCATCCTCCCAACACTGACCTCGACCTGCTCACACTCATCTTCCCGACACTGACCTCGACCTGCTCACACTCATCCTCCCGACACTAACCTCGACATGCTCACACTCATCCCAATCCCAACACTAACCTCGACCTGCTCACACGCATCCTCCCGACACTAACCTTGACCTGCTCACACTCATCCTCGCAACACTAACCCCGACCTGCTCACACACATCCCATTCCTGACACTGAGCTTGACTTGCTCACACTCATCCCATTCCCGACACTAACCTCGACCTGCTCACACTCACCCCATTCCCGACACTAACCTCGACCTGCTCACACTCATCCTCCCAACACTGACCTCGACCTGCTCACACTCATCCTCCCAACAATAACCTCGACCTGCTCACACTCATCCTCCCAACACTAACCTCGACCTGCTCACACCCATCCTCCCAACACTGACCTCGACCTGCTCACAATCATCCTCCCCACACCAACCTCGACCTGCTCACACTTATCCCGACACTAACCTCGACCTGCTCACACTCATTCTCCCGACATTAACCTCGACCTGCTCACACTCATCCCATTCCCGACAATAACCTCGATCTGCTCACACTCATCCTCCCAACACTAACTCTCGACCAGCTCACACACATCCCATTCCCGACACTGACCTTGACTTGCTCGCACTCATCCCATTACCGACACTAACCTCGACCTCCTCACACTCACCCCATTCCCGATACTAACCTCGACCTGCTCACACTCATCCTCCCAACACTGACCTCGACCTGCTCACACTCACCCTCCCAACAATAACCTCAACCTGCTCACACTCATCCTCCCGACACTAACCTCGACCTGCTCACACGCATCCTCCCGACACTGACCTCGAACTGCTCACACTCATCCTCCCAACACTGACCTTGACCTGCTCACACTCATCCTACCGACACTGACCTCGACGTGCTCACACTCATCCCATTCCCGACACGAACCTCGACCTGCTCGCACTCATCCTCCTAACAGTGACCTCGACCTGCTCACACTCATCCTCCCAACATTAACCTCAACCCGCTCACACTCACCCCGACACGAACCTCGACCTGCTCACACTCATCCCATTCCCGACACTAACCTCGACCTGCTCACACTCATCCCGACACCAACCTCGACCTGCTCACACTCATGCTCCCAACACTAACCTCGACCTGCTCACACTCATCCTCCCAACACTGACTTCGACCTGCTCACACTCATCCTTCCGACACTGACCTCGACCTGCTCACACTCATCACATTCCCGACACTAACCTTGACCTGCTCACACTCATCCTCCCAACACTAACCTCGACCTGCTCACACTCATCCCGACACTATCCTCAACCTGCTCACACTCATCCCGACACTAATCTCCAGCTGCTCACACTCATCCTCCCAACACGAACCTCGACCTGCTCACACTCATGCTCCCAATACTAACCTCGAACTGCTCACAATCATCCTCCCAATACTGACCTCGACCTGCTCACACTCATCCTCCCAACATTGACCTCGACCTGCTCACACTCATCCCATTTCCTGACACTAACCTCGACCTGCTCACACTCATCCCGACACTAACCTCGACCTGCTCACACTCATCCTCCTGACACTAACCTCGGCCTGCTCACACTTATCCTCCCGACACTGACCTCGACCTGCTCACACTTATCCCATTCCCGACACTAACCTCGACCTGCTCACACTCATCCTCCCAACACTGACCTCGACCTGCTCACACTCATCTTCCCGACACTGACCTCGACCTGCTCACACTCATCCTCCCGACCCTAACCTCGACATGCTCACACTCATCCCAATCCCAACACTAACCTCGACCTGCTCACACGCATCCTCCCGACACTAACCTTGACCTGCTCACACTCATCCTCCCGACATTAACCTCGACCTGCTCACACTCATCTTCTCGACTCTAACCTCGACTGCTCACACTCATCCCATTCCCGACAATAACCTCGACCTGCTCACACTCATCCTTCCGACACTAACCTCGACCTGCTCACACTCATCCTCCCGACACTAACCTCGACCTGCTCACACTCATCCTCCCAACACTAACCTCGACCTGCGAACACTCATCCTCCCGACACTAACCTCGACTTGGTCACACTGATCCCATTCTCGACACTAACCTCGACCTGCTCACACTCATCCCATTCCCGACACTAACCTCGAACTGTTCCCACTCATTTTTTCGAACCCAACTTTGACTGCTCACACTCATCCCATTCCCGACACTAACCTCGACCTGCTCACACTCATCCTTCCGACAGTAACCTCGACCTGCTCACTCTCATCCTCCCGACACTAACCTCGAGCTGCTCACACTCATCCTCCCGACTCTAACCTGTACCTGCTCACAGTTATCCTCCCGACACTGACCTCGACCTGCTCACAATCATCCCATTCCCGACACTAACCTCGACCTGCTCACACTAATCCTCCCAACACTGTCCACGACCTGCTCACACTCATCCTCCCAACACTGACCTCGACCTGCTCACACTCATCCTCCCGACACTAACCTCGACCTGCTCACACTCATCCTCCCGACATTAACCTCGACCTGCTCACACTCATCTTCTCGACTCTAACCTCGACTGCTCACACTCATCCCATTCCCGACAATAACTTCGACCTGCTCACACTCATCCCATTCCCGACACTAACCTCGAACTGTTCCCACTCATTTTTTCGAACCCAACTTTGACTGCTCACACTCATCCCATTCCCGACACTAACCTCGACCTGCTCACACTCATCCTTCCGACAGTAACCTCGACCTGCTCACACTCATCCTCCCGACACTAACCTCGAGCTGCTCACACTCATCCTCCCAACACTAACCTCGACCTGCACACTCATTCTCCCAACAGTGACCTCGACCTGCTCACAATCATCCTCCCCACACCAACCTCGACCTGCTCACACTTATCCCGACACTAACCTCGACCTGCTCACACTCATTCTCCCGACATTAACCTCGACCTGCTCACACACATCCCATTCCTGATACTGACCTTGACTTGCTCACACTCATCCCATTACCGACACTAACCTCGACCTGCTCACACTCACCCCATCCCGACACTAACCTCGACCTGCTCACACTCATCCTCCCAACACTGACCTCGACCTGCTCACACTCATCTTCCCGACACTGACCTCGACCTGCTCACACTCATCCTCCCGACACTAACCTCGACATGCTCACACTCATCCCAATCCCAACACTAACCTCGACCTGCTCACACGCATCCTCCCGACACTAACCTTGACCTGCTCACACTCATCCTCCCGACATTAACCTCGACCTGCTCACACTCATCTTCTCGACTCTAACCTCGACTGCTCACACTCATCCCATTCCCGACAATAACTTCGACCTGCTCACACTCATCCTCCCGACACTAACCTCGACCTGCTCACACTCATCCCGACACTAACCTCGACCTGCTCACACTCATCCTCCCAACACTAACCTCGACCTGCTCACACTCATCCCGACACTATCCTCAACCTGCTCACACTCATCCCGACACTAATCTCCAGCTGCTCACACTCATCCTCCCAACACTAACCTCGACCTGCTCTCACTCATGCTCCCAATACTAACCTCGAACTGCTCACAATCATCCTCCCAATACTGACCTCGACCTGCTCACACTCATCCCATTCCTGACACTAACCTCGACCTGCTCACACTCATCCCGACACTAACCTCGACCTGCTCACACTCATCCTCCTGACACTAACCTCGACCTGCTCACAGTTATCCTCCCGACACTGACCTCGACCTGCTCACAATCATCCCATTCCCGACACTAACCTCGACCTGCTCACACTAATCCTCCCAACACTGACCACGACCTGCTCACACTCATCCTCCCAACACTGACCTCGACCTGCTCACACTCATCCTCCCGACACTAACCTCGACCTGCTCACACTCATCCTCCCGACATTAACCTCGACCTGCTCACACTCATCCACCCAACACTAACCTCGACCTGCTCACACTCATCCTCCCAATACCATCCTTGACCTGCTCACACTCATCCTCCCAACACTGACCTCGACCTGCTCACAATCATCCTCCCCACACCAACCTCGGCCTGCTCACACTCATCCCGACACTAACCTCGACCTGCTCACACTCATTCTCCCGACATTAACCTCGACCTGCTCACACTCATCCCATTCCCGACAATAACCTCGATCTGCTCACACTCATCCTCCCAACACTAACCTCGACCTGCTCACACACATCCCATTCCCGACACTGACCTTGACTTGCTCACACTCATCCCATTACCGACACTAACCTCGACCTGCTCACACTCACCCCATTCCCGACACTAACCTCGACCTGCTCACACTCATCCTCCCAACACTGACCTCGACCTGCTCACACTCATCCTCCCAACAATAACCTCGACCTGCTCACACTCATCCTCCCGACACTAACCTCGGCCTGCTCACACGCATCCTCCCGACACTGACCTCGACCTGCTCACACTCATCCTCCCAACACTGACCTTGACCTGCTCACAATCATCCTACCGACACTGACCTCGACGTGCTCACACTCATCCCATTCCCAACACTAACCTCGACCTGCTCACACTCATCCTCCTAACAGTGACCTCGACCTGCTCACACTCATCCTCCCTACACTAACCTCAACCTGCTCACACTCACCCCGACACGAACCTCGACCTGCTCACACTCATCCCATTCCCGACACTAACCTTGACCTGCTCACACTCATCCTCCCGACACTAACCTCGACCTGCTCACACTCATGCTCCCAACACTAACCTCGACCTGCTCACACTCATCCTCCCAACACTGACTTCGACCTGCTCACACTCATCCTTCCGACACTGACCTCGACCTGCTCACACTCCTCCCATTCCCGACACTAACCTTGACCTGCTCACACTCATCCTCCCGACACTAACCTCGACCTGCTCACACTCATCCCGACACTAACCTCGACCTGCTCACACTCATCCTCCCAACACTAACCTCGACCTGCTCACACTCATCCCGACACTATCCTCAACCTGCTCACACTCATCCCGACACTAATCTCCAGCTGCTCACACTCATCCTCCCAACACTAACCTCGACCTGCTCTCACTCATGCTCCCAATACTAACCTCGAACTGCTCACAATCATCCTCCCAATACTGACCTCGACCTGCTCACACTCATCCCATTCCTGACACTAACCTCGACCTGCTCACACTCATCCCGACACTAACCTCGACCTGCTCACACTCAACCTCCTGACACTAACCTCGACCTGCTCACACTTATCCTCCCGACACTGACCTCGACCTGCTCACACTTATCCCATTCCCGACACTAACCTCGACCTGCTCACACTCATCCTCCCAACACTGACCTCGACCTGCTCACACTCATCTTCCCGACACTGACCTCGACCTGCTCACACTCATCCTCCCGACACTAACCTCGACATGCTCACACTCATCCCAATCCCAACACTAACCTCGACCTGCTCACACGCATCCTCCCGACACTAACCTTGACCTGCTCACACTCATCCTCCCGACATTAACCTCGACCTGCTCACACTCATCTTCTCGACTCTAACCTCGACTGCTCACACTCATCCCATTCCCGACAATAACTTCGACCTGCTCACACTCATCCTTCCGACACTAACCTCGACCTGCTCACACTCATCCTCCCGACACTAACCTCGACCTGCTCACACTCATCCTCCCAACACTAACCTCGACCTGCTAACACTCATCCTCCCGACACTAACCTCGACTTGCTCACACTGATCCCATTCTCGACACTAACCTCGACCTGCTCACACTCATCCCATTCCCGACACTAACCTCGACCTGTTCACACTCATCTTTTCGACCCCAACTTCGACTGCTCACACTCATCCCATTCCCGACACTAACCTCGACCTGCTCACACTCATCCTTCCAACACTAACCTCGACCTGCTCACACTCATCCCAACACTAACCTCGACCTGCTCACACTCATCCTCCCAACACTAACCTCGACCTGCTCACACTCATCCCGACACTAACCTCGACGTGCTCACACTCATCCCATTCCCGACACTATCCTCCACCTGCTCACACTCATCCCAACACTAACCTTGACCTGCTCACACTCATCCTCCCAACACTAACCTCGACCTACTCACACTCATCCTCCTGACACTAACCTCGACCTGCTCACACTCACCCTCCTGACACTAACCTCGACCTGCTCACACTCATCCCATTCCCAACACTAACCTCAACCTGCTCACACTCATCCTCCCAATACTAACCTCGAACAATTGACCTCGCATCAACTGCCGTTTGCAGAAGAGAGTTACAAACTTCTACCACCCTTTGTGTGTAGAAGTATTTCCTAACTTCACTTCTGAAAGGCCTGGCTCTAATTTTTAAGTGATATCTTCTAGTCTTACATTCCCCAACCAGCGCAAATAGTTTCTCTCTATCTACCCTATCAATTCCCCTTAATATCATGAAAACTTCGTTCAAATCACCCCTTAATTTTCTAACTTCCAGGAATACAACCCTAATTTGTGTAATTTCCCCTCGTAATTTAACCCCTCAAGTCCAGGTATCACTCTGGTAAACATACGCTGCACTCCCTCCAAGGCCAATATATCCTTCCTAAGGTGTGGTGCCCAGAACTGCTCACAGTACTCCAGGTGTAGTCTAACCAGGGTTTTGTACAGCTGCAGCATAACTTCTACCCCCTTGTACTCTAGTCCTCGTGATATAAAGGCCAGCATTCCATTAGCCTTTTTGATTATTTTCTGTACCTGTTCATGACATTTTAATGATCTATGTACCTGGACCCCCCAGTCCCTTTGGACCTCCACTGATTTTAGCATTTTACCATTTAGAAAGCACCCTGTTCTATCCTTTTTAGGTACAAAGTGGATGACCTCACACTTGCCTACATTGAAATCCATTTGCCACAGTTTTGCCCATTCACTTAATCCAGTGAAATATACAGAGAGTGAGACAAATATGAAAAGACAGCATCAGAAACTGCAAGTGCTACACACACAAGCAGAGAGCGCTGCTATTTTCCCTGATGCCAATTAAAGGTTCAGATACAGGTCACGGTAACCCTTCACTTGCTCATTCACCGAGTTTAAATCCTCCTTTAAAGGCTGCAGTTTAAAATCTGCCCAGTTTATGTCAGGTACAGGGATAAATTACTCAGCTGTAAGATTCACAGCTGTGCTACTGACCACCCGCTCCTGGGAGCTGAGGGTATCAGCTGTAGCTCAGTGATAGCACTCTTGCCTCAGTGTCAGAAGGTCATGGGTTCAAGCCCCACTCCAGTACTGAGGGAGTGCTGCACTGTCGGAGGTGCTACCTTTCAGATGAGATGATAAACTGAGGTCTGCCCTCTCAGGTGGACTTAAAGATCACACAGCACTATTGGAAGAAGAGCATGGGAGCTCTCCCAGTGTTATGGCCAATATTTATCCTTCAACCAACACCTAAAAAATGATTTGGTTATTTATTTCATTGCTGTTTGTGGGACCTTGCTGTGTGTAAATTGGTTGCCATGTTTCCTACATTAAATAGAGACCACTTCAATAAAGAAGGTACTTAATTGGCTGGGGAGTGCTTTTTAAACATCCTGAGATGGTGAAAGGCACTATATAAATACAAGTTCTTCCTTTCTTTTCTCCTAACTACTCCCAGGTAAGACTTGTGAATATGGATTTTACTTTTAGAAGACAACCTGGCCATTGAAAGGATTAATGAAGCTCAGGTCCAGACAGGATAAATTATCGCGATAGCAAAATACTGCGGATGCTGGAAATCCAAAATAACAACAGAAAATGCTGGAATAACTCAGCAGGCCAGGCAACATCCGTGGAGAGAAAATAGAGTCAACGTTTCGAGTCAAACTCTTTGTCAAGACTGGAAAGGCACAGGAAATGAAATAGATTGAGAGGCCAGGCTGGGAGAGAACAAAAGAGAAGTGAAGAGACATTGGCCTAGAAATTGAGTGGGCTTTGCACCCATTTTGCGGCGCTAGAGGTCATTGCGCTGGACTTACAGCCGGTTCAGAAATTCCCTGGGGCCCTACCATCGGTGGTAGACCGGTTGCGCTGCGCCGGCACCGATGACATCATCAGTGTGCGCAGCGTCCCGGTTGCCGTGGTGACGGGCCCCAGCGCCGAAATTGAATTGCGGCCGCCTCGCCCGTGGCAGCCGCAGCTAAGACTCTGGCAACCGAGTCTTACAGGAGTTTGCGCCGGCGCATTAAGGTCGCGCGGCGGCCGGCCGCTTTCCCGCCGGCCGCCTGCCCGCACCTCCCTCCCCGGACTCCTCCACCACCCCCCCGCGGAACAGATGCTTCTGGGCTGCGAGCCCGGCACTTCCCCGAGGTGCCGGGCTCATTTTTGTGAAGATTTTACCGGCCAGCGGGCGGGTGCAGGCAGCTCCTCCTTAACTGAAGGGGGAGGCCTGCACTTCCCGAGCCTGCCGCACCGCATCGGGCGCCGCAGCGCTGGAATAGCGCCACAATGCGGCAGGTAGCGCCCATTTTCAGGCGCAAACACCCTTCAGTAGCGCCGGCAGCCGTTTGGGCGCGGCGCTACTGAATTTTTGGCGCACGCAGGGGGACTTAGCGCCGGCGCTAACTTTCCGGCGCTAAAGCCCTGGCGCGGCGCCAACTGAATTTCTAGGCCAGTAAGAGGTATTCAAAACGAGACGAGATGGTGATCGGACTAGTGGAGATAAAAGACAGCTCTAGATTAGGTGTGAAATGCCCTGGCAGAATGGGAGACAGCTGCCATGTGGGAGAGAGAAATAAAAAGTTGGGGGAGGAAAAGGGCCAAAACAAAGGTGGGGATAAAAAATAAGTAAAAATGTAATGGGGGCTGAGGTTATTATCTGAAATTGTTGAACTCGATATTGAGTCCGGAAGGCTGTAAAGTGCCTAATCGGAAGATGAGGTGCTGTTCCTCGAGTTTACGCTGAGCTTCCGTGGAACAATGCAGGAGCCCAAGTACAGTGAGATCTGAGTGGGAATGGGGAGGTGAATTAAAATGACAGGCGACCGGAGGATCAGGGTCATCCTTACGGACTGAACGGAGGTGTTCCGCAATGTGCTACTCAACATCACTCACTGCAGGGCAGGACAGTGTTACAGATTGTCGGTCAGTGCTGGGCATGTAAGAGGGACTTTAGGAGTGATTTTTAGAGGGAGTTTAGGAGAGATATTTGGAGGGAGTTTAGGAGTGATATTTGGAGGGAGTTTAGGAGTGATATTTAGAGCGAGTTTAGGAGTGATTTTTGGAGGGAGTGATTTTTGGAGGGAGTTTAGGAGTGATTTTTGGAGGGAGTTTAGAACTGATATTTGAACGGAGTTTGGGAGTGATATTTGGAGGGAGTTTAGCAGTGATTTTTGGAGGGAGTGCTTTTTGGAGGGAGTTTAGGAGTGATTTTTGGAGGGAGTTTGGGAGTGATTTATGGAGGGAGTTTAGGAGTGATATTTGGAGGGTGTTTATGAGTGAAATGTGGAGAGAGTTTAGGAGTGATATTTGGAGGGAGTTTCAGAGTGATATTGGAGGGAGTTTAGGAGTGATATTTGGAGGGCGTTTAGGAGTGAAATGTGGAGAGAGTTTAGGAGTGACATTTGGAGGGAGTTTAGGAGTGATATTGGAGGGAGTTTAGGAGTGATTTTCGGAGGGAGTTTGGGAATGATTTATGGAGGGAGTTTAGGAGTGATATGTGGAGGGAGTTTAGAAGTGATATTTGGAGGGAGTTTGGGACTGATATGTGGAAAGAGTTTAGGAGTGATATTTGGAGGGAGTTTCGGGGTGATTTTTGGAGGGAGTTTAGGACTGATATGTGGAAAGAGTTTAGGAGTGATATTTGGAGGGAGTATGGGAGTGATATTTGGAGGGAGTTTAGCAGTGATTTTTGGAGGGAGTGATTTTTGGAGGGAGTTTAGGAGTGATTTTCAGAGGGAGTTCAGCAGTGATATTTGGAGGGCGTTTGGGACTGATATGTGGAAAGAGTTTAGGAGTGATATTTGGAGGGAGTTTAGGAGTGATTATTGGAGGGAGTGTAGGAGTGATATTGGAGGGAGTTTAGGAGTGATATTTGGAGGGAGTTTAGGAGTGAAATGTGGAGAGAGTTTAGGAGTGATATTTGGAGGGAGTTTAGGAGTGATATTGGAGGGAGTTTAGGAGTGATATTTGGAGGGAGTTTAGCACTGATATGTGGAAAGAGTTTAGGAGTGATATTTGGAGGGTGTTTAGGAGTAAAATGTGGAGAGAGTTTAGGAGTGACATTTGGAGGGAGTTTAGGAGTGATATTGGAGGGACTTAGGAGTGATTTTTGGAGGGTGTTTGGGAATGATTTATGGAGGGAGTTTAGGAGTGATATGTGGAGGGAGTTTAGAAGTGATATTTGGAGGGAGTTTGGGACTGATATGTGGAAAGAGTTTCGGAGTGATATTTGGAGGGAGTTTAGGAGTGATTTTTGGAGGGAGTTTAGGACTGATATGTGGAAAGAGTTTAGGAGTGATATTTGGAGGGAGTATGGGAGTGATATTTGGAGGGAGTTTAGCAGTGAATTTTGGAGGGTGTGATTTTTGGAGGGAGTTTAGGAGTGATTTTCGGAGGGAGTTTAGAAGTGATATTTGGAGGGAGTTTGGGACTGATGTGTGGAAGGAGTTTAGGAGTGATATTTGGAGGGAGTTTAGGAGTGATTATTGAAGGGAGTGTAGGAGTGATTTTTGGAGGGATTTTAGGAGTGATATTTGGAGAGTGTGTATGAGTGATATTTGGAGGGAGGTCGGGAGTGATATTTGGAGGGAGTTTAGTAATGGTTTTTGGAGGGTGTGATTTTTGGAGGGAGTTTAGGAGTGATTTGTCGAGGGGGTTTGGGAGTGATTTATGGAGGGAGTTTAGGAGTGATATGTGGAGGGAGTTTAGAAGACATATTTGGAGGGAGTTTGGGAGTGATATTTGGAGGGAGTTTAGGACTGATATGTGGAAAGAGTTTAGGAGTGATATTTGGAGGGAGTATGGGAGTGATATTTGGAGGGAGTTTAGCAGTGATTTTTGGAGGGAGTGATTTTTGGAGGGAGTTTAGGAGTGATTTTCAGAGGGAGTTCAGCAGTGATATTTGGAGGGCGTTTGGGACTGATATGTGGAAAGAGTTTAGGAGTGATATTTGGAGGGAGTTTAGGAGTGATTATTGGAGGGAGTGTAGGAGTGATATTGGAGGGAGTTTAGGAGTGATATTTGGAGGGAGTTTAGGAGTGAAATGTGGAGAGAGTTTAGGAGTGATATTTGGAGGGAGTTTAGGAGTGATATTGGAGGGAGTTTAGGAGTGATATTTGGAGGGAGTTTAGCACTGATATGTGGAAAGAGTTTAGGAGTGATATTTGGAGGGTGTTTAGGAGTAAAATGTGGAGAGAGTTTAGGAGTGACATTTGGAGGGAGTTTAGGAGTGATATTGGAGGGACTTAGGAGTGATTTTTGGAGGGTGTTTGGGAATGATTTATGGAGGGAGTTTAGGAGTGATATGTGGAGGGAGTTTAGAAGTGATATTTGGAGGGAGTTTGGGACTGATATGTGGAAAGAGTTTCGGAGTGATATTTGGAGGGAGTTTAGGAGTGATTTTTGGAGGGAGTTTAGGACTGATATGTGGAAAGAGTTTAGGAGTGATATTTGGAGGGAGTATGGGAGTGATATTTGGAGGGAGTTTAGCAGTGAATTTTGGAGGGAGTGATTTTTGGAGGGAGTTTAGGAGTGATTTTCGGAGGGAGTTTAGAAGTGATATTTGGAGGGAGTTTGGGACTGATATGTGGAAGGAGTTTAGGAGTGATATTTGGAGGGAGTTTAGGAGTGATTATTGAAGGGAGTGTAGGAGTGATTTTTGGAGGGATTTTAGGAGTGATATTTGGAGAGTGTGTATGAGTGATATTTGGAGGGAGGTCGGGAGTGATATTTGGAGGGAGTTTAGTAATGATTTTTGGAGGATGTGATTTTTGGAGGGAGTTTAGGAGTGATTTGTCGAGGGGGTTTGGGAGTGATTTATAGAGGGAGTTTAGGAGTGATATGTGGAGGGAGTTTAGAAGAGATATTTGGAGGGAGTTTGGGAGTGATATTTGGAGGGAGTTTAGGAGTGCATTTTGGATGGAGTTTGGAAGTGATATTTGGCAGGAGTTTGGGAGTGATTTTTGGAGGGAGTATGGGAGTGATATTTGGAGGGAGTTTAGTAGTGATTTTTGGAGGGAGTGATTTTTGGAGGGAGTTTAGGAGTGATTTGTGGAGGGAGTTTGGGAGTGATTTATGGAGGGAGTTTAGGAGTGATATGTGGAGGGAGTTTAGAAATGATATTTGGAGGGATTTTGGGAGTGATATTTGGAGGGAGTTTAAGAGTGATATTTGGAGGGAGTGTAGGAGTGATATTTGGAGGGCGTTTCGGAGTGATATTTGGAAAGTGTGCAGGAGTGATATTTGGAGGGTGTTTAGGAGTGACTTTTGGAGGGAGTTTAGAAGTGATATTTGGAGGGTGTTTAGGAGTGATTTTTGGAGGGATTTTGGGAGTGATTTTTGGAGGGATTTTAGGAGTGATATTTGGAGGGACTTTAGGAGTGATATTTGGAGGGAGTGTAGGAGTGATTTTTGGAGGGTGTTTGGAGGGAGTTTAGGAGTGATTATTGGAGGGAGTGTAGTAGTGATTTTTGGAGGGATTTTAGGAGTGACATGTGGAAAGAGTTTAGGAGTGATATTTGGAGGGTGTTTAGGAGTGAAATGTGGAGAGAGCTTAGGAGTGACATTTGGAGGGAGTTTAGGAGTGATATGTGGAGGGAGTTTAGAAGTGATATTTGGAGGGAGTTTGGGACTGATATGTGGAAAGAGTTTAGGAGTGATATTTGGAGGGAGTATGGGAGTGATATTTGGAGGGAGTTTAGCAGTGATTTTTGGAGGGAGTGATTTTTGGAGGGAGTTTAGGAATGATTTTCGGAGGGAGTTTAGAAGTGATATTTGGAGGGAGTTCGGGAGTGATATTTGGAGGGAGTGATTTTTGGAGGGAGTTTAGGAGTGATTTGAGGAGGGAGTTTGTGAGTGATTTATGGAGGGAGTTTAGGAGTGATATGTGGAGGGAGTTTAGAAGTGATATTTGGAGGGAGTTTGGGAGTGATATTTGGAGGGCGTTTAGGAGAATATTTGGAGGGAGTTTAGGAGTGATGTTTGGAGGGCATTTAGAAGTGATATTTGGTGTGTGTGTAGGAGTGATATTTGGAGGGGATTTAGGAGTGATATTTGGAGGGAGTTTAGGAGTGATATTTGGAGGGTGTTGAGGAGTGAAATGTGGAGAGAGTTTAGGAGTGATATTTGGAGGGAGTATGGGAGTGATATTTGGAGGGAGTTTAGGAGTGATATTTGGAGGGAGTATAGGAATGATATTTGGAGGGAGTTTAGGAGTGATATTGGAGGGAGTTTAGTAGTGATTTTTGGAGGGAGTAATTTTCATCGGTAGTTTAGGAGTGATTTTTGGAGGGAGTTTGGGAGTGATTTATGGAGGGGGTTTAGGAGTGATATGTGGAGGGAGTTTAGAAGTGATATTTGGAGGGAGTTTAGGAGTAATTTTTGGAGGGAGTTTAGGAGTGATTTTTGGAGGGAGTATAGGAGTGATTTCTGGAGGTATTTTAGGAGTGATATTTGGAGAGTGTGTATGAGTGATATTTGTAGGGAGTTCGGGAGTGATATTTGGAGGGAGTGTAGGAGTGATATTTGGAAGGAGTTTGGGAGTGATATTTGGAAGGAGTTTAGGAGTGATATTTGGAGAGAGTTTATGTGTAACTTTTGGAGGGAGTTTAGAAGTGATTTTTGGAGCGAGTTTAGGTGTGATATTTGGAGGGAATTTAGGTGTGACTTTTGGAGGGTGTTTAGAAGTGATATTTGGAGGGTGTTTAGGAGTGATTTTTGGAGGGATTTTGGGAGTGATTTTTGGAGGGAGTATAGAAACATAGAAACATAGAGATAGGAACAGGAGTAGGCCATTCGGCCCTTCGAGCCTGCTCCGCCATTCAATGAGATCATGGCTGATCTTCGTCTGAGATCTTAGCTGATCTTACCAGTTCAGTACCCCGTCCCCGCCTTTTCTCCGTAACCCTTAATCCCCTTAGCCTTCAGAAATATATCCAATTCTCTCTTGAAAATATTTATTGAATTAGCCTTCACAGCCCTCTGTGGCAGGGAATTCCACAGGCTCACCACTCTTTGAGTGAAGAAATTCTTCCTCATCTCTGTTTTAAATGATTTGCCCGCTATTTTTAGACTTAGGCCCCTGGTTCTGTGCTCCCCTGCCATTGGAAACATTCTCTCTGAATTCAGCCTGTCCAGGCCTGCCATAATTTTATATGTTTCGGAGTGATTTTTGGAGAGATTTTAGGAGTGATTTTTGGAGGGTGTTTGGAGTGATATTTGGAGGGAGTTTAGGAGTGATATTTGGAATGTGTGTAGGAGTGATATTTGGAGGGGGTTTAGGAGGGCTTTTTGGATGGAGTTTGGAAGTGATATTTGGAGGGAGTTTGGGAGTGATATTTGGAGGGCATTTAGGAGAATATTTGGAGGGAGTTTAGGAGTGATGTTTGGAGGGCATTTAGAAGTGATATTTGGTGTGTGTGTAGGAGTGATATTTGGAGGGGGTTTAGGAGTGATATTTGGAGGGAGTTTAGGAGTGATATTTGGAGGGTGTTGAGGAGTGAAATGTGGAGAGAGTTTAGGAGTGATATTTGGAGGGAGTATGGGAGTGATATTTGGAGGGAGTTTAGGAGTGATATTTGGAGGGAGTATAGGAATGATATTTGGAGGGAGTTCAGGAGTGATATTGGAGGGAGTTTAGTAGTGATTTTTGGAGGGTGTAATTTTCATAGGTAGTTTAGGAGTGATTTTTGGAGGGAGTTTAGGAGTGATTTCTGGAGGTATTTTAGGAGTGATATTTGGAGAGTGTGTATGAGTGATATTTGTAGGGAGTTCGGGAGTGATATTTGGAGGGAGTGTAGGAGTGATATTTGGAAGGAGTTTGGGAGTGATATTTGGAAGGAGTTTAGGAGTGATATTTGGAGAGAGTTTATGTGTAACTTTTGGAGGGAGTTTAGAAGTGATTTTTGGAGGGAGTTTAGGTGTGATATTTGGAGGGAATTTAGGTGTGACTTTTGGAGGGTGTTTAGAAGTGATATTTGGAGGGTGTTTAGGAGTGATTTTTGGAGGGATTTTGGGAGTGATTTTTGGAGGGAGTATAGGAGTGATTTTTGGAGAGATTTTAGGAGTGATATTTTGAGGGAGTTTAGGAGTGATTTTTGGAGGGTGTTTGGAGTGATATTTGGAGGGAGTTTAGGAGTGATATTTGGAATGTGTGTAGGAGTGATATTTGGAGGGGGTTTAGGAGGGCTTTTTGGATGGAGTTTGGAAGTGATATTTGGCCGGAGTTTCGGAGTGATTTTTGGAGTGAGTATGGGAGTGATATTTGAGGGAGTTTAATAGTGATTTTTGGAGGGTGTTATTTTTGGAGGGAGTTTATGAGTGATTTTTGGAGGGAGTTTCGGTGTGATATTTGGAGGGCATTTAGGAGTGATATTTGGAGGGCATTTAGGAGTGATATTTGGAGGGCATTTAGGAGTTATATTTGGAGGGCATCTAGGAGTGATATTTGGAGTGTGTGTAGGAGTAATATTTGGAGGGGGGTTAGGAGTGCTGTTTGGATGGAGTTTGGAAGTGATATTTGGCCCGAGTTTGGGAGTGATTTTTGCAGGGAGTATGGGAGTGATTTTTGGCGGGAGTTTAGGAGTGATTTTTGGAGGGAGTTTAGGAGTGATATTTGGAGGGTGTTTAGGAGTGAAATGTGGAGCGAGTTTAGGAGTGATATTTGGAGGGAGTTTAGGAGTGATTTTTAGAGGGAGTTTGGTAGTGATATTTGGAAGAAGATTGGGAGTGATTATTGGAGGGAGTTTAGGAGTGATTTTTGTAGGGATTTTAAGAGTGATATTTGGAGAGTGTGTATGAGTGATATTTGGAGGGAGTTCGGGAGTGATATTTGGAGAGAGTGTAGGAGTGATATTTGGAAGGAGTTTGGGAGTGATATTTGGAAGGAATGTAGGAGTGATATTTGGCAGGAGTTTATATGTGACTTTTGGAGGGAGTTTAGAAGTGATTTTTGGAGGGGGTATAGGAGAGATTGTTGGAGGGATTTTAGGAGTGATATTTCGAGGGCGTTTGGAGTGATATTTGGAGGGAGTGTAGGAGTGATAATTGGAAATTTTTGGGAGTGATATTTGGAAGGAATTTAGGAGTGATATTTGGAGGGAGTTTGTGAGTGATTTTTGGAGGGAGTATAGGAGTGATTTTTGGAGGGATTTTAGGAGTGGATATTTCGAGGGGTGTTTAGGAGTGATATTGGGGGGGCGTTTGGAGTGATATTGGAGGGAGTTTAGGAGTGATATTTGGAATGTGTGTAGGAGTGATTTTTGGAGGGAGTTTGTGAGTGATATTTGGAGGGAGTTCAGCGTGGTATTTGGAGAGGGGTTTAGGAGTTCTTTTTGGATGGAGTTTGGAAGTGATAATTGGCCAGAGTTTAGGAGTGATTTTTGGAGGGAGTATGGGTGTGATATTTGGAGGGAGTTTAATAGTGATTTTTGGAGGAGTGATTTTTGGAGGGGGTTTAGGAGTGATTTTTGGAGGGAATTTGGGAGTGATTTTTGGAGGGAGTTTAGGAGTGATATGTGGAGGGGAGTTTAGAAGTGATATTTGGAGGGAGTTTGGGAGTGACTTTTGGAGGGAGTTTAGGGGTGATATTTGGAGAGAGTTTAGGAGTGATATTTGGAGAGCGTTTAGGAGTGATATTTGGAGGGAGTTTAGGAGTGATTTATGGAGGGAGTTTAGGAGTGATTTATGGAGGGAGTTTAGAAGTGATTTTTGGAGGGAGTTTAAGAGTGATATTTGGAGGGAGTTTAGGAGTGATTTTTGGAGTGTGTTTAAGAGTGATTTTTGGAGGGAGTTTGGGAGTGACTTTTGGAGGGAGATTATGAGTGATTTCTGGTGGGATATTAGGAGTGATTTTTAGAAGGATTTTAGGAGTGTATTTGGAGGGAGTTTACGTGACTTTTGGAGGGAGTTTAGAAGTGATATTTGGATGGTGTTTAGGAGTGATTTTTGGAGTGAGTTTGGGAGTGATTTTTGGAGGGGGTATAGGAGTGATATTTGGAGGGAGTTTAGGAGTGCTATTTGGAGTGTGTGTAGGAGTGATTTTGGGGGGTAATTTGGGAGTGATATTTGGTGGGAGTTTGGGAGTGGTATTTGGAAGGAGATTGGGAGTGATTTTTGGAGGGAGTTTAGGAGTGATTTTTGGAGGGAGTTTAGGAGTGATTTTTGGAGGGATTTTGGGACGCATTTTTGGAGGGAATTTGAGTTATTTTTGGTGGGAGTTTAGGAGTGATATTTGGGATGGAGCTTAGGAGTGATTTTTGGAGGGAGTTTAGTTCTGATATTTGGAGGGAATTTGGGAGTGATTTTTGGAGGGAGTTTAGGAGTGATATTTGGAGTGTGTGTAGGAGTGATTTTGGGGGGTAATTTGGGAGTGATATTTGGTGGGAGTTCGGGAGTGGTATTTGGAAGCAGATTGGGAGTGATATTTGGAGGGAATTTAGATGTGATATTTGGCGGTAGATTATGAGTGATTTTTGGAGGGAGTTTAGTTCTGATATTTGGAGGGATTTTGGGAGTGATTTTTGGAGGGAGTTTAGGAGTGATATTTGGAGGGATATTCAGAGTGATTTTTGGAGGGCGCTTGGGAGTGATATTTGGAGAGAGTTTAGGAGTGATTTTTGGAGCGATTTTAGGAATGATATTTGGAGGGAGTTTAGGAGTGATTTTTGGAGCGATTTTAGGAATGATATTTGGAGGGAGTTTAGGAGTGATTTTTGGAGGGAGTTTGGAGTGATATTTGGAGGGAGTTTGTGAGTGATTTTTGGGGGGAGTATAGGAGTGATTTTTTGGGTGGAGCTTAGGAGTGATTTCAGGAGGGATTTTAGGACTGATTTTTGGAGCGATTTTAGGAGTGATATTTGGAGGGAGTTTAGGAGTGATATTTGGAGGGAGTTTGGGAGTGGTATTTGGAAGGAGTTTGGGATGGATATTTGGAGGGAATTTAGGAGTGATATTTGGAGGGAGTTTGGAGTGATATTTGGAGGGAGTTTAGGAGTGATATTTGGAGGGCGATTATGAGTGATTTCGGGAGGGATTTTAGTAGTGATATTCAGAGGGAGTTTAGGAGTGATATTTGGAAAGTGTGTAGGAATGATATTTGGAAAGAGATTGGGAGTGATATTTTGAGGGAATTTAGTTGTGATATTTGGAGGGATTTTAGGAGTGGTATTTTGAGGGAGTTTGGGAGTGATTTATGGAGGGAGTATAGGAGTGATTTTTTGGATGGAGCTTAGGAGTGATTTTTGGAGGGCGATTATGAGTGATTTCGGGAGGGAGTTTAGGAGTGATATTCGGAGGGAGTTTAGGAGTGATATTTGGAGGGAGTTTGGGAGTACTATTTGGAGGGAGTTTAGGAGTGATATTTGGAGTGTGTGTAGGAGTGAATTTTGGAGGGAGTTTGTGAGTGATATTTGGAGGGAGTTCAGCGTGGTATTTGGAGGCAGTTTAGGAATGATTTTTGGACGGAGTTTGGGAGTGATATTTGGAGGGAGTTTATGAGTGACTTTTGGAGGGAGTTTAGGCGTAATATTTGGAGGGAGTTTGGGAGTCATATTTGGAGGGATTTTCGGAAGGATTTTTGGAGGGAATTTGAGTTATTTTTGGAGGGAGTTTAGTAGTGATATTTGGAGGGAGTTTGGGAGTGACTTTTGGAAAGAGTTTGGGAGTGATTTTTGGAGGGAGTTTAGGTGTGATATTTGGAGGGAGTTTAGGAGTGATATTTGGAGTGTGTGTAGGAGTGATTTTGGGGGGTAATTTGGGAGTGATATTTGGTGGGAGTTCGGGAGTGGTATTTGGAAGGAGATTGGGAGTGATATTTGGAGGGAATTTAGGTGTGATATTTGGAGGGAATTTAGGAGTGATTTTTGGAGGGATTTTGGGATGCATTTTTGGAGGGAATTTGAGTTATTTTTGGTGGCAGTTTAGGGGCTAGACTTTCAGTATAGACAGTTTTGGGGCGCTAACCTTAGTGCCCGCCCGAAGTTAGCGCCCGCCCCAAAGTAGCGCCCCGTTGCCGGAAATTTAGTGGCTTCGCCCTAAGAGAGTGGTGGAGCGCTAAAAGAGGCGTTCCACTCCTACGTTTAGGCGCTAAGCCGGCGGTCCAGAGGGATAGCGCCCAGGCGGGGCGCAGCGCGGGTGCGGTCATTTTTGCACTGACAGCAGACCCCGTGGTGCCGACCAGCTGTTAAAGGGGGAAGGGACGAATTGGTCTGCTGCCACGCCCTGCACACTGCAGCCTTGCAAAGAGGCCTCAACACTGCTGCTCAGCCCCAGGGAGTCATGGCAACGCCAGAGAAGGCCCGTCAGCGTGCCCTGCTCTTCTCAGAGGGTGATCTGGACATAATGGTCACAGCTCTGGAGGTGTGTGCTCATGGGAGCCCGTGTGATTGTCCCCACAGCGTGCGGTGTATCCGACCCTCCACTGCCCGGCAATGGTAAGGACCTCGCCTTTTGGCCCTCTCACATCACACTGGCCCATCCGAGCTACCTCCTTTGCCACTGTCCCACCAATGCGCTGAATCCCACCAGTCCTAACTCCCTCGCTGACACCGTCTCCTCACTCTGAAGCTACTCTTGTGCATTCCTGCTTTCAGCTGGTGACGACCAGGACCCTGAAGCTGCCAGTGACAGCACCTCCGACCAGGAGGAGGAGGAGGAGCAAGCCGGACCTTCGGGGGAACAGTCACGTCCCGCAGGAGAGGAGGAAATGCTTGACACCTCCTCACTGGACGAGTGCCTGGAGGAACTGTCGCAGGGCAATGCAGCTTTTGGGACCAGTGGCGTCCAGGCACCCAGCAGCCGTGCGCGTGGCCCGCGGCCTTCCCCCCAAAGGGGGGAAGGATCAGAGGGGAGTGCTGCTGCTCGGCACACTCGCCGTCACCAACGCGGCAAGGGTCCCCTAGTTCGGCCCCCTCCTCCCCAGCGGGAGAGTCGCGACTCCAGTCCGGACACCTTCACTTCGGAGGAGGTGCGGAAGCTGGATAAGATGGCCGATGACTCGGACCGGCGACACACGGAGCTCATGAGCGTGGTGGGGCGCATGCTGAGGCCATCGAGTCGCTGGCGACCAGTGTGCGCGAGTTCGGGGCAGCAAACTGCCGCGAGTGGCCGCATGCTGACTGATGCCGTCAAGACCCTGGCGGATGTGATGCGCGCGCACACCAGGACCACAGGGGCACTCACTGCTGCCACACGCGCTGTCTCAGGCAGGCATCGCCAGGGCAGCCGCCGCGCTGGACCATCCCAGCAAGCCGCCCGTCGGCTGTTTGCTGCGGATCCTGCAGTGCGGGCCCGGCCGAGTGCCACCGCGCCACAGCACCAGCCAGCGCATCCCAGACGCCAGCTGGCCCACATTGCGCCATCCATCGCAGCCATTCCCCCACTGGGGCGTCAAGGGCAAGCGGCTGCAGCTGATGGTGGCCAGGCTCAGGTGCGCCACTCAGCAGACGGCCCCTCGAGGCCCAAACGCCGTGTAGGCCGCCCCCCAGCGGCATCTGGCGGAAGGGCATCTGAGCCTCAGGCGCCTTCCCCCAGCCTCGCAGCAGCCACTGGGCAGAGCTTGCGAAGGAGCAGCAGGCCGGGCAGGGGAGGCAAAAGGCTGGCCAAGGTCTCGCCCTCGCGGGCCACTCAGTAGAGGGTGTGGGCAGCTTTCCTTTAATATGGCGGTGGCCATCTTTATTTTGCCCATGGTTGTGCTTTTGGAGGGCTTATTTTTTGCGTTAGGCCGACGCTGAGGCCCGGTTTGAAGAAAGGTGGAGTGACTCCTCCCCAGTTTGTGGGAGTGAGTCGTTTGTTGGGCTTTTTGTGGGGCCGTTTATTGTTTTTGGGGATTCATGTGGGAAGGGCTTTTCATTTTTGTGCAATAAAAAATTATCTTTATTCATGCAGTCTCCATGGTTGTTCTTCTTAGTGTTTGTTGGCTTCGCCGGCTGAGGGCTTGCGGAGCGGCTGCATTCATCTTCCCTCATGGCCCCTGGCCATTCCCTGACAGGGGGCTTAGAAGTACCATGTAATAAGGTGGCGTCGTGCGGCCCTTGGCCCTGGTCGCTCCCTCCTGGGAACATACTCCTGCTCCTCCTCCTCCTCCTCCTCCTCATGCTCCTCCTGCTCCTCCTCCTGAGGTGCTGGTCCAACGTCAGGTGGCAGTGCCTGAGTGCTGCGGATAGCCAGGTTGTGTAGCATGCAGCAAACCACCACAAATTGGGAGACCCGGTCCGGCGAATACTGGAGAGCTCCTCCGGAGCGATCAAGGCAGCGGAACCGCTGCTTGAGGACCCCAATAGTTAGCTCGATGATGTTGCGGGTGGTTTGATGGCTCTCGTTGTAGGCCTCTTCAGCAGCGGTCCTGGGCGCGCGGAGCGGGGTCATGAGCCAGGTGCACAAAGGATAGCCTTTGTCCCCGATGAGCCATCCTCTTGGGGGAGGCTGTGCCTGGAACATGTCATGCACAGTACTCTGCCGCAGGATAAAGGCATCGTGGCTGCTGCCTGGGAAGCTGGCATTGACTGCCATGATGCGCTACTTGTGGTCACATACCAGCTGCACATTCAGAGAATGGTAGCCCTTCCTGTTGTGATACTGCTCGCCATGCTCCAGAGGGGCCCGCCAAAGCCACATGCGTACAGTCAATGGCGCCCTGCACCAAGGGGAATTCCCCGAGTCTGGCAAATCCCAATGCGCGCTGATGCTGGCTCTCGAGGGCCATGGGGAAGGAGATGAATTGGCTTCTCCTTCTGAACAGTGCTTCGGTCACGTGGCGGATGCAGCGATGTGCGCCATACTGGGAGATGTTTGCTATGTCCCCAGCAGCGTATTGGAAGGAGCCGGTGGCATAGAAGTTCAATGCCACCGTCACCTTCACTTCCACCAACAGAGACGTCCTGCACCTGAGCTTTGGCCGCAGATCTTGGTGAAGCAGGTGGCAGATCTCTGCAATCACCTCCTTTCGGAATCGGAGCCTTCTAACACATCGCGCGGCACTCATGTTTAGGTAGGAGCGCTGCTGGCGGTATAGCCTGACTGGGTAAGGCCTACGTGGCCGACGCCTGTAGCCCCCTCTGCCTCTAGCCAGGGCTGCCCCTCTCACAATGCATCTGCGAGCCCTACGGACATGGCGCTGCAGCTGCGCGTTGGCACCCCATGCAGCCCCCATCAAATCCTGGCAAACAGTCTAATTTCCAAATGGCCACTTGCAGCGCTATGGCCTGAGTCCAAAAATACCTGGCTCTTGCTGCTTGAAACCAGTTAGCTATCCTCCTTGTTGTGTCTCCAGAAATGCGTTGCACAAGACTGTTTTCTGAAAAAAGGCTGGCCTTTATACTGGAGAGGACGTTCCCTTTAATTAGCGCCCCCCGGGGCCCGCGCTGGTTGTGTTGTGTTCCTTTTTCCAAACGCTCCGGCCGCCCGCCGCACAATGGGGCGGTCCGACTGAAGTTTGCAATCGGGGCGGCCAAAGGGCGTTGCACGAGGATGTGACGTCATTTTCTGCGCGCGCATCCGGGCGGGCGCTAAACTTTGCGCCGGCGCTAACGGGCAACTTAATTTGGGGCGGGGCGCAAACTGCGCTGCGCCCGGGCGCTACACGCATAGCGCCCGAAACTCACTTCTCTTAAGGCGCTAACTGCTGGCGCAAGCAACTGAAAATCTAGCCCAAGGAGTGATATTTGGGATAGAGCTTAGGAGTGATTTTTGGTGGGAGATTATGAGTGTTTTCGGCAGTGATTTTAGGAGTGATATTTGGATACAGTTTAGGAGTGATTTTTGGAGGGAGTTTGGGAGTGATATTTGGAGGGAGTTTATGACTGACTTTTGGAGGGAGTTTAGGAGTGATATTTGGAGGGAGCTTAGGAGTGATATTTCGAGCAAGATTAGGAGTGATATTTGGAGGGAGTTTAGGAGTGATTTTTGGAGGGAGTTTAGAAGTGATTTTTGGAGGGAGTATAGGACTGATATCTGGAGGGAGTTTAGGAGTGATTTTTGGAGAGAGATTATGAATGATTTCGGGAGGGAGTATAGGAGTGATTTTTGGAGCGATTTTAGGAATGATATTTGGAGGGAGTTTAGGAGTGATTTTTGGAGGGAGTTTGGAGTGATATATGGAGGGAGTTTGTGAGTGATTTTTGGGGGGAGTATAGGAGTGATTTTTTGGATGGAGCTTAGGAGTGATTTCGGGAGGGATTTTAGGAGTGATTTTTGGAGCAATTTTAGGAGTGATATTTGGAGAGAGTTTAGGGCCTAGAAATCCATTATAGCCACTTTTGGGGAGGCAAAGTCGGGCGGCCGCTAAAGTTTGCGCCCGGCACAAATTTGAGGCCACTTCGCCAATATTCATTAGCTTCGCCCTAAGAGTTTGCTCGAGCGCTAAAACTGGCGATGCATGGCTCTCTTTAGGCGCTAAGCCGGCGGCCCGGGCGCTAACACCGGAAGGTGGGCGCAGGGCAGGTGCGGCGAGCTGCTGATTGACGGCAGACACTCTGCTCCGGTGAGCTCTTAAAGGGGGAGGGTGGATTTGTTTTTTTGAAAGGCCGAGACTGCTGTATTTGTGTTGTTGGGGAGGGCTTCTCTCCATCAGTTTGTTATGTGGTACCGGCACACCACACCTCCTCCTCCTCCTCCTCCTCCTCCTCCAACTCCTCCTCCTCCTCCTCCATCATCACCATCTTTGTCTCTCACAAAGTGTTGCAAAACGGCTGCCTTTTCTACTGCAGGAGTGCCCTTTAATTTGCGCTCCCCGCGGCCCGCCTCGGCTGTGTACCGTTCCACTTCACAGTCGTTCGGCCCACCAGGCGCAGAATGGGGCGGCGCGAGTGAAGTTCCGGTTCCGGGCGCACAAAGGGCGTTGCACGACGAAATGACGTCATGATCTGCGCGCGCAGCTGAGCGCGCGCAAAAGACTTTGCGCCGGCGCTAAATGTCTACTGAAGTTGGGGCGAGGCGCAGATCGCGCTGCTCCCCGGGCGCTAAGCGCCTAGCGCTCGAAATCTGCTCCTCCTAAGGCGTTAACAGCTGGCGCAGCCAACTGAATTTCTAGGCCTAGGAGTGATATTTGGAGAGAGATTATGGCCTAGAAATTCAGTAGGCTTTGCGCCCAGTTTTCGCCCAAAGAGGGCTTTTGCGCCACTTGCTGAGCTTTCGCCGATATTCAGCGCTGCGGTAATGGCGGCGTTAGCCAGTAGCGCTGCGCCGCCACCGATGATGTCATCGGTGTGCGCAGTGCCCCGCTATCCGCCCCGTTACCGGCTCCGACCGCCATATTTAGTTGCGGCCGCCTCTTCCGCAGCGGCCGCAAACAGCGATCAGAAAACGGGGCCGTACTGTAGCCTTAGTGGGGCCGGCTACTTTTTCGGCGGCCGCCTGCCCGCACCTCCTTCCCCGGCCTCCTCCACCCCTCCCCCCCGCAGCATTGCCGGCTGCTTTCCGCGAAACCCGGCACTTCTCCATGGTGCCGGGCTCATTGTGCCAGCACTATCCCAGCGGCGATCTCCCCGTTGCAGGCACCTCCCCCTTAAGAGAAGGAGGAGGCCTGCAGTACCGCAGCCTGCCGCTCCGCAGCGGGTGGCGCAGCGGTGCCTAGAGCGCTGAAATTCAGTTTCAGCGCCCAAGCGGGGGCGGGCACACCCTGGAATAGCGCCCGGTTCCGACTTGGGGCGCAAAAAACGAATATCTGACGGGCGCAACTGGCTCCGCGCTCAGCGCTAACTTTTGGGCGCACGCCAGCTGGCGGGCCCAAAGTGAATTTCTAGGCCTATGAGTGATTTCAGGAGGGAGTTTAGGAGTGATTTTTGGAGGGAGTTTGGAGTGATATTTGGAGGGAGTTTATGAGTGATTTTTGGAAGGAGTTTAGGAGTGATTTTTGGAGAGTGTTTAGGAGTGATTTTTGGAGGGAGTTTAGAAGTGATTTTTGGAGGGAGTATAGGACTGATATTTGGAGGAGTTTGGGAGTGATATTTGGAGGGAATTTAGGAGTGATTTTTGGAGCGATTTTAGGAATGATATTTGGAGGGAGTTTAGGAGTGATTTTTGGAGGGAGTTTGTGAGTGATTTTTGGGGGGAGTATAGGAGTGATTTTTCGGATGGAGCATAGGAGTGATTTCGGGAGGGATTTTAGGAGTGATTTTTGGAGCAATTTTAGGCGAGATATTTGGAGAGAGATTATGAGTGATTTCAGGAGGGAGCTTAGGAGTGATTTTTGGAGGGAGTTTGGGTGTGATATATTGGAGTGAGTTTATGAGTGATTTTTGGAAGGAGTTTAGGAGTGATTTTTGGAGAGTGTTTAGGAGTGATTTTTGGAGGAGTTTAGAAGTGATTTTTGGAGGAGTATAGGACTGATATTTGGAGGGAGTTTAGGAGTGATATTTGGAGGGAGTTTAGGAGTGATTTTTTGTAAGGAGTTAGGAGTGATTTTTGGAGGGAGTTTAGGAGTGATTTTTGGAGAGAGATTATGAGTGATTTCGGGAGGGAGCTTCGGAGTGATTTTTGGAGGGAGTTTGGGAGTGATATTTGGAGGGAGTTTAGAAGTGGTTTTTGGAGGGAGTATAGGACTGATATTTGGAGGGAGTTTAGGAGTGATTTTTGGAGGGAGTATAGGAGTGATTTTTGGAGGGATTTTTGAGTGGTGTTCAGAGGGAGTTTAGGAGTGATATTTGGAATGTGTGTAGGAATGATATTTGGAGGGAGTTCAG